>NW_027328741.1:40737722-41101836 GCF_048564905.1 Vicugna pacos | reverse complement strand
ACTGATGAAGCCAAGTTCTCCATGAACTTCAAGGCTGTGGGAAAATGCGTGTCATGATACTGTGTACCAGAAGTAGAGACTCACCCTGTCCCATGTAGCTCTGGGCCACAGCGAGCCTTCCCTTGAGAGGACCTGCCCCTTCATGCACAGGGCTTTCCTGCCATGGAGCTGAGCATCCCGCGTGCTTCCCAATGGTGACCAACACTGGAGTGAAAGGAAGGGTTTCACATGCCCTGCTTGTCTCCCCGGACTCACACCTCACTCTGTTAGTGTAATGAGTGCTAGCTGTGGGCCAGGGGTGTGAAGGAAGAAGCACTCTCCATGGCCCAGAGGAGTGGTTAGGAGGCATCCCCTCCCTCAGTTTAAACAGGTGGTTGGATGGAAAATAAGGGTGCTCCCCAAGAGTTTATAAAAGGAGAAATAAGGATTTTATTTGGGACTTAGTTTAGCCAGGAAACACATTAGATGATTAGAGGGGAGACTTGTATATCACTTTGATATTAAGTTGACATTTGTTGAACACCCAAAATATGCTACATTCTTTTCTGAGGGTTTTACAGAAATGAATCCTTCAATCTTCTCAACAAGTGAGTAAGGAAGGTTTGATTGTTATCCCAGTTTTACAGTGTGGAAATTGAGGCACACAGAGGGTAATTAAGTTGGCAAAATCACAGAAATAGTAAGTTGCAGAGCTGGTATTTAAACCCTGGCTGCCTGGTTTTGAGGCTCCCAGAGATGGGCTTTTGGTGTTTAACATTATCAGCATCCCTGAATCTTTGTACATCTGTGCATCTGTTAGCCTAGAAAGGACAGGGAAAGGAGAGTTACACAGTTGCTCATAGTCATGTCTTGGCCAATGTCCACGGAGAGTGCACCGTGATTGGCGTTAATTGTCTTCTGGGCAGTAGATCTGTTTGTATAATAGATATTTAGTCCATTGAGTTAATCTAGAAACCCTTTCTGCTCCGTTTCTGTCCATGCTTGCCATGTGACTGCCTGCCCGTGATTGGGCCATGGAGGAGAAAATGTACTCATGGTTGAACTCTGATATTTCAGTCTGGTTCATAGATCCACGTCTTCTGTTACATTAATAAGTTAAGTTTCTGGTTTTCTTGCATCAGTGTCTCATGAGTTTGGTTAATGTGAAACCAGTCCATGGAAGCCCAGGGGTGATGACGGTATAATTTCTGAGCACGTTGTGGCACTTCTACCCGTGCAGACGTGGCTGGAGTTTGTCCAGCTTCCTCACTGATTCTCCCCAACAGCAGGGTCCTCTCCCACCCCTGGATGTGAGGTTGGGAGCTCTCTGAGTAGGCCAGTCAGAGGCCGAGTCCGCCAATCAGAAAATGATGAAGTACCTGAAAGTGGGTTTAATAGAAGACAAGGGCTTCCAGGTAGTCAGATGGGCTGTTCGAATCCATTTGTTGAAAAGCTGTCCACTGTCTGTGGTTGAGCTGCTTCTTTGCTGTTGAAAATTCTGGAGTAGATGAAGGGATTTTAAAAAGCAGAAAGGAGTGATTTTAGGTGACACGTCCACACCGGTGAGACGTGATGGATGACCGCCTGTGTGAGGCATAGACAGAGTCTACAAACTTCATAAAACAGCTTTAAAAGCTCTGCCATCTGAGTACACTTCATATGGGGTCCAGATCATCACTGGTCATGCTGTGAGGACAAGTAACTGATGATGGCAGAAAGGACACGGAGGCATCAAAAAGGTCTCAGTCATGTTCCCTCTTTAAAGGATGGGGCACAGTGTAATATATTTGAGCTGGTTTTTCACTGAACAATTTTTAGTGTTTTCTGGGACTCCCCAGTGCCCCAAGGTTCCATGCAGCTGGGTGTCCCCTCAGTGCAGCTCTGTCAGCACTTGCCCTGGGCTGATGCGGTGTCACGGGGAGCAGGACAGTCAGCGTCCCCTGCTCCTCCGAGCTCCGTCTCCTCATCCGCAGAGCCGGGTTTCTCATCCGTGTCTACTTAGTAGGGTTGCTGAGAATCACACTTGATGCTTCAGGTGTGACTTGTGGTTGTCTCTGTGATTGACATATAGTTAATATTTGATAGAAACACTTGTTTTTTTAGTATAATTGTAGCACCTAGATTGTAGTGGTTTTTAGTCTGCATTTTTTATAACTTTATTCTTATTTTTAAATATGCATTTATTTTTATTTATTTTTTTGGAGGTACTGGGGACTGAAGCCAGGACATTGTGCATGCTAAGCAGGTGCTCTACAACTGAGTAATACACACCCTTCTTTTCTGCGCTTGAAAATATATATTGCTATACACAAAATAGCTCTTAAGCACCATCATGGGACCTAGTCACTGTATAGACAATTGAAGACGTATGCTATTTCAATAGGAATAAATGTTGTTGAGACATACATTTCTGAATCTGTTAATGTGCTTAAAAACGATCATAGGTAGTGATAAACACGAATCTTTGATCCAGTACTTCTTAGGGTCTGTTTTGCCATCAAGGGTAATTACATTCTACAGAGAAGGCTAATTGGGTCTCTTTGATATTTGGATGGTCTAGCAGATGATGAAGGCTTTCAAAAGCTGACAGTTTTGTATTTTAAATTAACTACAAAGTTATCTTCTACAAGTTGTAGATACTAAGCTTGGGAAGTGCCCAGTAATCCAGGGGGTATGTGTCTGTGTCTGTGTCTGTGTGAACGTTTGTGTGTGTGATTTCAGGAAGGTAG
Organism: Vicugna pacos; assembly: GCF_048564905.1. NCBI lineage: Eukaryota > Metazoa > Chordata > Mammalia > Artiodactyla > Camelidae > Vicugna > Vicugna pacos. The sequence goes on along the minus strand of NW_027328741.1, from coordinate 41,099,128 downwards.
AAAGAAATTCCATATAGACTTCTGATACCTTTCTCCTCCATTTCAAGGTGTTGGCATGTATTTACACTAATAAATTGATATTCTGTTGTCATTTGGCATATTGGGAATAGGACTTTCTCATACTTGTTTCAGAAGGGTTAGGGAGCATGAGCTTAGGAAATGGGAGGAGATAGAGGCAGGGAGGTTCTTTAAACTTTGTGCAGAATGAGAAACAGTAACTTTTCTCTTTTCTTCTAAAGCAAACTGGCACTGAATTTTAACATACTATTACTCAGAATTGCTTTTCTGATCAGATACAAGTACCTCAGATTTTTTAAGGCAACATGAATGATGAAATGTGTTTTAGCAGTTATCTTTAAAAGTAGTTTTATTTTTCAAGTAAAAGGCTATAGCCTGTTCTTTCTTCCAGCAGTACAAGAAATTCTCATTGTTCTGTCTACATGATCTATGTGCTTAGTTTCTTTTCTTTTTTTTTCTTTAAGTGCTTGTTTCATTGTGGTTTGAATGAATGTTAAAAATTTCTGGATTTTGATCTATAGAACATGCTGGTTTATCAGAACTGTTAAAAACCTGATTGTTCACTGCTCCTTGTTTGGTGGGGCACCCTATTGATTTCTGTTGTCTGTTAAAGAGGGAAATTCTTCCTCTAGTCTGCAGATAATTAAGTGAATGGTTTACAGCATGCCTTTAAAATTATTTGAATGCATTGAACATGTTTGTCCAGTGAATTTTAAATTGACTCATTGTAATGACTTTGCTTTGATTCTGTGGCTTTTGCTCCTCTCCACAAGAATTTGAATTCTCTGTTGCATTTTGTATACATGTTCTTAACAGGGGAAGAAATATTGCATTTTTTACAGAGGTGGGTTTTCCTATCCTCTCTGAATGCCTTCTAAAATTGATACAATAAAAATCAGTTATTGCAGTGCATAAATATTTCATAAATTATTTTTTGGCATAATCAGAAACAATGACCAAGAATGATAATAGAAAATACGAAAACCTTCCTTCCTTTGAAGAATAGAAATCAGGTGGTCAGACTCCCGCATGCTTTGTGCCTGACACACTTACTCTCATGTCATTGTGTATCATGATTCGGAGATGGAGTGGCTTCAGGTTTATAGATTTTTGTTTTAACATTTGTGTTGAATACTTTCTCCAGGCTGATGTTTCCTGTTGTGTTTGTGGAAAGAGTAGAAGGGAAAAAAATGCTTTGTTTTGTTTTCAGGAGGCCTGAGTTGATGAGAAAAGAGTTGAGGGTGGGCTGAGGAAAAGAGTGACACTCCCTCTCCTCCTGGCTGAAATTGATAAACAAAGAATTCAATTAAGTGTATCGGTATTTGACCAATAGAAGTTAGAGAGCCCAAACTGGCTAGAAATGTACAATGGAAATTACTGAATTCAGCTGCAGAATGAGGTGCTTTACCAAGTAGAAGCAGCTTAGAGCAATCAGAAAAATCAGCAATATGATGAGATATAAAAGGAATATTATATCTTTTATTTCTGAAACTTTTCTATGTTAAGTTGTGTAGAGCTAAAATTAAGTTTCAAGCACCAGGAGTTAAGAGTGTGGGTGGTTCTGTAGGATCTTTATTCTCGGATGTGCCTAGACCCTGCTAGAGTGGCTGAAGATGGCAGGAAAAGACCCACATCCAGTATTTGTCATCCTAGGGTGTCCTCCATAATGGTTCCATGTGGGAGCCCATGATTGGGTTAACAAATTATAACACACCCCAGTCGCCTCTGAATTTTAAGAAGAAAAAATATGCTTTGATACTGCTTTGCAAGCAAGTGCCTGTGCATCCCCACTCCAGTCTCCTTGCCTTAAAAAGCAGAGACAATGCTTTGCTTGTGTAGTTGAGGTTTTAGATAGCACTCTGCTGGTTGCAAAGCAAGGACCGAGACCCTCAGCTATAAACGCTGGGCTTGTGTGTTGTTAGATAGTGTATTATCCCCAAAACAAGGACCTGGCTGGTCTGGTGGTCTGCTTTGTAATGAACATATCTAAAAATGTATCTTGTTCCCCTCACCCCATGACTTCCCTAAAGATACACTAATCCTTTTTACTCATTGTGTATTCTATAATCTCTGCCTCATCCTGTCTTTCCCGAATTTCCTCCTTATTATTTCACAACTGCAAACGAATTTTTCCTTTGATTATACACAATAAATATGGGAGCATTTGAGAGGCTCATGGAGATGGCTCCCTACTCCCTCTTGGTTTCTTGACTTTTTCCACAGAGTCTTTAATAATCATTCCGTGTCGGTAAGACTTCTGCCAGCCAGAACCCACATTTCCAGGTGAGAAGAATGCAGGCTTTATCTCTCCTACCAGAGGAAGAGACAGAAGAGAATTGAGATATGCTCCCTCGTGATCCCTTCCTGCCCCAGGTCTACTGCGGTTCACCTGCAGCCTTCTGGCCTCTGCTCAGAGGGCCTCTGTCCCAGGACTGACCTCAGCCTTTTCTTCCCTTGTCAACATTTTCTGTGCCCTTCAGAACTTGGTCTCTTCTCTGCAATTCAACCCTGGCAGATGTGATGGTGGTCAGCGTGCTGGTGGGCAGTCCTTTGGGGACACCCAGGAGCCATGCTGATTCTCCTGAGTCTCTCAATCGGGGTTACAGGACAGTCAAGCACCGAAGGAAGCCCATTCACGTGATGTCAACAGAGCATTTCATCACTTTCATTTTATTTTTAAATTTTCGGTGGAGAAATTATTTGTAGCAAATTGTTCCAGATATTCGCCGCCTGCTTTCCTCATCACCATTCCTTGTTGTCTCTGGTGCTAGTTTAATAAACCAGGTTTCTTCTCTGGTCATTTCTGGCAGCTGGGCTTGCCGAATCCTTGATCTGCATTTGAAACAGAATCCTTCTTCGTGATGTCAATGTGATTTTCCTATTTCTGAATATTTCGTGTACACTCAGCAACTGTTTCAAGTGAAATGCTCTTGTCCAATTTCGGTTAACTCACATTTGCTGATCTCCTGCTTTCATGCTGAGGGCAGTTTCTTTTTCCTCTAATAAAAGTTAGCAATTTGCATTTACTATGGAAGATACTGGCCCAAGGTCCTTTTGTTCTTAAGAGTTTTAATACAATTCACCCATTAAAATGTACAGCGGTTTTTACTCTATGCCCAGAATTGTGCATCCCATTCAATCTTAGAATATTTTCATCCCCCAACAGGAAGCCCTGTACGCATAAACAGACATTCCCATCTTCCCCATCCTCCCCCAGCCCCAAGGAGCCACTTTTCTCTCTCTGGATTTGCCTGTGCTGGACATTTCATGTTAATCGAGTCACTTCATGTAAGTGGAACGGTCTATTGTGACTGACTTCTTTCACACTGAGTAACGTTTTCAATGTTTGCTCATGTTGTGGCCTGAGTCACTATTCTATGCTTTGCTATTGCTGAATAACATTCCACTGTATGGCTGGACCCCACTGTTTACCCATTCATCAGGTGATAGGCATTTGGGTTGTTTCTGCTTTTTGGCTGTGATGAGTAATTTCGCCGTGAACACTCATGTGGGATTTTTTATGTGGATATTTGTTTTCATTTCTCTTACGTGTGTGCCCAGAGAGCAGAATTGCTGGGTAAGTCAGAAACCAAATGTTCAACTCTCTGAGGCCCTGCCAGGCTGTTTTCCAAAGTGGCCACGCTGTGTTACGTCCCCACCAGCAAGGGCTGCGTGCTCCGCTTCCTCTGTGTCTTTAGTGCTTGTTACCCTTTTTTTTTATTATACCCTATTGTAGTGAGTGTGAAGCGGTTTCTCCTAGTGGTTTTGACTTGATTTCCCTTACAGCTAATGCTATTGAACATTCTTTCATTGTGCTTATTGGACATTTGTATATTTTCCTTGAAAAATACCTTTTCAGATCCTTTATTTACCTTTTAATTGAGTTGCCTTTTTATTGTTGAGTTATAGGGTTTTTTTTTCTTCATTTGGAGATACAAATTCCTTATCAGATAAATGACTTGAAAAAATTTTCTCCTGTGTGTTGTTTTTTCACTTTCTGGATGGTGCCCTTTGAAGCAAACTTTTAAATTTTGATGAACTCCAATTTATCTCTGTTTTCTTTGTTCCTTGGGCTTTTGGGGTATTATGTAAATTCTGAGGTATTTTATTTAAGCTTTTATATATAAAATAACTTAATTTGTAGGAACGTTCTAGGAGATGGGTGCGGTTCTTGTCCCCAGTCTATGGATAGTAGACTGAGATGCAGAAAATTTCACTGAAATATCAGTGTCACAGCTACCCAGTGCTGTGGGATTTCAGACCCTCATGTTTGTCCCCAGCATTTGTGATCTTCACCACCATGCTCCACTACTGCCTGGAATCGTTAATGAAAACGCCTTTCATTTTCTGATTTCTTGTTAGTTTGTTTTCTCATTGGGGACCTCATCTCCTCATTTTCCTTTCGGAGATCAATATAGATTTATTTTAGGTCTCATGTAGGCAGAAGCATTGCTATCAGTTTACTTCTTTATTACTCACTCTCCAGTGATGATTGTTGCTAGTTGACCTAATCAAGTCATGCTTAAGTCTTTCCTGCTAATGACACTAAAAACAGTCATGACTTATAGAATGCTCAAAGAAAGTACTTGATTGATTTTATTTTGCTACCCAATCAAACCAATCAAGTAAAAACCCCAGTGTTGACACAGACTATAAGCCCTCCAGAATAGGGTCACTGTCTTCCTTGTGTTTCATTTATTTGGTCACAGTGTCTGGATAGTTCCTTGCTGTCCAGCAGTTTTGTGAGGATACGGTGCTCGTGAATCATTGTAAGGACAGAATTTTGACAACAGACTGTGTTGTTCATTTCACAAGGGAAAAGGTAATATAGAAATACTGCTCAGATCTATTTTAAAATTAAGCTTGGAATTTTGAAAAGAATTCAAGAAACCGTACAAAGCTCTTTTTCAGTAATTTTAGATCTATCTTAGACACATTATGGTTACATAGCAGAGTAACTTACCAAGTAGATTTGACAAGAGGAGTGTAATATTGATTATTTGCTTTAGTTGAAATATTCTACCTGGGATAAAGTAATCAGTGCCCATAAATGAACATATATGTTTGTATTTCTATGCAACATGGGAGCAGACTTTATATGTTTCTATATAATATATATGACTGTGTGTTTTAATCTGTCTGTCAGTGTTTTTATAGTTTTTCAGCAACATTGTTACTTCAGGATTCTTCTAAGATATTCACTCCCGATACTACTGTAGTTTGTACTGTGTATCGTATCTTATGCATGGGATTCCACTGTCCCTTCAGTGAGGAATTTTCTCTCCTATTGAGTTAGTAGCAGAGTTAAAGAAACAGTGATTTCTAGGCCTTTGCTCTCCACGTGTTTGCTGTTGGCTGTCAATCACGAGTTTCCCTTTCTTGAGTTTTCATTGTTCAATTAGAATTTTTGAAAATAATTATTAATATGTTTCACCAGTCTCCCTAGAAACTTGATGTGTTTGTGCTTTTCAGTTTTCAATTTATGAAAATTGTAAATGCACACTTGTTTTTAAATAGTCCTTTTTCACTAGATATTTGTTTACCTCTTTATTGATAAAATAATTTTTTCCCAATGAATGAATCGGTGTGCATGTTTTAAAAGATACCTTACTTTTTATTTTTCTTATTGTAACAGGTATATTTGTTGTACAGAATTTAGAAAATAAGGATAAACACAATAATAACTTAAAAATGGCCTCTAATCTCACTTGGAGATACAGTTGTAAGGTTTGAAATTCAGAATTACAAGTCCTCTCACTTTGTTCTTCTCTTTCAAGTACGTTTTGGTTACTGAGACCCTCGAATTCCCATATGAATTGTAGCAGCAGCTAGACAGTTACTACAGAGGAGCCCGCTGGGATTGTGATCGAGACCACGTTGCATGTATGCATCTCTCTGGGAAGCGCTGCCCCCCCAAGAATGCTGTCAACTGATCCAGGAATTTGCGTGGTGTGCCTATCCAGGTATTTAGGTCTTCTTTAATTTTTTTTCAGCAATGTGTAGAGTTTACATAGTATTATTTTACTTTATTTTTTGCCTTTATACTGAGGACAAGTGTGCAAGGTACCGGGATCAGAAGTGTATTGGAGCTCCGCAGCTTGCTGCCACCATGGACGCTGTGCTCTTGCTTCGCCCACTGTACAATGTTGCACAAAATAGGACCTAAGTAACTCTCTCTTGAAAGAATGATTATATGATTGCTGGATGATGCTTGAGAGTCCTTGTGATGATGTCTTTTTCCCAGAATTTCCCCTCTTCTTTACTATGCCCTTTCCCTTCCTTTCCTCCAGCCTGTGTTTCAGCCTGCCTGTGGCATTGATTTTCCTTGTCTGTGGACTCTTCCTTTCACTAGTTCATGATAATGTTACATGTGGGCTGTGGAAACTTGCTAGATGTCAAGAAAGAGCAAATCCATTGCATGCTAGTATTTTTAGAGTTTGTTATTGAATTATCAATTGAAATTAAATCAGGCTGACCCATTGAGCCATCCCCTGAGCTCTTTTCGCCTTCTTACATGTGATACTGCTCTTGTTGCTGCATGTGCCCTTCCCCCAGACTTGGTTTTGGAGTTGAGTAAGTCACCATCACTGGTGCACTCTCTTTAAAAGTTGGAGAGAACATTTGCTCCTTCTCCCTGGTTGGGGACTTAAATGAGATGAGGTAACAGATAAAGAATGGAGCCCCACGTCATTCTGACCACCGCTCTTTCCGTTCATTTCTCCAGGGGAAGAGTACATTTCAAAAATATAAAGATTGTGAGCTAATGAGATAGACAAGACAACCGATCATTTATTAAATACACTTTCATGCCAGAAACAAATGTATTATACACACAAAAAGCACATAAAGTACGGTAGTACTGTGGTTACAAACGTGGGTCCGAGTTCGAGTCCTGCTCTGGAGTGACAAGTCCTGTGAGATAGAGAACTGGTAGGTCGGCTTAGCCTCACCCAGACTTGTTTTCTGTCCTGCAGAGACAGGGCTCGCAAGTCATCCCTCCCCCGTAGGGGTGCTGTGGGCTGTAAATGACGCTCGTGGGCAGCCCGAGCACAGCTGCTCGTTTTTCGTAAGTGCAGGATAGCACAGCTTTTGCGGTGATGGCTATATGACCGCCCCGTGTAGACTCTCAGTGCTCCAAAGGGATGCTTTGTGGATTGGAGATGGGATTCTCAATTCTGTAAATACCCAAGGATTGTGTTATTGAGCCTTGCTGATTTGAATCTATTCTTTAGAAAGTACATAATGTAGATATATTTTTCAAACATGCATGCTTTTTTTCTTTTATTATTTATAGTTCTACCCTCTCATCTCTTGGTGTGACATTTCATGGAATCCAGGAAACAGTCCTAGGCCACCTGCCTCTTCACACTTTTTCGTGGTGGTTTTCTTCCCTGACTAGAAGAGGGTTTTGCATAGGAAATTTTGTTTTCTCCCCTTCTCTTGGAGTCTCTCTGTTTGTCTGCCCGTCTCTCACCTGTCCATCTGTCCGTTTCTCTACCCACTCATTCTTCTGACTTGTTCCAGGAAGCATTTCAGGCAGCTTACAGAAGAACAGATATCAAATAAACAGGTGAGAAAATGGGGCCAAGTTCCGACAGTGAGGCTCAGAGTTGAGCCTGTGTGAGAGTTGCAGGCTTGTGACACACGAATCTGCCTTGTGACTTATAAGATCGAAAGCATCATTGTGCCTGAGGCTCCCAGCAGACACAGGGAAGCAGGGTTTGTGGGAGATGCTCACTGGCTGTGAAATAAATAACTGGCTTAGGAGAAGCCCAGCCTTTCCAACTACCAAGGCTTAGGAGAATATTTTGAGTGTCTTCCACAATCAGAGTATTGCATCTTTTCTTTTTCAGAGTTTTATGTATAGTTGGTTTAAATTCTATACCTGGAAATTTCTCCAAAACTGCTGCCCACGTGAGTCCCATGACTCGGGAATGGGGTGTTTCTGCTCATTGACGGTTGTTGGCCAGAAACGGAAATGACAGCCTCAAAGGAGCCTGGGTTTTATCAGTTATGTTTTGTCAGTGCTGTAGATTTCAGAAAATGCTTTTAACGTTTCTCTCCATCTGAGGCAGCAGCGTGCTCTCTTACCAGCATCAGGAGCTCAGGGCCACGTGATGGTGGGGGCTGACTGCACTGGCGTCAAGACAGCTGAGGTAGTCACTGCAGGCTTGTTGCTTTCACGTAGTGTATTTCATGTTCTTTAATAGGTTTCAACAGGTAGTTAATTAACTGAGTTAATTAGCATGTAATAAATATGATGCTTTGTTGAAAAGACAGTTATAGGCAGAATATAAGTTGTGAACACTTTAAAAACGGTTTCATTACTGAAATTTCAGTAGGGAAGATTCAGTTTATCTTATCTACTCCTCTCTTTAAAAGTAACAAAGAAATAAGACAGAAAAAGCAGAGGATGATTTCTGTTCTTCCTCTCGGCTTGCAGGTGCCCTCACCTTCAGTGGCATCCATCCAGACACCAGCACTGACCCTGGCCGTGCTCAGAAATGCCTCAGCCCTGAAGACACAACTGACAAATGGAAGGGAGCCGCGTCCTGTTACAGCGGGTGCTCTCACTTTGTGGGTCCTTATGTAACTGCGTGGTGTTATTCAGGATCGCCCTTTCTACACTGTGTGACGGTGCTGCGGTGTCTCCTAGTTATTTGTTTCTGTAAGTACTCGTGTATTTTTTCCAATGTGCAGTACTAGACATCTAAAAATGCTTTTTTCAGATGAAAAATAATGTGTATTTAATATAAAATTCTGAAAAAAGGGTCAAAAGCGTCTATCCTTGTCCCAGTACTCAAAGATAATAATTAACACTTTAACATCTATTTTCTGTTATTTTCTTCAGTGTGTATCACCTCTGTCATAAAAAACCAGAGAGCACTCTGTGCCTGTTTAATGTGTGGACACCTCCATTTTCCATTTGGCTTATTACACATTTTTCTACAATATTCTATCTCCCCTGGCATGATTTTTAATGACCAGTATAGCATTCTGTCTTGTGGAGGCATCGTCCATTTTTCTTTGGACTTAAATAAACTTTTAAATTCCAAGTATACTTAACTGAAATACTGAAAAGAGAACTGTGGTGGTACCGAAAGTCCCCTACTTCCCTTCCCCTTTTTCCCTGAGAGTAAAAACTGCTGACAATGTGGAGTATATATTTCATGACCTTTATGCTTATGTCATATATATATATACACATACATACAGGTGTATGAGAACTCTATGTATATGTGTGTGTATATATGCTTTATGGAAAAATAAGGCCATACTGTATGTTTTCTGCAGCTCGGTTTATTCACTCAGGTATATATCATAGACGTCCTCCCCCTCCAGACTCACCCGGTCCTTTCAGATAGAGTAGAGAGGTCTCCTGATGTGCAGGTTTGGTCTCTTGTGTAAGGACACCTTTAGTGGGAGAGTACTGGTGACAAGGCCTTGGACCACGCCGAAACACCGGAACTTTAGTGCCCACAGCTCGCCGTGATTTAACACATCATTGTCTTGATGGTGAACACTTAAATTTTCTCCATTTTCCACTGTCAGAAAGAGTGTTTGACTGGCATCCTTCTTGTACAAACATTCCTGTGATCTTGTGTGAGTATTCCTTTTGTTAAAGTTTCTGGAAATTTAGCCCTTGGATGTGACAACTACATAAATCACAGGCTCCTTTCAAGTGAATCTAGAAATTCCTCCTCCTGTGGGGAATGAAAAGATGTAGAATAACTTATGTAACCAATTCTCTATCGCTGGATATGATTTCACTTCAGCTTTTCTTCCCACCATTGTAAACAGTGCTGTGTAAATGCTCTGATGAGTACATCTTTTTGAACTGATTTTTTTTCTAAACAAAACGATTCCTTAAAGTGGAGTTCAGTCAGTGTGTACACACGTTTTTCAGAGTTTAGATATCCATTGACATGTCATCCTCCTAAAGATCGATCACAGTTTGTTCTCTCAAAGATGGACACTAGCTAGAATATCTTTTAAAAATATTTGCCAATATGATGAGCAAAAGTGCTTTTTCATTGTTCTAGTTTGCACTTGATGACCAGTGTGGTATTGAGCATTTTTCACTCATTAGCCATCTAACTGTTAAAAAGTGAATGATCCCTTTTGTTCTTTGCGCACATTTAAGTGAGGGAGCTTCTTGTTGCTTTGTGACTGCTCTTTGTATGTTATGAACATTAACCCCTTATCTTCATCAACATGTATCAGAGAGCTTTTCCTTGTCATTTCTTGCCTTTCATTTTGTTCAGTAGGTTCATTTTTGTTGTGGCCCAAAATAATCTTAAGAGGGTAAATGTCTTCTTTTTGGGTTTTATTCTTGATATTATTCTTAGAAATGCTTTCTTATAATGGTATAAATTTCTTCTGTAGGTTTCTTTAATCTCTAAGATGGAGATGATAATGGTACTTGTTACAGTGAGGAGAAGCTGAATTGATATGAGCAAAGAGTTGTATTTGCTCTTATTAGTACTTTCTAATATTTACATCATTTTCTGTAATTTTTCTTGCGGTCATTATGACCGGAATAGAATTTGTTTTTTCAAGGGGATTCTGTGATTGTCCCAAGACAATTATTGAATTCCTACTTTGCTCTTTAATTTGAAATCCCACCTGTAAAAAATACTTATGTACACTAGAGTCTCTTTTTGAGCTCATGATTTATTTCTGTCAATCTTACTTTCCAACACTAGCACTATATCTTACATATTGTAAAAATTTATTTAATATCTGACAGTGCAAATTTTTTGATTTGCTTTTCGATCCCTATTTTTCTTTGCTAGTATTATGACTTCATTTTTCCTGAAGAATACTAATATAATTTTTTCAAGTTAAAAAAAAGGATATGTGTTGTCATGGGATTTTTTAGTAATTTTGAATTATCTTTAGGAGAACGTACATCTTTACAAAACTGTTTTCCTCCATACAAAAGGTTGATGTCTCTACTTTCACACTTCTTACTTTACCCCACAGTACAGTCCTGTAATTTCTCCATGTACAACATGGGCATTGTTTTTGAGTTTATTCCAGATTATTGTTGATGATTTTGTTAATTTTTTAAGTGAGAATTTTTTGCTATTATATTTTTTAACTGTTAAAACTGACACCTAGGAAGGCAGATTCGGTTTGTAAATACTCACTTTGTAATTTCTCATTTAAAATTCTAAGTATTAAGTACTTGTTACAGAATCCTTTCTTTTCTGTTTTTAAAAATTTGTTTTCAAGATTCTCAAAATGGTCATAGCAAAGTATTATACGTGGGGAGACAGATGGAGAGAGGTAGTGTGGCTCATGTACAAACTGTGAGCACTTTCATGGCTGCCTTTACGCTGGAAAAGCCACTGAAGAGTCCAGGATAAACCAGGGGTGGCTTTGTATGCAGTTGAAAGCCAGCTTTCCTGCCTGGTGAAGCCTGGTGGGCGTGGCAGGTAGATGATCAAGGTCGAATGGAGGTTATTGGCTGCACAGAGCGCTGTGTCTGAGAACTGGAGAATATCGCCATGGGAAATGCTTGGTGCCAGGAATAATACAGAGGAGCTGGGGACCCTGTGTGTTAAGGATTTTCCAGCCCTGGGAGTGGGAAGATCAGACTCTGCATTCAGATCTGAGTTTGAATTCATCCTCTTTAGTTTACTTGTCCTCTGACTTTTGTCAAGCTATATACCCTCTTTCACTTCCTGTTTTCTTGTCTCTCAAAATAGGAGAAATACAGCCTGCTGCTAGATTGTTTGATCAGGTTAAATAATTTGTGTCTATAAGATGCCACGTACAGTCACAAGCTCAGTGAGAAATGGGCTGTCGGCTGTTCTTCTGCAACTCAGTGCTTGACAAGACATGGGGGAAAGCCAGTCCCTAATTTGTGTGTGATGAAAGTAGGAACAAAATTAATGTCTTGCCTTTCCCTAGCAGTATCCTTACACCTTTGCTTCATTTATTTCTTTTCTCCATTCCTTTCCCCTTTCCCATCCTCCACCAAAAGAACCTGAGACTCTCTCAGAATACTAGATTCAAATTACTTAAAAGGTTGGCTCATCCTCATGAAATGATAGTAACATAAAAAAAACTGTGCACATCCCAGAATACATTGTATTTGATTTACACACACACGCGTGCACACACACACACACACACAATCAGGCTACCTCCCACTTGCAGAGGGAGAAGGACCACTTTTTCTGAGTTTTCACTCAATGAGCGTGAGAACAGTGTCTCTTACACAGACATTCACCAGGCTTCGTGCATGGTGTTTTTAATTGAATTTCTGCTTTGTAGACATAGATATAGTCTCCTAATAGAAGAGAGAAAGTGGAGACATAGACATTCTGCTGAGATATTGGTGTCATCATATTTGAGTTGGAAAGGACTTAAGACAGCATAGAGTCGTAACATTTTATGGGTGAGAATCCATGATGTTGTAACTTGGACAAGAACCTGGATCTTCTGCCATCTTGTCCACAAGGGTGAAGAGGCAAATGGGCAGGGGATGGTAGGGATCCTTCTTCTTGAATTCCATGTTCTTGCTAGTTTTCATTGCTCAGCTGCCTTTAGTTTTTGTCCATGAGGCCTCTCATGAGAAGGTCACTCTCTCCTGATAGATTGAGTTTCTTATCAGCAAAAAGCTCTGGACCCACTCATATTTCCCAGAGTTTTCTGCTGACACTTTATATAAATCAGATCTAAGAAACTACTGAATATAAAATCCTTATTGTTATCGTTTGCCCTTGAGTTCCATAGGAATGGGGTGCTGTCTCAGGCTGTCTAAAGCCAGATCCAAAGATAGGGTGATAGGCTGTGCTGCTGTTCCTCCACAGTCAAAGGGACTTTCCACCATAGCTATATAATCAGGCAGATGAGTTCAAATCTTGCCTTTACCAGTTATTATTTTTGTGAATTTGGGGAGAAACTGTATTTTTTGTGTCCAAATTTGTTTATCTGTAAATAAGTTCAGTATTTACTTTAAGGTTTCTGTTTTAGAATTGAATGAGCTAATTCCCTCATTTATACCTAAAATAGTGATCGCATGGTTCTATGCTGGTGCCTTGGTAGTTGATTACTAAGGGCCTCGGTAGTGAGAATGGGGGTGGGGGAGCCCTGGATAATAGAGCTTTTATTCCAGGATATGCTTGTAAAAGACTGGATGTGCAGTGGATTTTTAGTAAATATCTACTCCTTTCCTAATCTGCATTGATTGTGTATATATCTTTATACTAATATATGAACAATTTTTATTGCAATTTAAATATCTTTGTAGTATTTACAATATCTATCTATAAAAATACGTGAAATAAAATTATTTGACTTTTATTTTCTTTTCCATATGCAAAACAAAATAAAATAGAAAAGAAAAAAGTTTTGAAGGAGTAGAAATAATTTTATTTCTGTGGAATCAATTCCTTATAATAGGTTTTTTGTTCGTGTTGTTAAAAAGCATATAAAATTGATAGGTTGTGACATACTGGAAATGAGGTAACAGTGGAGACATACTACCCCTAAGGCAGTCATTTTGTTACCAAGTCCAAACTCGTTCTGCTTGCTGCATGACAGGCCAATAAATCGGGAGATGAGATGTTGGAGTAAGGAAAAGAGACTTTATTTGAAAAGCTGGCAGACCCAGAAAATGGCATATTGATATCCAGTAGATCTTTCTTCCCCAGGGCAGAATTCAGTCTCCTTTTATACCAAAAAGGGGCGGGGATGTGGCTGGTTGTTACAAACTTCTTGCTGTATGAATTGTTTGTCCTTGAAATCCTTTGTTCCTGCAGCTGTCCATGTGGGTCAAATTATGGTGCCCCCGTAAAACCTCCAAAAAAAAAGAATGGTTATTCCCTATTTTACAACTTTCCATCTATACATAAGTGTAGAAGAGCTAATATCCTTAAAGATCAGAGCCCGGAGAATAGGCCCTCCTGGATATTTCAGGCTAAAGGCAACTTTCTTTTACAAAAGGTGCAGAGATAGCAAGTCTGAGCCTAGAAAACAAGGTACAGGATTAAAGCCAAATGAACACATCTAACATGGAGTGAAATTTGTTCTTTCTATTACAATTTTTTTTCTCCCTCATAAATAATTTTAGTAAGAAACATGAGCAAATTTTTTATTTTTGCTTCATAATAAAGGACTACAACTACAATTTAGTGAGCAGGGATGCTGTGCGTGCCTTGGGGTCACAGCAAACTCTTGTTGGGGGTGGTCGACCCTGCAACATGCCTGATGCCCCGTGAGTGTTGGTGAGGGTTCCCCTAACCAGGGGCTCTCTTCAGGAACCACCATATGGGCGTTGACCTCTGGCACCTCTTTTTCAGCTGCAGGAAATTTTTTCAGATTCTATGATAGAAAAATCACTCCACAGGGAAATATACACAAAATGTTATGATAAATCTCAGAGAAAAAAATGTGACAATGAGTGTGTATATGTCCATGAATGACTGAAAAATTGTGCTGAACACAGGAATTTGACACAACACTGTAAAATGTTTATGAATCAATAAAAAATGTTAAAAAAAAAGAAATATCACTCCAGCTGGGGATAATCAGGGAATAAAGGAAGAGGAAAAGGGCTTGAAGTAGAGTAGAAGAGAAGGACAGAAGCTCAGGGAGCCTGGGGGCTTGGCAGCGGGGCCTCGGGAGAGAGAGGAGCACAGATGTGGATGGGACCGGCTATGGAACCAGCACCTGCAGCTTTCCCTGCACCCAAGCCACACAGCTTTTAATAGGGCCCAGGACTCTCTCCTGTCTGGATGTCACCCTGGGCAGAACCTTGAGAATCGAAGGTAAGGGGTGGGCAGCACTCACCTAGGTGGTCACTGAGGACTTTGGTCAAGTCCACATTGACTTTTCCAGTCATGTGCCTTCACCTGTTCTTTATCTCAGGATCTGAGAAGCAGGAGCAAGGAACTCAGGGATAGATCCAGGAGGATATCTGACTGTGTTAAGAGACGACAGTCACAGTGACACTGGGAGCGAAGACACTTGCAGCAAAGAAAAATAACTTCACAACTATTGCATCAGAGCTGCAAGTGTGAGAGAGCCTAAGCCCGTCTCAGAGTGCAGGGGACAAGCGGAATGGAATGGTAAAATTAACACTGACAATTGAAATTTTTTCAAATAGCCTGCTACTTTGAATTTTATCACTTGAATGTATGCAGGTGTATTTCTATGAGCATTTATAGGTTCACACAACCCCACCAGCCCCTCTTGCCCCCATCGGGGATGGGATTTCTCAAGCACAGTGCCCCTCCTGCTTGCGTGGGCCACGCTGCGGGTCCTCGCCTGGGGCCGGACTGCTACAGGACACTGAGTCCCCGAGGCACGGCCTGGGATACATGACAGGAACATCTGTGCTCTTGGCTGAGGGCCTCCATTTCCCCCTGCAGTGTAAGAATGCCGGTGACTCAGTTAGAAGCATGCATCCAAGCCGTCCTTCCTTGTCATCACCATCTAGAAGCGGTGCCTGAATCTTCTGAATTTCTGCAGAATGTGGTTTACAATCACCTTCAACAAGTGAGTGTGTGTCCTCTTTCAAGTGGAGGAGTTACTGCCGTTTTCCTGGAACTTACTCATCACTAGTCCATCTGATTTTTCTGTGCTAGGATTCAGTATGGCCTGCTAATAACTCTGCAGTCAGATCTAGAAACCCTGATGAAGAGGATTATTTATTTTCTTTCTTTAGATGATAGTATTTTACTTTCAAAATTCTGAGTTTTCAGTTCTTGGAGGAATTTTTTCGGGGGTTGGAGAAACAACTTTGCTCTTACCATCTTTGTGACCTGTTGCTATATGCGTCTCACCTGCCTTCTGTCACTTGTGAGGCGGTTCTATTTTTGACCCTGTCCGGGTTGTTCATATTATAAAACATAAAATCTGTAGAAGTACAGTCCCTTTTACTCCGAAGGCATTCCACAAATACTCCTTTAAACTGGGTGTGGTTTTAAGAAGACACAATCATTAGAATATATACTTGCAGGTTGCCAGTGCAAAATCCCCAAATTAATAGTCGAGATCAACATATAAAATCTTTCTAATCTACCATGGATTTGTATGGATAAGTGAAGTAGTTTGCTAAGAACTCAATCCTCCCAAGCTGATGCTCTGACAGAGGGCAGGGCCCAGGGACGAGGGCGTGTCCTGCCCTTCCTGAGCTGACAGTTTCATGGCAAAGACCTTCACCAGGTGAAGAAATTGAAGTTTATTCTAAGAAGAGTGGGTATGAAAAGAGTCCAAAAAGCGTGGGAGTGACACAATCCCATTTGTCTCAAGTAGGGGAGAGTGGCTGTGGGGCCACTTGGGAGACTCATGAGTCCGGGCGGGCAGTGTTGTTGGCTTCAACTTGAGAGGTGGGATGGTCAGTGGGAAAAAGCGAACAGATTGAAGGCATGTTTAGATGGTAAAGAGGAAAGGATCAATGCTTTCTGTGAAGGTAGGATGGAGTAAGGCCCAGGTTTCTGGGTGGATTAATGAGGTAAATGATGCTCCTGCTGTGCTCTGAGGAGGGAAAGCTGCAGAGGGAGTTCTGCGGAAAACTGATGAGTTCAGCTGTGGGTAAAGTGAAAGGTTAGATGTGTGGTCTGGGATCTCAGGTGAGAGCCAGTAGTGAGTAGGGGGAGGGGAGAGAGACTTTCAAATCATTTTGTCTTGTGAACATACATATAAGAATGAGTAATGACACAACCCCTCTATATTCTGGATTTAAAACCCAGTAAAATTTTGCTATATTGACTGCAGGGGCTCTTAATTTTTTTAATAGAAATAAAATAAATAGAAACAAAATAGTGGAGTTAATGAATATCTTAGAGTTGATGTGTGTCCTTGTATGTATTTTCATAACTCATCTGTTTATAAACATAATCTACAAAAAGTTAACTTGCTTAGCATAAGAGTTAAACAGAGGGACGTGACATACTCTGTTGGTGGCTCAAGGTGATTTCTTGGGCAAATTATGTAGCCTCTCTGTGCCTTAGTTGCATCTTCTGTGACTGCCCCCGGGCCCCTCGTCACAGCTGATTTCCTAGACTAGATGTTGGGAGGGAGGCTGCTGAAGGGAGTAAGAGGTGGCAACTGCTAGGGTCACTAAAGAGAGAGACAAAAACAGATTAAAGCCAAGAAACTGAGTACTAATACCCTCAAAGGAGAAAGAACCCCACAATTTTTTGAGCCACTTAGCGTAAGGGAAAGAAAATCATGTGGATCCAAAACTCTTGAGCATATGAGTATTGTGGGTGGGAGGGTGTCATCAGAAAAGGGTTGAGAAAAGGCCTTTTGGTTTCCCTTAAATTTCCAGTAAGGATGAGGCGCAGAAGAAAAACCACCCGCTTCACTGTAGAAGGTGCTGTTTTGTGCGAAACTGACCAAAGGTTGGAAACCAGTCATCAGTGGTGCTGGCAAAAGAAGAGACTTCTGGATTGGGTGGGGCACTTGCTGTGACTTCCAGGTGACCTGCTGGCTGGGGACTGTGAGGCGGGCAGTAGGTTTGCAGTGTGACCTGGGCATAATCCCTGGCTCTGAGGCTGCTGATCTGACTAGCAGAGCTGGGCAGACACCGTCCTAATGGGGATGCTCGGGATGAGGTCTGGGACACCTGCCGTGCTGAGGGCGAGAGGAGAGCTCCCATGAGGGGGTGTCCCTGTGAAGATTAGAAACGTCCTCCTGCAGTGGAGGAAGAGCCTCTGAGCAGCGGGCTGGATGCACAGGCAAGGCCAGCCTGAGCACGGAGATTTCAGGAAGCCGGAATTCATACAGGCCCGAACGGCCTTATTCCTGAGAAACTGGAGGGAAAATATGCTGCAAATGCAGGCTAAGTTCAGACACTCTGGTGTGTCATGAGTGATAGGAAAAGACTGTTCAGGCAGGCACGAGAGAACCCTGTGAGTGTCCCAGTTGGGTGTCACACAGGAGGAAGGAGCAGAGTTATATACTTCGCCACTTATTAGCTGTGTGACTTTGAGCAATATCACCCCACCTCTCTATATATATATCTTCATCTGTAAAGTGACAGAGTGACAAGCTCGTGTCATCAGAAGGCTTAGTTTAGCTCTGATCCTCTTTGTCCAGTCCTGTCAGTGCTGCCCTGCAAGGTTCTGCAACGGCTGCTCTTACCCTGAGAAGGGCATAGAGGGACATTGTAATTCCCGAGGGCAGGAAGGGGTTGCTTTAAAAGCAGACATGTAGCCTCCTGCAGCTGCAGACCTGCAGGCAGTTTGGTTGATGGTTGTGGAGAGGACTTTGGAGGCCTTAGCATCGTCTTAAGGCTTCTTTTCCCTTGGGGACCGGGTTTGCCTTTGCAGATTAATTTTGAAGATTTGGGCTTCTGGCAAAGCTGTTTTCAGAGATGGTTATATACGTAACATGTCATATAAAATAAAATGCTTTTATTTAATATGTGGGACTTTGCAGCTGTAGGGAACAGCTCTGTTGGCCTGGTCTCCACGGAGGACACTAGGGATCAGCAGAGCGTGCGGGAGGGCAGGCGGCCTGCAGTGCTGCTGCGGGGGGTTCTCCCCAGCATGGTGCTCTTCTGAGTTCACTCTTTTATGAGTTTGGTTGCCAGAGGAGCAGACAGCAAAGTAATGAGTTCTGGTGGGATTGTATAATGACAGGAAGAAAGAGGGAGCCGTAGTTCTTCGGGACTACTACTCGCTTTTGGTTCCTGATCCAGTGTGTTCCATTACAGAATTGATGAGTTGTGTCTATTCTGGGACTTGATTGAAATAAACGTGCAGCCTAAAGTTAAGTGTTATGTTTTATTTGTCGGGAGGGCTAGACCCAGGATGACTACCTCTCAGAGCACTCTGAGGGACTTCTACCAAGAGTAGGGGAGAAGCTAGGATTATATAGGAGCTTTATAACAAAGACCAGGTAGTTGGAACAATAAAAGATTGCTTGTTATCTAAAGAAAGCCAGGTATCTCAAGTTCAAGAATTTAGTGCTTTTCAATATATGGGAGGACGCAAACATTTGGGCTCACTGAATATATTCTTTAGACAAGCACCTAGCTATCTAGGGCCAGTAATCTGTCCTTTCTTATTCTGAGTCTGCTCAGAGGGCACCGTTGTGAGTGGCTGCAGGCCTGTCTTCACTGGGGGAGTGGCGGCAGCCGCTGATGACTTGGTTTCAGCATTCTTTGTTTAGTGACATGGTTGCAGTATTTTCATTCACATTGTAGTATTTTCGTTCACAGAAAATTATAATATTACCCTGATTATGGATAATCTGGAACCTTGGAAAGGAACCGAGATGGAATTACTGCAGGTAACTTCTACTTTAATAAGCCGTGTGCAAACATGAACACGGAGGAAGCATACAAAAGGATTCGGTGGTGAATGGGAAGGGTTTCTCCAAGTTACAGGAGAAGGCAAGGCAGAATTCCTCTTCTTTGTGGGAAGGGACGTGAGTCCAACTTTTCTTTCTGAAGTGTTTTCTAAGAACTGTTTATGGTAATTAAGGAACATAGACAAACTGTGGCACACATTGCATTTAAGAGCTGGCCGGCTTCAAACTTGGGTATTGGACAGGTGGATTTCATAGGCAAGTGGTCAGGTGGATGGGACAGAGATGGAGCCCAGGCCTGGGGCCATATTCACGTTGAAATCGCCATTTCCTCACCATAGCGCCTTGGACTAGAATGTAACCACTCTTAACCTGTTGGTGAATCTGTGAAATGTGCATGATAATATTCGTTTCTTCCTGGGATTGTTGTTAAGTTCTAAAGAGTATTATAGCACACATGAAGCACTTAACACACTGGCACTTAGCAGTGTACACTTTGTGCGGCCACCACACTTCGCGTGTGTCAGAGCCGTAAAGGCATTATTTGTCTGTTGAGGATGCACTGGTAGCCCTTTGGCTAGGTTGTGAATTCGGTGATTTCCTTAAATATTTGTAACTCTGTGTGCCATGGGCAGTTATTTTCATAGACAGATGAGGAATCTCAGGGTAAAAAAGACTATAATTTGCCCAAAGTCAGACCATAATTTTGGGTGCAGGGGCCTCGGTTCAGCATGGGCCCCTGGGACTTGTGCCTTCTCCGTTCAGCACCAGAGCCAGATGTGGGCTCGGCTGTTTCCCTGCCCAAAATATCCGGCAGGCCGCAAGACACAACTGGCCCTGTGCTGCTTGAGCAAAATCTCCGGAGGAGAGGCAGTTACAAAAGGGATAAACATAAAAACAGACGACAGCAAACTGTGATCAGCTCTGAGAAGGAAAGGAACACGTCTCGCCGTGCAGAGCTGGGAGCTTTCCCGTCGGGCTGCTCTGGGGGCGTTCATCTCAGCTTAACAAATTCTACTGCTGCACCAAGGCAGGAAGGCAGGGCGCGTGTGGCCAGGTAGACAGGGCCTCATTGATCGTACTCATTCCCCATTAAGCGACAGCTCTCACGGGCACTTAACTAATAAACAGATGTTGGCCATAATCATCACGCACTTTGCTTGGTAGTTTTATTGGCGCCAACTTTGAGAGGAGGTCATTGAAGCTGGGAGTTTGCTGCATGCCCGTGATTACCATGGAAATATTCCCACTGGTCTTTCAACCTAGACTGGTGTGGCTGTCATGTCCCAGCCCTGTGAATGGCATCGTGTAGCTTCTCCCAATTGGCCCAAATGACTGACATCGATATTCTTAATTCGTAGGAAATTGTATGTGACAATAACAGAAAAAGGTAGTAAGAAATTGGAAAAGTAGAATATATCCAATTCTTTCCCAGCTGGGGGAGAGTACCCTGTGTCACTCACCCTACTCACTGCCTGTCACCTCCTCCCTGAGGACTCCATGTTCAGAAGCCACCCTGAGCCTTTGAAGAACATTTTGCCTCATGACACTTTTGACTAAGACCTGCGACCTCTCTGTCCCTGGTTAACTCTCTCTTCAAAGCCATTTAAATTTCTTGCAGGCTCCTCCGCTCAGATGTAAGAATAGCCTCTTTAAACTTCTTGATGCAGCTCCTAAATGAAGATCTTGCAAAGGAAACCTAGCCAAAACCTTGGAGGTATTCACATAGTGACTGTAACCTCAGCATTTTCTGACGTTCAGAATCAGAGGGGTGGGAGACTCAGGAAGGCCTTTTTAAGTTAGAAAGGGGAAAGAGAAAGGACTCAGGCTGTTTGAGACTGAAACATCTCGGTCCCAGCCAGCAAGGCACCAGGGTTCAAGATAGTGTGCGGGGAGTGCTGAGTTTTCACTAAGAAAGAATTGGTGGGATGGGAGGGAGGACTTTTAGGTACTTAACTGGGGAAGGAAAAAGTGGGCTGAACATTTTATGGTTGAACAAGAGGATTGTGACATGATGTGCTTGTATTGTGGAGAGAAGGGTTTTGTGGAGCCAGGCCTAAGGAGAACGCTCTCTGGCTGGGGAGTCAGCAGAACAAAAAAACACAGAGAACCGGGCAGACCCCAGGGCCCCTGATGGGGGAGAGGCTGCACGCTAATTGGAGCCCTGGGGGCTGCTTCTGTCCCTTAGCTGGGGCCTCAGAGCTCCCTTCACAACCCAGTCCTGTTGATACAAGAGAAAATATGAGGGGCATGAGAAGGGCTGTGTCCCAGGCTTTGGTTGAGCCCCTGGGATGTGCCCCACCAGATTTTGTTCCTTGGCTTCCTGCAGTAAAGAATTCAAGAGCTAGCCAGTGTTGAGTAAAGGTAGATTTATTCAGAGAGATACATTGATAGGCAAGAGAAATGTCACGAGGTGTGGGGGTTTGATGCTCAGATTAAAAGTAGGTACACACTCCACCTACAGAGTGTGGGCCTTCTCCGAAGAGGGAGAGAGAGTGGTCACCGCGAGGTGGCACTGTGTTGCTTGTTTCTTGGGCTTGGTGGTTTCATATGCTAATATGTAGAAGGACCAGCCTTAGGGCAAGGGGCTGGGATTCCCAGGGAGATGGCCATTTCCCACCTTTTGACATTTTATGGCTAGCTTTGGGACTGCCATGTTGCCTGGGGCAGTGTTATTCACCATGTTACTATTACAATGGGTGTATAATGAAGCTCAAGATCTGCTAGAAGTTAAATCTCTTCATCCTGAGCCTCAAGGCCTATTGGGGTTTGAATCCTTCACCATTTTGATGTTAATTGCTGTGGCCTTCCTTGAATGGCTGTGCTCTGCCCCCTTCCATCCTGTCTCACTCTGATGACACAGAGACAGCAAAGGCCGGGCCCTCTATGTGCTCCTGCATTTAACAGCGGGAGGTGTGGTGTGGGCTGAGGATGACTGAGTGGTGAGAAGGATGTTTCAGAATTTCCCACGTGAGACATGGGGACCTGCCAGCAGCCACCGCAGATTTATCTCATGGGCATTATCGCTTGCGTTGTTACGGAAACAACAGGCCAGCCAAGAAACAAGCACCACTCAGAGGGTTGGAGCACTGAGATCTATTACGCCGGCGGGCTCAGAGGGGCTTCTGTTCCGAAGCTCTGAGCACCTCCAAGACTTGCACATGAGGTTTTATGTGGTTAATTACAAGTATGGAGGTATTAGCCAATTTCTCAAACAACAAAAGCAAGGAATCAGTACACTGAAGCTTATCAATTTGGAACAGATCACATTACTGACAATTGTTGACCTTGGATTTACGAGTTAGCTTGTTAGCCCCGTAAACTGACACTGAACTTCAGATTTACGAGTTAGCCCAGCAAAACTTAGATCAGTAAACTGACACTTAACACACTTAGATTTGTGACTTAGATTATTATCCCAGCTGGGCTTTTCGTTCACAGTGTCACTCATCTTTTCTATTTTTCTTTTTTTGTAAGTATTTAATTCAAATTTAAAATCAGGTGTTTTTTGGAAAGAAATTTCTCTTTTTCTTTTCTTTGGGGCTCTTTTGGGGGGTAGGTAATTAGGTGTATTTATCTGTTAGTGGAGGCCCTGGGGCTTGAACCCAGAACCCCGTGCACGCTAAGCACACGCTCTACCACCTGCCCCATCATCTTTTTCTTTTTGCTTTAGCTGCCAAGAATCTTACAGCTGAATTTCTAGTCGGCCTTTAACACTTGCCCTGACTTCATGGAATCCATTTTTATGACTTTATCTTCCCCTGTTTTCATTTAAGTATTGAATCTCCATTTTCCCTTCACTCTCAGTTTTGCCTTTTTGTTGTTATGGTTGTTAAGCTGTGTTTTAAAAATTGTTCAATTTCTCTTTTAGCAGGAGGCTGAAAGTAAATAAATATGTAAACAAACAGCACACTTAAATTCTTTTATACATTCTAAGCTGTTTAGTAGTTACTTAAAAACCGATTTCAATATTAAAGTGATAACATTTTTAAATTATTTTTTAATTTTTCATAAAGACATAGCTGATTTAAAATATAATATATGTTTCAGGTGTACAATAGATGCCCCATTTATAGTTGCTGTAAAACATTGTGTGTATTCCCGGTGTTGTAAGATACATCCCTCTAGCGTATTTACATTACATGCTGCAGTTTGTATAAGAAAGTTGGGTAACGCAGAATCTGGGACGTGGCTTTGTCTGACCCAGGTTCACGCAAACCCTGCCTGTCAGAGCTCAGGCCCTCACTACTGTCTGCAGGGGAGCGAGTGGAGGCAGCTCTCATCAGCGCTGGCACCAAACTCCGAGTGGCAGTGACAGCAGTGACTGTGTGTGGACGCGAAAATTGTTGTTCCAAGTGCTTTACATACATTTCTGCATATAATAATTAAAGCCCTCCTGTGACGAAGCGTTTTATGTTTTTAATGAATAATACATTTTATTTTGATATTGATAGACTTCAAATCTCCGGAAAATTTACAGGAGTAGTACAATAAACTCTTAGATACATTTCACCTTAAAGGGGACTATTTGCCCTTTTGTGACGGGCTGATTTTAGCATAAAGTTTCAAGGTTCATCCATGTTGTAGCCTGCATCAGTACTTTATTCTTTTTGCTTGCTAATATCCTTTTCCTTTTTTTTCGTTTTTGGTCTATTTAAAAATATTTTCATTGAAATCTAGCCAGTTTATAATGTTGTGTCAATTTCTTGTGTACATCACATCACTTCAGTTAAATAGGAACATACCTGTATTCATTTTCATATTCTTTTCAAACATAAGTTAGTATAAGATATTAAATATATTCTCCTGTTCTATACAGTATAAACTTGCTGTTTATTCTTTACATACTCAGTATCTGCAAATCTTTAACTCCCAATTTATTCCTTCCACACCCTCTCCCCTCTGGTAACCATAGTTTGGTTTCTATGTCTCTGTGTCTGTTTCTGTTCTGTAGATTAGTTTATCTTTTTGTTTCTTTGTTTTTTGTTTTTGTTTTTGTTTTTGTTTTTTTAGATTCCACATGTAAGCGATCTCATATGGTATTTTTCTTTCTCTTTGTGGCTTATTTCACTTAGAATGACATTCTCCAGGTCCATTCATGTTGCTGCAAATGGCATTAATTTATTATTATTTTATGGCTGAATAGTAGTCTATTGGACAAATATACTACAACCTCTTTATCCAGTCGTCAGTCAGTGGACATTTAGGTTGTTTCCATGTCTTGCTATTGTAAACAGTGCTGCTGTGAACATTGGGGTGAAAGTGTCTTTTTGAATTACGGTTCCTTATGGATATATGTCCAGGAGTGGGATTGCTGGGTCATATGGGAGGTCAAGGTTGTCTACTGAGAAACCTCTATACATTTTTCCACAATGGCTCCACCAAACTGCATTCCCACCACAGTGTAGGAGGGTTCCCAATTCTCCGCAGCCTCTCCAGAATTTACTGTCTGTGAACTTCTGAATCATGGCTATTCTGACAGGTGAGAGGTGATACTTGATTGCAGTTTTGATTTGCATTTCTCTGATAATGATATTGAGCATTTTTTCATGTGCCTATTGGCCATTTGCATGTCTTCATTGGAGAAATGTTTCTTTAGGTATTCTGCCCATTTTTGGATTGAATTGTTTGTTTTTCTTTTTTATCAAGTGTAAATGCTGTTTACATATTCTGGGAATTAATCCCTTGTCACTGTCATTTATTGCAACTATTTTCTCCCATTCCATAGGTTGTCTTTTTGTTTTACTTTTTGTTTCCTTTTCTGTGCAAAAGCTTGTAAGTTTAATTAGAACCCACTTGTATATTTTTGCTTGTATTTCTATTGCTTGAGTAGACTGCTCTAGGAAAACATTGTTGAATTATATGTCAGATGTTTTGCCTATGTCTTCTTCTAAGAGGTTTATAGTGTCTTGTCTACATGTTTAATTCTTTAAGCCATTTTGAATTCATTTTTTTGTATATTGTGAGGGAGTAGTCTAACTTCATTGATTTATATGCAGCTGTGCAGTTTTCCCTGCACCATTTGCTGAAGAGGCTGTCTTTACTCCATTGTATGTTCTCACCTCCTATGTCAAAGATGAAATTACCAAAAGTTTGTGGGACTATTCTTGATAATTTTGTTTATCCATTCATTGATGGATGGATATTGTTAGTAACTCTTGGCTACTCTAAATGATACTGCTATGAATATTGATGTGCAAGTTTTTGTGAGAATACGTTTCCATTCTGTTGGCTGTACAGTTGGCCCACCATATCTGTAGTTTCCACTTCATGGATCCAGATGGCTGATTGTAAAGAGACTCGAACATCCTTGGATTATGGTATCCAGGGTGGGGTGTTCCTGAAACCAACCCCCCGAGGACACTGAAGGATGACTCTACATGTAGGAGTAGACTTGCTCAGCCACATAACTCTAACCTTTTGAGGAAACATCGGGCTTTTCCAAAGAAGCTGCACCATTGCCCCTTTCCAACGGCTGCATATTGAGGGTTCCCATTTCTCTGCCTCCTGACTGACACTTGTTATTGTCCATGTTTTGATTATAACCATCCTAGTGAGTTTAAAATGAGATCTCATTTTGATTTTGATTTCGCTAGTGATGCTGAGCATCTTTTCAGATGCTTATTGGCCAATTGTGTATCTATTTAAATCCTTGGCAAATTTAAAAATTGGGTCGATTTTCTTTGTATTGTTCATTTGTAAGCATTTGTTTTATATCCTGGATACTAGTCTCTTATTAGATATATGCTTTGCAAGATTTTTCTCCTATTCTGCAGATTGTCATTTCACTTTACTTTTTTTAAACATTAAAACAATTTTTTAGGGGGAGTTAATAAGATTTATTCATTTTATTTTTCTTCCTAAGCATGCAGTCTATCACTTGAGCTACCCCCTTCCCCTTTCATTTCACTTTCTTAATGATGTCCTTTGTAACAAATGATTTTCATTTGATGAAGTCCATTTTATCTGTTTTGTTTTATCACTTGTGCTATTGGTATTGTATCTAGGAAGCCATAGCCTATCCTACGACCACAAAGATTTATACTGTCTTCTTTTAGAAAGTTTATACATTTAGTTTTTACGTTTCTGTCTGTGATCCATTTTGAATTAATATTAATTTGTTATATAAAATACGGGGGTCCAAATTCCAGATTCATTCTTTTGCCTTCAGATACCCAGGTGTCTCTGCGCCATTTGTTGAATAGACTATACTTTCAATGGAGTGTTGTTGGCACATTTCTGGAAAACTGACTGTAAATGTAAGTTTCCCCACTGGATTTTTTGTTATGTCTCATAGATTTCTGAATCCAAACTTATGACAGAACCATAATGACTTGAGTGCTATAGATTTGCAGTGAGTCCTCCAACTTTGAGTGAGTCCTCCAACTTTGTCTTCTTTTCCAAGATTGTTTAGTCTGACCTGGGTCCCTTGCATTTCAATATGAAATTTTGGATCAGTTTTTCAATTTTTGCAACGAAGTCAGCTGGAATTTTGATAGGGATTTCATTAAATTTGTAGATCACTTAGGGGAGTCTTAACATTTTTAACAATATTGTCTATCATTCCATGAACGTGGGATGCCTTCCATATATGTATATCTTTTAAATATTTTTTGGTGATACTTCAAAATATTCAGTGTACAAATCTTGTAAAATTTTGTTAAATGTATCTCTCATTTTATTTTTAATGCTGTTGTAAATGGAAAGGCTGAGATTCCTAAGAGTGGGAATATATATCAATTTATTTATTTCTAGGATTCCTACACAGCAAATACACTAGGTTTATATTTGCTACATTGATCTATCCACAATTCTTCCCACCCCCGTGTCATAAGAAACCAAGACCCAGGTTAAGCCACCTGAACACCTATGTGGAAGTGAGAAATGAGACCTTTCGGTGGGGTTTTTGTAGATGATACTGAGAGCTTATTCAGTAAGGCTTCATCTTAATTCCTTTTAAACAATCCTTTCAGTATATATAGTCAGTTATATTAAGAAAATGCCCTTTTGATGTGCGGAGGAGCTTAAACTATCATTTTTTAAATAATTTCCAGTGAGAGTGTTGTACTTGAAACATAATTTGCATCAATCTTTGAAGATTTATGTTTCAGGAGTTTTGACTAAATAATACCTGTCTTTATTCAGTAACTACAACTAAATGCTCAAGCAACAAGTAAGAGTTTGAGCAACTGCTCCTGCCCCGTAGTGCTGGGTGGCTGCAGCTGTAACTGGAGTCCCCGCTTACCTCTCCCAGTACGCTTGTGCTGATCTGCTCAAAACGGTTCGTCCAACAGTTTGTCGGTAGTCTTTTCGACAAAGCCATTAAGCATTGTTTTAAGGTTGCTGGAATGGAATCTATTCTTATTAATATTAAGTAAGCATATATTGAGTGCTTACTGTATGTTGGGAATTGTCCCTCAGCCTCACATGAATAATATTTCTATTAAAACCTCTCATATTTCCTTGTTATTCGCACTTTACAGATAAGGAGACTGAGGATTAAGTCTTCTTTCTTTTGGGGGGAGCTCGTTATCAATGATGGGAAGTTGTAAGGAAAAAGATTTTGATTCATCCAGAGAAAATATTTTTCTGAGAGTCAGCATTGAAGTAGGTGACCACTGAAGAGGGTGATCATTGTTTGAGTGAGACGAGCCCCGGGTTATACGAAGTCAGCATCCCTGTCCTGGACACTGCACGTGTAGAGCTGCGTGGAGGGTGAGGCGGCGCTGCAGCGCAGGAACGAGGATGCCAGGCCGTTGAGCTGTGCTCAGGCCCAGTGGGGCTTTCTCCTAAGAGCAGTGGACCGTCATTGACAGATTTTTAGTAGGGGAGTGTGGTGCTCTCGTACATCCCTTTTGTCTTATAGAATGCTTAGAAACATTTAGAAGGCTCGGCAGGAGGTGATGTGATGAGTCAGAGTAGGGTGGCTGCGAGATGTAGCAGTGTTCAATTTTCAAGTGATTTTCAGTCCCAGGTTTGTGGCTGAGTAGCCGTGTCACTTTGGATGACACACTCAAGGAAGTGAAACAATTTATCTAATCAATTGAAACAGTGATGTACCGACCTCCCAGGACTGCTGTGTAGATCCAGTGAGATAATGTGTGCACAGTGTGCAGCGTGGTCCCCAGCACAGAGTCGGTGCTGAGGGAGTGCCAGTGAGTACCTGGTAGGACAGGTGTGGGTGGTGGAACTCATTGACTGAGGAAATTGGTCCCTGAAGGAGAGGTCCTGTCACATCTGTGAGTGATGGGCCTGAGCTGGGAGAGGCAGGGAGACCTTGTCCCCCGACCAGGTGCCCTGGGAAGGACGGCTATGGGAGGAGCACCGTGAAGTCAGCTCTTTGCAGGTGGAATTGGAGGAGCCCTTGAGATATCTAAGTGCATTGTCACAATCACAGAAGAGGTCTGGGCCCGGGCTGTGCATTTTCCTATAATCTCAATCCCTGAGGATGCCGAGGTATTGATCACTGAACGTGAAGACATACTTTACAGGACACGTGAATAGTAGTATCATCTCTGTCATCAAAGCTCACATCTCTTTATTCATCTCTCACTTTGCTAATTGGGTACTTAAAGAGCTCACTTCACTGACCTCCCGTGGGCTCAGGCTCCACAGAAAAGAGCTGGTGAGTCTCCCTCTTTTCCAGAAGAAGACACACTTAGCTGGTAGACTTCTATACCTCGCCAGAGTTCGAATTTTTGTTTGTTGATTTAATTCTATTTTCTGTTGGCCATCTCCTGACAGGAGAGACGTTTTACCTAATGGTCAGGTTTCAATTAGCTCTGACTGAGAATTGCTGATCTGATCCATAGTGTATTTACTCTATTAACTTTGTAGAGTACTTTTCATTTTCTGTCTTTGCCCTTTAATTTTGTTTGCCCCTTCAATTTTCTATCCTATTTGGGGCCTTATTTTTTTTTTTAATTAAAAAATGTCTATAAGCAGTTAAGAAAACCAAAGTAAAGAAAAAATGCACATGATAGCTAAATTTAGAAAATATCTAGTGTGTTTTCTGTCTCGGCAATGGAGGTTCTATAAACTCGTGAAAACCTTCATTACATAAGTTCCTTAAAATGCTGATTAAGAAAAAAACCTTCCTTCCTCATCTTTCAAGCTGCACAGCTATTTGTCAAGAAAGTGAGGGGAAATTCTCAGAAGCTAAGACAAACCAGAAAGCAGGGATTCTGGGAGATACGTGAGCCTTAGAAGCCCTGGGGTGCCGGTTGGCTCCTGAACTGTGTTTCAGTTGCCCTGGCAGGAGGGCAGGAGTTGAGCCTGAGGCCTCTCACACTGGGAGTTGGATGGCTGTTCTTATGTAAGGCCAAGCACATCCTGAGAATCCTGCTTTATAAAAGGGTGAATTAGAAAGAAAATAATAAAAGCATTCCTCAAGGCAAGGAAGTAAGGAAAGTAAATTTTTTGGAAGCTGGGAAAAATAACATATCCAAAGTAAGGATTTAGTTTAAAGCTTTTCTGGCATGAGAGAGAAAACAAACTCCTGGCAGATAATCACAGCTCCTCCCGGAAAGAGAAGGTGAGTTTTGAATGAATCAGTGGACAGCCATTCTGTAAAAGGCCCCCAGAGTCTTCTGGGTCAAGATACTGGACCCAAACACCTCCCTTCCATGATCTCATTTAAATAATCAGAAAGGTTTTAAAGGAAAGAAGCCATAATCATAGTTCTATTTATTGACATTATTATATGCTAGGAATTCAGAGGTAATTATGCAGTTGTCTCCTCTTTTATGGACCTTACTTTCTCTTTGACTTAGTTGGGGAACTTGGTGGAGGGTGGTGTTAGTCTGTTGCAATTAGCCAGGAGAGGAGTTTAAGAAAGCAGTGAAGGGTGGGTGAGATTTTTAGCTGAGGACAGTCCTGTTCAGTTGGCTTGTAATTGCAGGTTCGTTGAGTTGTCACTGGAGGTAATTAATCTTATGGAATTTTGACTTAACTCAGGCCTCTTCAGAATGGACAAGTGAACCTGGAGAAAGACAGTCAAATCTGTGCAGACATTGAAGTTCCCTTGAACGTGCGGTATCCCTGAGCCAAAGATAGGACAAAAAGGCAGCACTTCTTGAGGACAGAGGAGTGGTTTTTAAGGTTCTCCAAGAATGATTCCCAAGGTACCGGGATGGCCAGTTGTCAAACTGTGACTTTGCTCTTTGGACGGTGTATCCACCAAGTTTATTGGACGTTTATATGTTTCCATTTCTCTTTAATACATGTCAGGTTATGAGGACATGGGCATAAACATTTCACACGTTGTCAAGGTGACATTGGGTACCTGCCTATAAGCACGGGCACACTTGCAGCTTCCTCATACATCTTGCCGCCCATCCCGCTCCCCGGGCTCCGTAATCACGGCAGAGTGGTTCCTTATTGAGCTGTCCATCTCCTCTGTGACATCGTAACCAAACAAAAGACTGGAGCGTATTAGCTTGGCTTTGATTTTTTCTATCCTTCCCTTTGAATGATGATGACTGATAGTGGACCCAGTTACGTTTGCAGATGATTTACAAGTAGGGCTGTCAGTACAAACCTTGTAATCCCCGCTGTGTGATCTAGAGAAGAAAGTTACACTCTTTCCAAATTGTTTTAATGCACTTATGTGGGAAAATGATATACGTTTGAATATGTATTTCCTCTCTGAGTCATCATGGCTAGACATGAATATTTGTAGACATGTAATGAGTACTCTGTATTTGAACTGTATGGTCCCCTAAATTCTCCCCTGCTTTTTAAAGTCATCACTGGATTGCTACCTCCAGAGTGCCCCAAAGCATCCGCCACTGCCTGTTCTTCAGACACTGTGAGTTTCCAAGTTGGAGAAGGCTGCTGGCTGGTGAGGCATTCTCTGGCACATCTCTGGTTGGGTGATGTGAGCTTAGAACACAAGACTTGGCAGACAGTAACTAACCACGGTCACGACCATTTCTGGAACACTCATGGAGGATTTTACACCTATGCTAGTGGCATGTTATTTCATTTAGTTTTCCCAACAGTCATAATCAGATTTTATCATATGTATTAAAATGGAAACCGTCAAAGTGAGTGACGTGCAGACTTTGGACTGGAACACAGGACTTTCTGATACCTGTCTCTGTTCCCTCCCCAGCCTATCCTACCAAATGGTCAGGAGACTCTTCCTCCGTCTTGAGTTTCCCGCTGATGTTACCAGTCTCTTTGTTTCTAAGAGAGGAAAACAAGTCTAAACTTACTTTCCAGTTGGAAATGGAATGGAAAGTTAACGTTGGAAGCCGGGAGAATCTGTCCTGTGATGAAGTGGTCTCCGAGCCACTTCCACTGGGACGTCACATCACTGTCTGTGCCCCTTGCTCAGCTTGTGCACAGGTGACAGGGCAGATGTGCCGAGCAGTCCTCCCTGACAGGGCAGTGGGTTGGAAATGAGTTTGGGGATTTGGTTTCATTTCATAAGTTCCTGAGGGCCTTGACCTGGCACTTCGAGTGGGAGCATTCCCTGTCCCACAGACTCGTGCTCTGGGCCCGTGCTGACCTGATGTGGCCATGAGCCTGAGGCTCAGGGCCCGTGGTGATGAGGAGCATTTTAGTCCAGGGTCTGCCGGAGGCTTTGACACTTCTGAGCTGTGGGAATTTGTCCAGGATGATAATAATTCCTCCCCGAGTTTCAGATTTCCTTGCCTGTGAGCTGGGGTAGTAATAGTTTCTGAGATGATCGTAATGATTCAGTAACGGGCGCAGCGTGTGCTGGCAGGTATCTGGTGCTTAAGGAGCAAAAGTCGCAGTCACTCTGTCAACCTCTCTCTGTGTGCTCTGTGCTTTGAGAAGTTGCGTGTTTGGTGAAAATCCCGCCCAGACACTAGGCTCTAGATGAACTGTTGTTCCTTTACTTTCCCTTCCTTTTCCTCTTTCCCTTCTCTGTGTCCCATGTTTATGTAGCAGATTCCTCTATTTCAGGGAATACGGGCCTTTCTAGTAAAAGGACAGGCGGAACACGGAGAGGTGGGGCCCGGAGGGGTCTGGAGCTTCTGCACAGCGCTTCTTCCCTGCGTTTCTGCATCCGGTCCCGTCAGTGCACTGAGTCAGCCTTCCTCTTCCTTCCTGTGTCATCGGGTCTCTGTTTTAAGGGAAAATATATTTACGGGCTTTTTTCACTTACGTGTTTCATTCAGATGCTTGTTGCTTTTCTCCCTGTGCTTCAGTATTCCGAGGAGAGAATTCAGCAGTGCTGCCTCCTCTCCGAGCTCTATGAGTTGATCGGCTTCCACTGCAAGTCCACCTTCTTCAAGCGGGAGGCCCCCATGCAGCGCGCGGCCCCCGGCATCCCGGAGCCTGGCTGGAAGGCCTGCTACCGCCTCCTCCTGCAGACGCTTCCTGGCTACATTCTGTCGCTGGACCTGCAGGACTTCAGCAAAGGTGTTGGAACTAAAACATTGCTTCAGTACAATTAACCATGCCTGGATTGGGCCCTGCTGTCCTGTCTCATCAGGGTGAATTTTTACTCATTTAGAACAAGGCTCAGCAGACTTTTTCTGTCAAGAGCTTGCGGGTAAATATTTCAGGGTCTGCAAACCTCCTGATCTCTGGTGCTGCTGCTCAGCTCTGCTGTTCAGATGCCAGAACAGCCGGACAGTCCACACACCCACAGAGCTTTATTAACAGCGGTGGCTGGGGCTGAATTAGGTGTATGAACTGCAGTTTGTCCCCACAGCCTCCTCAATATTGACACCTGCACCAGAGTGTACATTTGTGACAATGGGAGAACCTACACTGACACGTCATCATCATCCAGAGCCCATAATTGATACTAGGATTTACACTTGGTGGTGTGCACTCTGTGGGTTTGGACAGATGTACAATGACATGTATCCACCATCACAGCATCATACAGAGTCGTCTGTCTTAATGACCTTAAAATGCTCCGTGCTGCACCTCATTCATTGCTCCTTCCCCTCTAGCCTCTGACAGCCACTGATCTTTTAGTCTCTGTGGTTTTCCCTTTCCCAGAACACCATACAGTTGGAATCAGACAGTTGCAGAATCTTCCCAGATTGGCTTCTTTCACTTAGTAATATGCATTTAAGGTTCCTCCATGTCTTTCCATGCCTTGATAACTCATTTCATTTTAGCACCAAATAATAGTCCATTTTCTGGCTGGACCACAGTTTATTTATCCATTCACCTACTGAAGAAGAGCTTAGTTGCTTCTGAATTCTGTTGAGTATGAATAAAGCTGCTATTAACATCTGTATGCAGATTTGTGTGTGGACATAGGTTTCCATTTCGTCGAGTAAACACCAAGGAGCACAGTTGTTGGATCATATGTTAGAAGTACGTCTAGTTTTGCAACAAAATGCCAGACCGCCTTCCTAAGTATCTGGGCCATTTTACATTCCCACCAACAATGCATTAGAATTCCTGATGCTCCACATCCTCACCAGCATTCGGTGCTGTCAGTGTTCTGCATTTTGGCAGTTCTGACAGGTGTGCAGTGGTATCTCGCTGTTTCACTCTGCATCCCCTTGATGACAGATGCTGTGGAGCATCTTTCCTTAGGCTTCTTTGGCATCTAGATTTCTTCTTTGATGGGATGTGTGTTCAGGCAATTTGCTCATTTTTTAATCAGGTTATTCATCATTCTTGTTGAGTTTAAAAAATTTTGGTATATTCTGGATATCAGCCCTTTATCAGTGTGTCCCTGCCCTTCACCTGCAGCACCGGATTTGTCCTTTGGGTCTCACTGGAGTGTCAGCTCTTCAAAGAGGTTCCCTGTCTTCCCTCAGCCTAAATACTGTCCTTGTATTTTTCACTTTCATTGACTCATTTTGTTCTTTTTAAATAGCATTTCCCATAATTTGTAAGTACATTAAAAAAAAGGGCAATGATTGAACACCGCCTGCCCCACCAGGCTGTGTGCCCTGTGAGAGCAGAGGCCCTGTCCCCACTTACCGTTTCCCATGACAGCACATGGCACATGTCCATGTAAAAGTGTGTAACGTGGGGCCAAACCTGATGAGCAGCTATGATGACACGTTTTGGCTACCATTTATTGAGTAGAATTTGTTTCTGATCTTACTAAATCACATGAATGAAACTTGTTTGTTTTGAAAAATAAAACAACAAAGCACACCTCAATGTGATTGGTACTTCCTACTTAGCCTTCTGACCCAGGAGGGGATGTTCACCATCATTTTGTGGAGGAGGTTGGGGAGGTAAAGTAAGAGAGTGAGATCAAATAAAGTAAAAATGCTAACTATCGGTTGGCTTTATTTTCACTGGCATGAAAGTTACTTTAAACACTATCTCAGCTGTTGTTCTGTTGTTTTAAACATTTCTCAAAGAATTAAATGGAAGCTCACTAAATCCTGAAAGGGAAATTGTGTGCTCAGGTCCTGAAAATTGTTTATGTCTGTTCTTGAAATGCAAATTTTCCCTGCTGGTTACAGAAAGTCGAGGCGGGAACACAGCAGTGTGCTGTGTGTGTCTGCCGGCTTAACGGGATGCTCAGTGTCATTTTCATTTTCTTGTGTTGCAGTTTATGACGGTTTTCCATGAGATATATTGCTCAGCCTTTCCCTGAATGAAGGATTGAATTTTCCACAGGAAATCTTATGAAAGAGAGT
Organism: Vicugna pacos; assembly: GCF_048564905.1. Classification (NCBI taxonomy): domain Eukaryota; kingdom Metazoa; phylum Chordata; class Mammalia; order Artiodactyla; family Camelidae; genus Vicugna; species Vicugna pacos. The sequence continues at coordinate 41,064,233 of NW_027328741.1, read as the reverse complement.
GACAAGGCACATGGATTTCCCAAAAAGGAATAGTTGATGAAATAAACTCTCACTATGGTGACCTTTTTTAATACAAGCCAGTTGAAAATTTTATCAGTAGGTCATATGCCACAAATCTGTCTAAAGAATAAAAAGATTCAAAATTTATAGTAGAAACAGTTTGAATCAAGTAGAAATTATGATTTGAACACTATTTGTTGTTAGAACTTATACTCTGTCTTATCATAATTGCCCGTGGTAGGAACTGGATCATTATTTATTTATTAAAAAAAAAATCCACTAGGTGCTATTTGCCCCATTCTTGATGCGGCAGTGCTGTGGTTAGTTAAGTTGGGCCATTTTGGAAACTTAGCTAGATTTTCCGGACATTGATTTCAGCCTCTTTATCTTTTCTACAATCTCTTCTTTTGTGTTGGCCTTTGGTCTTTTGACAACGTGGAAATACTGCACGGATCTGCCTTTCCCTTTTTTCCTGTCTTTGTGGGAAAAGATTTCCATAAGACAGACAACTAGGTTATTAAGGATTTTGTGTGGGGTAAGTTTGGTCAGTTTTAAGGATTTCAGTTAATACGTATTGATACTTGCTATTCAGCTAACGACAGTAAAACTATAAACTAACTTAAGTATACATCAGTAAGTATAGTACAATAAGCCCATCACCCAGATTAAGGAATTCACAAACTTTTCCATATTTCCTTTATTCAGACCTTTATTCTTTTATTTGTCCTTTGTTGAAGTATTTGACAGCAAATCCAAAAAGACATGTCATTTTACCCTTTGTACTCAAGTAGGAATGTCTGAAAAATGAGGGCCTTTCTTTTAATCAGGTTTTTCCATTTGACCCATGTGCTCGTTAAATACCAGCTGTATCAGGCATCTCACTAGGCATTAGGGATCCTTGGGGCAATGAGACAGTCCTGGCTCCCAAGGAAGTTAAGGGCTGATGGAAGAAAGCAACACAGGAGCTTGGGTGCCTCACTTAAGGTTCCTGCTGGATGAAACCAATTGGACAAAATATGTGCACAATACAGTAGGATTCATTGAAGGGACTTGTCAGACTTGTAGGGCAGGCCGTGAGAGAGGCGGTCAGCAGGGCTACAAGAGGAGGAATCATTTGATAAGAATCTGAAATCCTTACTGCCAACCTTTCTACCAAGCCCCCAGGGCCCATCACACACAACCCTGTGCTGTAACTGTTTTTGATTCCAGTTACCACATCTCCTTCAGGAAGGATTTTAAGGTGGAAAATATTTAAAATCCGTAATTGTTGCCAGAAGGGACATAGAACAAGGAACATGTAAACAACAGAAATGTCCATCAGCACATGACTGGATAAAGAGGAGCTGATACGTATATACAATGGAATACTACTCAGCCATAAAAGATGCCATTTGCAGCAACATGATGGACCTGAAGACCGTCATTCTAAGTGAAGTGGGGTGGAAAGAGAAACAAAAATGAAATATGACTTCATTTATGGGGAATCTACAATTAGTAGCAATAATAATAAGACCATAAATGAACTAAATATTATTTTGATTTCTTGAATATATGTAAGCACATCTGACTGTCCTTTGTGATTGGATTACTATATTCTGTTTATTATTCTTTTGTAAATGTCCTTATTCCTCTGGTAACTGTAATTTTAAAAATCTAAAGATCTAATCTGTTCTTAGAAAGAGTAATTAGTACATATATGTAAACTAAAAAATGCAATACACTCAATACATGTATTTACATGCAATATGTGTATGTGAAGTTGAACTGTAATAATTCTACCTAATAAAACTGAAAAAGGAAAAAAATAAAAAATTTATTTTAAAAAATCACCTCTCTTTAGATATTAAAACGTTCATTTCTGAGATTCTGTGAAAGACAGCATGGAAGTAGGTTTTTAAAATTTTCTCCTTGCTCCTCAGTGAGCAGCCTGGGTTGCACAGCTTGGCCGTCACAGTCACCAATGACTTGCTGGCTTGCTCCTCACTTGTTGGGAGGAAGATTAGCTGCTTCAGGAATATTTATGCTCTTAGAAGTTGCTGAAAACCCCACAGAGCTTCTGTTTACATGGAGTGTATCTGTCAATAGACCCCATTTTAGAAATTAGAACAGAAAATTTAAACCCAAGAACTGACAAGCATTCGCTGTCCCAGCACATGGTCAAAGCAGTGTTGCCACGGTGGTGTGTGTTGGTTCTAGAAAAAATGAACCGTACACTCAAGAAAGAGGGTGAAACCACAGATCTCATCTCAGCAATGCTATGAAGAGGTGGGACCCAAAGCCCCTAAAACAGTGCTGAAGTCCCCAGATGTCCCAGAACACACAGAGCCATGGGACCAAGAATCCAGTGTCTCTCGTGGATCATCAGCCGTGGAGACCGCGTCCTGGGTCAGGAGCAGAAGTAGGAATAGCAGGCACACAGTCCTATTACAGCAAAGCTTTAAAGGTTTTGAATTGACTAAAAGAGTGGCAAAGATTTGCATTTAGACTACTACATTTCCTCTCCTGGAGACGTTAGAATGATAACACTGATTAACAGAGGATGATTGTAATGGATTAAGTATGTTACTGATGACATGAGCTGCTCACACTAACCCTGCACTCAGTGTAGACTAAGCCTTTTATGTACACACTTCATTAGTTCTGTACACCCCTGCAAGGTGACATTAAGCACTCATACAACCATGAAACCAGTGACTATAAAACAGTCACAAGGCTTCCTCTCCAGCATGAGGTAGCAAAACCAGCAAGGATTTTCAATGACAAAAGCCAAAATCATATATATTTGGGAAAGAAAGCAAACAAAACATTGAGGAACAATAAACCAAAAGAGCAGATGGAATGGAAACTTTTATTGAAGAAAGCAATGATTGATTCAATTAAACAGGTAATGTCCCTGGTATAATTGAACCATCAATCCAAATTTTTGGAATAGTGGGTTGTGAAATTACTATCTCACTTAATGTTGGAATTCCTAGTTGGACCAATTTGATATGCATCACTGGTGCGATGTTAGCTATTTAGGTAAATAACAATATTCATAATTTTTAAGTTAACAGGAATCATAACACAGGACTCCAGATTTAGGGAGAGAATGCAAACAACTGCTGTCATACTCCATCCAGTAAGGACACGTGTCCCTGAGTCACCAAAGCAATGAGAATTTGCACACAGAAAACACAGTTCTCCACTTGTGACAAATACGAGACCATGAGCCATGAATTACAAGAACAAGCAACTGTTTAAATGCAATGGGCAAAATTTTTTATCATCTTGAAAACATCACTGATGCACTAAGTAAGAAAAAGTACTGTTTTACTAACAAATCTAACTGACACAGGGGTTTTTCCAAGTGAGAAGGTAATTCCAAAAAGTGCAGTAAAATGAGTTAAGACGATCTGTGCAGTGACGGAGCTGATATTAGACTGACCAGCATCACGATTTCTGGTTTTACACTTGCTCTCTGCTCGTCACCTCTGACACAAGAATGCATCATATGATTTTTTTTCTTTAGGAAGAAAAAGATAAATAAAATCTAACTAGAAGATGTGGTATGGAAAGCAGTAATGAAGTTATCTAACCTAATAATGCATCCAGTGTAATGTAGCACTTATTCGGGCACTAGAATTTTTTAAATCATGATTTATTTTATATCCTATTTCTATCGTAAAGGAGGCACTTAAAGTTTTCTACTTTATTCAACATATCTTGTGGGGGTTGTGGTATACAATTGTATGGCAGTTTTCAGAGAGTTAAAATCGCCTCTGTGGTTGTGGTCAGGAAAGGCAAGGCTCCCTCACAGCTGCGACGGAGAAGGAATCCCTGGAGTCGGGCTTCGGGCAGCTTCCGAACTGCATGTGCTTGCACTTGGCACAGGACACCATCAGCAAGTGTAACTGTGACAAGGAGATTTCCCCGGGGACCTGGGAGGTGCTCTAACATTGTGAAGCCACTTGTTTCCCAGTTAGGTAAGGCTTGGAAAAATAATTTATTAGAAGTGACTTCCTTTGTATGTGCCTTTTGTCCTGAGTGGTCACTAATTTGCATAAATATAAAATAACCCATAATATAAGAATTGAGGTACCCCATCTTTCCATCTACCTGTCTATTTGTTTATCATATTTATACTTAGGTTACATTTTCTATGATGTTCAATTCCAGGCACCAAAAAAGAAAGGTTACAAAATATTTCTTATAAAAGCGGGAATGGGTCTAAGGGTTAAAAACCACTACTGCTAACAAAAAAAGCCAGATAATACTTTTAATCTCAATTGCATCAGACCTTCCCGAATTCCTCCCTTAAGTTCACTGTTACAACAGTAATGGAATCTCTGTCCTTCCAAGACTCGGGCCTGATCGCCACCCATCCAGATATCTGTCTGTGGGTCCCTACTTGTCCTCGAGGCCCCCAAACACACCTTACGGGTTGAAATTTCTTCAGTGTTCCTACTGTAGGGGAAACCTGGAAGTCCCAGTCACTGTCCAGGAGTCACACCTGCCTGCAAAAATCAAAGTCATGTGACTGAAACGGGACAACCCAGGTGGTGTGATAGGGCTGAAAGCTCACCATAAACAGGTTTGGGGGCCTAACCCATGCCCTCCGGCTTCTCACATGAAGAAGGACAGGGAGGCCCAATTAGCCACGAGATTGTGGGGCTTCATTACTCCATGAATAAAGGATTTGTGCCAGTGCCACCTTTAGACAGGGAACCCCAGAACGCAGACTTGGAAGCATCCTGTCCCCTCCCCCCTGAACAAATATTCTCTCAAGACACATAGTGAGAGATGGGAGCCCCGGTGAGCTCTAGAATAAGATGCAATCTGAAAGACTGCTGGTAACAAATGGTGTGGAGCTCGGGCAGCCCCCAGGGCCACCAGCCCTTGTGGTATCACTGATGCCCACAATTCCATCCACAACAGTTTCTTCAGGACATTTATGCACATATAACCATCACACAAAAATGATTGCTTAGACATATTATAAGAGAAATAACATTATGAGAATGCCAAATTCATGACAAGTAAGAGTCAAGACCCCAGAGTATTTACTGGATGAGATCTCACGTGTGCTCCACAGTGAGCTTTAAACCCTTAGGACACAGTCTTGAAACAGTAGGCATTTTCTTTCTTTCCTCCAAGTTGGCTTTACTGGAGAACTCTGTAGACACAGGAAGACTCTGGATCCCACCTCTACTATTTACACAAAGGGCTCATCACGTGGAGAGGGATCAGCGCTGGTGTGACCGGCTCCAATGTTAGCACTCCAGTGCCCAGCTGCCTGAGGAGCAGAGCTCCCACCACAGGAGCAGAGACCCCCAGGAGCAGAACTCCCCCCACGGGCACTGCAGTGCCTGCAAGAATCAGGTGTCTGATGAGTGAGCCTGGGGCGGGCAAGACAGGAAGCAAGCACCGCTCCCTCAAGCTCTGCAGGTGATCTCTGTGTCATCTTGAATAAATACAGTCAGCATTAAAGATGTTTGACAAGAGGGTAAAGGGTAAGGCCTCCCCAAATCTCCAAGCATTCTTTTAGTGGGAGTCCTGTTAGAACACATGGTGACAAGAGACGCTGGCTTTACATGCGCACGTTGCCTTCAGGGCTGCAGGGGTGGCCAAGGTTCTGCCTCTGCCCCACCTCCTGCCCTCATCCCCCAGACCTCACAGTGGCCACTGACTCGTTTCTCTGACTTTCTCTCCTTGGTTGTGCTGCTTTTCCAGCTTTTAAGAGCTCATAAAATCCTCATCAGAAAATCTTTAATAATGAACCCAAGTCAAATGAAATCAACCAAAGAGACACACTGCCGTCTTCATTACTTTATATTTTAGGAAGTTATTCTTGAAGACGACTCCCTGAACTGAAGGGGTGGATGGAGGGGAAAAGAAAACAAGACAACCATTTTTGGGCCCATAAAAAATGAGAGGTAACCAGATGGTGTCTAGTCTTCATTGCACCACTCTGCCTGCCCCAGTTTCACATGCCCCTCCCAACTGAACTCATCAGAACTCGACTGAAGGAGACGGCTGTGCAAATTTATTGGAAACCAAATCAATCACTACGGAAACAGTCTCCCAAACCCAGCGAGAACACAGTAAGCTGACCAGTGCCAGGATCTGAATACGTGCAGATCCAAATTCCGACCCCCTCCCTGGTGGGTGTACTTACAGTGGGGGTGTCGCCGTGCAGTTTGTCTGCATCCAACATATAAAAATGAAAGGGACTCCAGTTTTCAACATCACAGTCCCTCTGAAACAACTGGTGGTCAATTAGCGTTTGTCGCCAGCAAAACTCGATTTTCTCCCCTGCACATGGAGGTCAACACACAGAAGTGACTGATGATCCCCGCTGCGAGTGTAGCTAAACGTTTCTAACCAAACTGGCTCCATCAGCCTCCTGATGATCAGGGGAGTGTTGTAGCCGCGGGGCTCTGCACACTAACGGCCAGGCAAGGAGGGCGCTTTCTTACATTGGGGAGAAAAAGGCTGGAGCAGCACTCGCTGGAAATAAATACTAATTAAACCTTCAGGTGCGGTTCTTGCAGCAGAACTCACCCAATAGATGAGGCTCCCTCCGTGCTGTCCAGTCATGTGAGTCAGGCTCATTAATATACCTGTGTGTTTGGTTTAGCAAGTGAATACTGTCTGTTTTCTGGAAATTACATGAGGGTGGGAAACCTTCCAAACATGTTCATTTATTTGCTGTGGAATTTGTTTAATCCTCTTAAGAGCATTTAGAATGACAAACTTCTTAAATTAGCATGTTTGCCTGAGAGACCTTTCCAGGCACATGGGCCGAAATCTAGGACAACCCAGAAACAAATTCAAAACCGTTTCAGCTGCACAGCACCACAGAATGTGACCAGTTTGAGAAGCAAGGATTTTTTCTCCACACACTTTTCCTCTTCTGCCCAAATTAATCAACCTCTGCTGCTCTTGTATAATGAGTATCGTGTGACTCATCTTCTCTGCCTGTAAAATGGAAATGGGAAATACTTCTGCCCAATAAAATGTCATAGAACTATCCCCCAAAATTTTATATATTAAAAAAAAAACAGGGCTTTACGCTGTCCAGGGATATGAATCATTTATTTAATGTATCAATTGTTACTAGAATAAACTTTTTAAAATGTAACCCCTCCTCAGAAAACTTCAACTACTATTCAATAAAAATATCACAGAAAATTTCTGAAAAGAATTTAAAGGAAAATCATATTTAACTGAATCATATTCAAGGCACACTGAATAAATTCTGTTTAGAGAACTCCTACTTTTTTTTTAATAAATGAACTATAAGAATACACCCAGCAGTATTCAGCAAATCTTCATTCCTTATTTTAAAATTCTTAAGGCATGCTATTTTTCTTAAACCAAATGAGGAGGTATTCGCAAGCCAATGGACAACAGAATTACCTAAGAAGACATTATAAAGCAGCAAGAGTAACTAGCACTATGTCAAGCATTCTGCCTGAGAGTCACTCGTACCATCTCATTTTGACCTGACTGCTTAGAGGTGAGCTCCATCAGCCCATTCAACACATGAAGAAACTGAGGCTCTGGATGGTCATGTTTCCAGTACATGGTGGAGCCAGGATCCAAACCCGGATCTTTGTCTATAGAGCCTATGCCTTTACCAGATCACACTACATTTCTCACTCTTCAAATGCACTCAGTCCCCGAGGTAACACACCTTCCTTGCGTTTCTAGGAATTTTAGGAATTACTGAATTACAAGGACTAATCAGACATTTGTGTGGCCTAATTTTATATTTTCTGGTTTTACTGAATAAGTTGAGGCCGAATTCATTCTACTTATGAGAAGTCCTGAGGTAGAAGAGAGAGGGGAAGATAAGCCAGACATAAACAATTTCAAGGGGTCCACTTCATGAAGGAAGCAAAGTATTAAGTAAACCACTTCAGCAACATGCTTGTCAATAAGCCTTGGTGTCTCTGTCTCAGCCTGAAGGAGGGTAAGCCCTCCAGCCCATCTGCCTTCCTGTCACATACCCTGGATGTTCTTGGTTCCCTCACCTGTGACACGTGTGTTCTCCTAGGATTCTTTGTAGAGATTAAATGATAAAACTATATGCAAAGGGGCTACCTCATTGCCAGATAGTAGGCCCTGAACAAATAATAAAATTATTTTGTTTCGTGAAAATGGGAGACAAGTCTACCAATTAAACATTCCTGATAGAATCCCAACAAGCCTTTTAATTTTTCTGCCAGAAATTGTAAAATAGCATTTCTTTTTTGAAGGCTGTATCCATTCTCCCTACTTTTTACCAATCCTGGCTGTTATCCTGAAAATCTATTCCCAGAACTTGGCATCCATCTCCCATATTTAAATCCTTTAAATTTGAAGTTATGATGAAGCTTGGGCACATAAAGTTTCACACCATAATTCACAGAATAAACAAAGACCACAGGAACAGGGCCATCTCCAGACCCCATGTGCACAGGACAGGCTCTAAACTTCACAAAATCAGAAGCATGCTATTTGAAGAGAAAGGAAATTGAATGTGATCAAGGAGGCTGACATAGAGCACCGGCCGGCTCACGAGACGAATCCGTCGCCCTCTCGTCTGACCTAAGTCATCTAACACAGTAATCCGTTGATCTCTAACTAAAACTAGAGTACGGGTAGGGTTGGAAAGTAACATTTTTTCCTACAATATATACATATTGTCAACTAAAAATTGGCACTTGTCATCTGCCTCTGATTTGCTTTAGTCATGAGCCACTGCAGCTGCTGACCTCCAACACCCTCTAAACATCAGGAATGGGGCGCTCTGTGCTCTGGGAAAATGGGCAGAAAAGTCTTCAGATAGTTAGACATTTTCAGGAAATTTTATGAGCCCAAATTCTTGCATCTCTTCCTATCTAGAAAAGCACTAAAATCATTAACAGAGACACCTGCTCCTTGACTAGCAGCAGCCTCTGCCTAACCGTGTACTGGACCGCACGTCCCCCTTCACTAAAATCTTATATAATTCTGAGCTCCCCCTCATCTTCAGAGCAGTTCCTGCAAGCTCTCTGAGATGCTGTCACCTGGAATCTGGTCCTCATTTTGCCCCAGATAAACTTTAACCAACAACTCTCAAATTTTGTGTTTTATCGACAGTACCACAGACATCAAGCTTACATACTTGAATTCATAGTAAACATTCAGTATCAAACATTTCTTGACTTAAATTCCTATTTAAATGTAAATATTCCATTTCTTAAATATAACATTTTTAAATATAAATTAACAGATATTTGTGAATCTTCGAAAAATATAGTCTAGAAAAATTTTAGCAATTAAAAAAAGCTATTGTGTGGAGCTTTAGAATTTCAAAAGTGGAAGAGAATAGTATTGTAACTCAAGTTCTTGTTTTAAATGCAGGGATCCTGAGACCTCAAAAGACATATCAAAGTGCCTGATTTTATACACTGTCCTTTAACAGAAAACCTAGAACTAATTTCCTGGTCTTTGAGAAACCAAGACTTCCTCTGCTGGTGCAGGGCTGAAATTTATGAAAATGGGTCGTGAGAAAGAATCAGAATATGGGGGCCTGGGTGAGGCGGCGGAAGAAAGGAGGTTCTCACCTGGTCGTGGGTGAGAAATAGGCTCCCGCAGTGCTGGTGTGATGGGCATCCCTCATGTGCCTGAAAACTACTATTTAGCACACCTGCCACCAAAACGTACACAAGCTGTTTAGCTAGAAGTCTGACCAGGAGGCTTCATCAGTGACACAAAGAGCTATTTTCACATTAATTCTACAACTACAGGAAGCGAAAGAATAGAAAGCTGATATTAATTATTAAAAATTTACATCAAGAACCAAGGAAATTCCAAGAGAAATATAAAGAATTGTTGGAAGTTACATTATGGGAACTTACTGCCTCTTCAGCTGTCTTAAAAGCTGTGCTATAAAATGTATTTTCCTTTGCTTTTCCAAATCACATTTGAAAGAAATAATGTTTCTTAAGGGTGTTCCTGGAAATTTCTTTTATTTCCTAACACCAAATCTCAGACACTTAAAAAAATGGGGTGTTGGCATTTTGTCCAATGTTCTCTAGGCAATTTGCTGTTCCTACAAAGAACAAGGGGGGAATCACACGGAAAAGCATTTGAGCATCAGGCTTCTTACATTTGTTCCGGAAGTCTTGGGAAATAATGTGGAAATGAACAGCAGGACAGAAACCTGGCGGGAGGGTCCCTGGCTAGAAGGTGAGAACAAATGTGTTCTCCAACGTGCTCTGCTAGCCACTAGTTTAAATGAACTGAGCAATTGTTCCAGCATACACGCAGCTCTACATGAAAATCTCAACCGTTACCAGCCTCTCAGTGCAGCCCGAAGCAATGGACGGACTGCGGAGGCCCCTGGCGGCTCATCGTGGTGCCTTACACTACGTGCAGGATGAGAGGTGCCCCCTTGCCCCCTCCCTCTCCTCCCCTCGAGGGAGATGCCTGGTCCTCAGCTGAGCTTACCTCATAGCAAGCTGTCTCTCAGCCCTCTGTCTAAACAAGATAAAAGCAGGAAAGCTACCTGGGACTTTACAGAACCATCCCAAAAGGGAACTGAAGCACCTTTCTTCCTTCCTCTCTGCTGCCTGGAATGTGGACTTGATGGTTGACCCTCAGGCAGCCACTTTGGGCCATCAAGTTGACGGGCTGAAAATAACAAGCATCTGGTTCTCTGACCCTGGGGCCTTCATGCAAACCAGCCTTGCGGTACCAATTGCTTGACTTCTTTATGTAAGAGGGAAATACAAGTTTAGCATGTGTAAGCTACTGCTGTTATCTGGGGAACTAGCTGTTGTACATTGCCACGGTAAGTCCTAATAATAAAGTTAAAAATTCATGAAAAACTATTTACCAATTAGTTAATAAATGATAAAGAGTTCCTGATTTTTGTTTTAATGTTATGAAATGTAAGTCAAGTTACAGCATATGCTAGTAAAATAAGACACTGTGGAGGAAAAGCAAAACAGAGATTGTAGAACAGAGACCCAAAGCATCCTCTTCTCCAAGGCACAGGAGGACAGCCGTGACTCTACGTGCCAAGGTTGGAGTCACATGGACTCCCTGTTTTCCTTGCCTTGGGTTGTGTTTTGTTTCCAGCCGTGGGAAAAATGGATAAGGCTGTTGGCCAAATCATTTCAGGAACAGTTTCCATCATGTAGAACCCCTGTCTCTTCCTTTCATCTGCCTCCTGGAATGTTCTGACACAATTAATCAGTCCAGCCGTCTAAATTGAGCAAATGGAGCTCAATCAATCTGCTTTTAGACAGAGTTAAAAAATAGACATTAAAAAGCATAACTAGGAAACCTTATCTTCCAGAGGTCATTGCACAGATGAAATAGGAGGATAGCGGTGAATTACTCTGTAAACCCTAAGTACAATACAAACAATAGTAGTACTGGTTCTATGTCACATTCATCAAAAAAGGAAAACAGAACAGTTTTCTACCAGAAGGAGAAGGTGCTTTGAAATTTTCTGTCACTTTAATTCTTCAAAATTTCTGTAAAATTGATGTCTTTAAAAAAATCAATGCACATTAGGGACTAATTTTAATTCCTTCATCTTCCCCTGTTTAACAGATATCAAGAATGTTACCATTTCTAGACATTTTATCTAGGAAAGCCTTTGGTATACATGAGGCGCAGAGCATGACAAATTGTCAGTATCACTCAGGATAGGAAACCCATGTTTGATATCCGAACTTGAAGACATGAAGAAGATGCCTGACTTGTCCCACTGACCTTTCAAGCTATTATTTTTGAAACATTTGTTTCTTCTTGGTCCAGAACAGACATGCATTTGTTGATGTGAGACTCATTAAGTGAAAAGGTCAACCCATCATTACCACTTTAGAGACTGAAACCTTACCCTCCTCATCCATGTGGACATAGCATCTTTACTGATTCCTAACATGAAAAATGACCACGGATGCCATCTCAGGATGCTCCAATGCAGAGGTTCTCTGCTGCAGTGAGAAGGAAAGAGTCGTGTGCTTCAAGATGCACTTACTGTCTGTAGCTCACTTGGTAAGACACTGCAACATGTCTAAGCTAAATCTTAAAAGTGGAAAATAGAGACAACATCCATGGCAGAGGGCATTCGGAGGCTAATTCCTTGGCCCCACTTCATCACTTCTCAAGAGCCGTGGGCAATACCTTGAGAAAAGCAGCAATATGTTACCCAACTCATCAAAAAGCTGCGCCTCCTACTAATTGACAGTAAAGCAAGTGTCGTCTGGTTCAACAGATCTCCCTGTGTCTCTACAGTGTACATCTAATTTTTCTTCATTTTCTCAGTTGGGGGACACTCCTTTTCTGAAAATCCTCCTCCCTGCAGTAGAAGTTATTAGATTCCCAATCAGAATGCAGGCTTGAAGGGGGGCAACACAGCTGAGAAAACATAAATCAGTATGTATTTCTTGATATATTTTTTGCACATGGACTAAAAATCATTGGGTCAGTTGGACATCAATATCATATCTAATTTAAATAATTGTCAACTGTCATTTTACCACCAGCTCCTGAAACAGTCACGTGGTCACTAGGTTTTTTTTCTTCCCTTGACCCATGGATTCGATGATTTCTAGCCAGACACAATAGCTTTTTGAAAAGAAGTCTGTTTCACCTTTTGCTTTTAAACTAAATTTGTGTGCTTGACCCTGACTTCATTCTAACATTCACAAAAAGGTATCCAAGGACAACCAAATTTGACATCATCTCTAGATGTCTTGAATACAATGGTGAGCTGATTCTTCCAGATCATTAAAGTATATATGCACATTATCCTGTGGTCATCTTCAATTTGTGGTGTTTTCAGTAATCGTTACCTGTTTGGATACTTTATCACAAATTTAGCATATCTTTATCCAATTCAGTTACATTAGTATATAAGATTTCAAAAGAACTGCTTTCTCAAAATGATGATATTTAATATCTATGGTCTTTTTTAAATCAAGTAATTCAATAAGGTTGTCAAGGACAGCAGTGAAGGTTGTGTGTGGGTATTGCTGTTTCAGAGTCTTCAGTCCTGCCCCATGATCTTACAGGTGTTTACGCATCCTTGTCAGTGTTATTACATCAGTCTATTCGGAGCTGAAATTAAACTACCTGGATGCTAATTTTTCTTTTTAAAAACAATAAACTCAATTTCCCCTTTTAATTCTTTATTGTTTCTCATACTGAGGCTCACCACTTTTCCTAATATATATATTTGGTGGGGAGGGGGGCACAGCCCTGAAAGCCTGCAGACAGCACCAACTCTATAAGATTAACCAGAGGTGGCCGTGGATGTTATGTGACTTCAGCCACTGAGCACGAGCACCTGCTGTTCCTCCAACTGTTCTGCTTCCATTGTTGACAGCTCTGAAGGTCACTGCCTCTTGTAAAATTCTACAACATTACAGTTCATATATTTTTGAAATTTATAAATTTGTGAAAGTCTTCTGCAGTTTGTGTAAAAAGGGGGGTACTTCCCTTTGCTCATTTCAGGCTAAACTAAGTCCAGAAGGACACACACACACACACGCAGTTCTGAGTGCCCCCAAGGAAAAGTTTGAAAGGCTTTGGGAGAGTGGTGGCACTCAAACCTTTGGAATTTTGAGCTCTATGAAAATATCACTTATTCAGAAATTAAGCATTATAATTCTTAAAGAAGAGATTCAGAATCACCCACAAGATACTTACCAGAATTTTTTAAAAGAAATTATCTTCCCTAAAATCCAATGATAATTCAAATATCCATGGAAAGAAAGTAGATTAGTAATATCAAACAATAATTTCTACACTATTGCTGATTAGCCTTCAGCCACAACCAAAGTACATACAAATAAGATAACTGGAGATAGATGGAAAAGAGGTATTAAAAAGCAAGAATATAAAAGAAGTAGTGGCCTTATGGAAACCTGCTCATTTTCTTTGAAATAATTTCTTGGTTACAGGAACACACACTTGAGGTTTTGGAAATGCATCAAGAGGAAATCTAGCAGTGAAATGAAGGAGAAGCAAGTCTCAGTTTTCTCCGAGCTTGATCCTAAATGAAAAAAAATTCCTTGGCTTCCATAATAGACAACCTGCATGATTCCCTTAGCAAAAGAGGGTGGGGGAGAGAAAACTGAAAGTGTGTGAAAACCATCCTTCACCAACCCTGTTGGAACACAGAATTTTGGTGTTAGGGGCACTGCCTGACCTATAAATATAAGAGAAGGTACAAGCTCTAATAAGGTTTTTGAGCAAAAAATGCTTTTAACTTTAAACCTACTCTAGGAAACATGCTGAGAAATCATGGTAAGTGCTTGACGTAAGCCTTGCTGTTTACGTTACATAAAGGAATGCGTCCTCACATGTACCATTTTGGAAATGGAATCTGTGTTGCAGCCTCCTTCACTTAGGTTTTTGGAAACCCAGAGTTTCTGGCCACGGGGAATTAGGCTAGATACATATCTAAGGGGAAGCAAAAACTCCAGGGCTCTTTTCCGTTGCAAACTGCTTTTACTTGAGACCGGCTTTAAGAATCATGCTGAGAAATCAGAGTAATTATTTCTACATGTCACTCTACATTTTATGCTGAATGAAAGAACGCCTCTCCACATGGTCACTTCTGACATCAGTACGTCTGTTGGAGACGTCCTTCACATAACTATTTGGAAAGCCATAGTTTCTGGTCTAGAGGAACTACGTTACTTACATATCGAAGGGGAAGCAATCACAGCAATTGTATTTTCCATTGCAATCAACTTTTACATTGAAACCAGCCCTTGAAAACATACAGAGAAATCAGAGAATGTCTTACTACAATTCACTCTACCTTTTATGCTGGATAAAAGAACGCCTCAACACATGCTGAATTCTGAGGGTTGAATGTGTGTGAATACCGCCAAACGATTAGCTTGTTGGGAAGACACAGTTTCTTTTGGGTGGAAAACTAGAATACATACATATATAAGGGGAGGTGTTCATTGTAACTCAGTTTAAGAGTGAAAATTATGTGAACTTTATACAGGCACTAAGAAACCATACAAGAAACCAGAGTAAGACTTTCTACTGCAATCCATTTCTTTTATGCTAGATTAACGAACGTTTACCCACAGCTAATTTCTGAGGGTTGAATGTGTGTGAAAGCAAACAATTACCTCTTTTGTCAGGAAAACACAACCTCTCTTGTGTGGGGAATCACAAAACATATATATAAGGGGAGGACTAGCTACAATTCGTTTTTACAGTGAAAATTTCATAAACTTCAAAAAGGCACAAGGAAACATACTGAGAAATCAGACTGTTTCTACTGTTCCCCACTCGTTTAATGTTAGATGAACGAACGCATCTCCACATGATCAATTCTGAGAGTTGAATGTATGTGAAAGACGACAATAATTTCACTTCATGGAACATAATGTATCTTTCGACTGGTGAAACACACTATATAAATATATATGGGAAGGTACTTGCTAAAACAATGTTTTACAGGGGAAAAAGAATGAAATTGAAACAGGCACTAGGAAACATACTGAGAAATCAGAGTGTTTGAATTGCTCCACATTACACTAATGCTACATGAACTATAGCCTCTGAACATGATCAAGTCTGAGAGATGAATATTTGTGAAACACTAAAATAACTACAATAAAAAAGCTTGTTCGGAACACACAGTTGACTTTGATCTACAGATAGATATACGGGGAGGTACAAGCTTCAACTCAGTTTAAAACAAAATGTCATAAATTTCAAACGGGCACTAGGAAACATACTGAGAAACTAGAGAAAGTGTTATTATTGCAACCCATTCATTTAAGTCAAATGAACGAAAGTTTATACATGACCAAAATTTTGAGAGTTAACTGTGTGTGAAAGCAGTTAATCACCTAGCTTATGAAAAACACAGAGATTCTTTTCAGTGGGAAACAACAGGACATACATATATACGTGGAGGTACTAGCTCCAACTCGGTTTTACAGAGAAAACGGCTGGAACTTCAAAACGGCACACAGAAACAGAATGAGAAACCAGAGTAAGGGTTTCCAATGCAACACGATCCCTTTGTGCAAGATGAACGAACGTCTCTCCACATGTTCAGTTCTGAGAGATAAGTGTGTGTGAAAGCAATCCTTCACTAAGCTCGTTAGGAACAAAAAGTTTTATTATCACTTGCAAACACCACTACATACATATATATGGGGAGGTAAACTCTACAATTCGGTTTTACAGTGAAACGTACAGGAAATTCAATCCGGCACTAGGAAAATGACAGAGCAACCAGAGTAAGTGTTTCTACAGCAACCCGTTCCATTTGTGCTAGATGAACGAAGGTTTTTCCACATGTTCAGTTCTGAGAGATGCTTGTGTGTAAAAGCCGTACTAACGCTAGCTTGTTGGGAACACAAAGGTTCTTATCATTTGCAAACTTCAATACATACATATATATTGTGAGGTTGAAGTTCCAACTCGGTTTTACAGAGAAAACTGCAGGAAATTTAAACAGCTACTAGGAAACTGAGAAACAAGAGTAAGTGTTTCTCCTGTAAACCATTCCCTTTGTGCTAGATGAACGAACGTCTCTCCACATGCTCAGTTCTGAGACATAAGTGTGTGTGAAAGCCGATCTTCAACTAGCTTGCTGGGAACACATAGATTAGTTTCAGTTGCAAACCTCACTACATACATATATATGGGGTGGTACAAAGTCCAAATCGGTTTTACAGTGAAAAATACAGGAAATTTAAACAGGTACTGGGAAAAAGACTGAGAATCCAGAGTAAGTGTTTCTCCTGTAAACCATTCCCTTTGTGCTAGGTGAACGAACGTCACTCCACATGATCAATTTAGAGCGATAAGTGTGTGTGAAAGCCGCCCTTCACCTAACTTGTTGGGAACCCAAAGCTTCTTTTCAGTTACAAACTCCAATACATACATATGTATGGGGAGTTACAAACTCCAACTCGGGTTTACAGTGAAAACTGCAGGAACTTCATACCGGCAAAAGGAAACAAATCTGACAAACCAGTGTAAGTGTTTACCCAGCAACGCGTTCCCTTTGTGCAAGATGAACCAACGTCTCTCCACATGCTCAGTTTAGAGAGATAAGTGTGTGTGAAAGACGTCTCTCAACTAGCTTGTTGGGAACATAAAGTTTCTTTTCAGTTTCATATTCCACTACATACATATATATGGGTAGGTACAAGTTCCAACTCCGGTCTATAGTGAGAACTACAGGAATTTCAAAACTGCACAGGGAAACACACTGAGAAACAAAAGTATGTGTTTCCCTGCAACCCGGTCCACATGTGCTAGATGAATGAACGTGTCTCCACATGCTCAGTTCCAAGAGATAAGTGTGTCTGAAAGACGTTCTTCACCTAGCTTGTTGGAAACACAAAATTATATTTAAGTTGCAAACTCCACTACATACATATATATGGGGAGGTACAAGCTCCAACTCGGTTTTACAGTGAAAACTGCAGGAACTTCAAACCGGCACTAGGAATCAGCCTGAGAAACCAGAGTAAGTGTTTCCTCTGCAACCCGTTCCCTTTGTGCAAGATGAACGAACGTCTCTTCACATGCTCAATTCTGAGAGATAATTGTGTGTGAAAGTCATTCTTCATATAGTTTGTTGGGAACAAATAGATTCTTTCCAATTTGAAATTCCAATGCATAAATATATATGTGTGGTTCAAGCTCCAACTCGGTTTTATAGTGAAAAATACAGGAACTTCAAACCGGCAAAAGGAAACAAAACTGACAAACCAGGGAAAGTGTTTACCCTGCAATGCGTTCCCTTTGTGCGAGATGAACCAATGTCTCTCCACATGCTCAGTTTAGAGAGATAAGTGTGTGTGAAAGACGTCTCTCAACTAGCTTGTTGGGAACAAAAAAATTTCTTATCTTTTGTAAACACCACTACATACATATATATGGGGATGTACACTCTCCAACTCTGTGCTACAGTGAAACTTACAGGAAATTCAATACGGCTCTAGGAAACTGACTAAGAAACCAGAGAAAGTATTTTTACGGCAACCCGTTCCATTTGTGCTAGATGAACGAAAGTTTTTGACACGGTCAGTTCTGAGTGATGCGTGCGTGTGAAAGCCGTCCTAAACCTATCTTGTTGGGAGCACAAAGTTTCTTTTCAGTTGCAAACTCCACTACATACATATATATGGGGTGGTTAAAGTTCCAACGCGATTTTACAGTGAAAAATGATGGAACTTGTAACCGGCACTAGGAAATAGACTGAGAAAGCAGAGTAAGTGTTTCTATTGCAACACGTTCCCTTTGTGCTAGATGAACGAATGTCTCTCCACATTCTCATTTCTGATAGATAAGTGTGTGAGAAAGCCTTCCTTCACCTAGCTAGTTTCAAACACAAAGTTTCTTTCCAGTTGCCAACTCCAAACATGCATATATAAGGGTAGGTAGAAGTTCCAGATCGGTTTACAGTGAAAACTACAGGAACTTCAAACCGGCAATAAGAAACAGCCTGAGAAACCAGCGTAAATGTTTCTCCTGCAACCCGTTCCCTTTGTGCTGGATAAAGGAACGTCTCTCCACATGCTCAGTTCTGAGAGAGAAGTGTGTGTGAAAGCCTTCCTTCTCCTAGCTATTTGGAAACACAGAGATTCTTTACAGTTGCAAACTCCACTAAATAAATATATAAGGGGATGTACTATCTCGAACACGCTTTTACACTGAAAAGTGCAGGAAATTCAAACCGGTACTTGGAAACATTCTGAGAAAACAGAGTAAGTGTTTCTCCTGAAACCCGTTCCGTTTGAGCTAGATGAACGAACGTCTCTCCACATGCTCAGTTCTGAGAGATAAGTGTGTGTGAAAGCCGTCCTTCACCTAGCCTCTTGGGAACACCAAGTTTCTTTTCAATTGCAAAGTACACTACATACATATTTATAGAGAAGTGGTAGCTCAAACACGGATTTACAGTGAAAACTGCAGGAACTTCAAACAGGCACTAGGAAACAGACTGAGAAACCAGAGTAAGTGTTTCTCCTGCAACCCGTTCACTTTGTGCTACATGAACGAAAGTCTGTCCACAAGTTCAGGTATGAGAGAAAAGTGTGTGTGAAAGCCGTCCTTCACCTACCTTGTTTGGAACACAAAGTTTCTTTTCAGGTGCAAACTCGATACATACATTTATAATGGAACGTACAAGTTCAAGCTCGGTTTTATAGCGAAAAATGTAGGAAAATCGCACCGGTACTAGGAAACAGCCTGAGAAACCAGAGTAAGTGTTTCTCTTGCAACCCGTTCCCTCTGTGCAATATGAACGAACTTCTGTCCACATGCTCATTTCTGAGAGATAATTGTGTGTGAAAGCCATACTTCACCTAGCTTTGTGGGAACACAAAGATTCTTTTCAGTTGCAACCTCCACTATTTATATATATATGGGGAGGTACAAGCTCCAACTCGGTTTTACGGTGAAAAATGCAGGTTCATCTAGCCGGCACTAGGAAACCGACTGAGAATCCAGAGACATTGTTTGAACTGCAAACATTTCCATTTGTACTAGATTAATGAACGTGTCTCCACATGATCAGTTCTGAGAGATAAATGTGTGTGAAAACTTTCCTTCACCTAGGTTGTTGGGAACACATAGATTCTTTTCAGTTGCAAACTCCACTCCATACATATATATGGGGAGGTAAAATTCCAACTCGGTTTTACAGTGAAAACTGCAGGAACTTCAAAACGGCACTAGGAATTAGACTGAGAAACCATAGTAAGTGCTTAACTGCAACCCGTTCCTTTGTGCTACATGAATGAACGTCTGTCTACATGCTTAGTTCTGAGAGATAAGTGTGTGTGAAAGCTGTCCTTCAACTAGCTTCTTGGGAACACAAAGTTTCTTTTCAGTTGCAAAGTCCACTACATATATATATATGCGAAGGTTCAAGTTCCAACTCGGTTTTTCAGTGAAAACTGCATGAAATTCCAACCGGTCCTAGGAATTAGAATGGGAATCCAGAGTAAGTGTTTCCTTTTCAACACATTCCCTTTGTGCTGGATGAACGAACGTCTCTCCGCATGCTCAGTTCTGAGAGATAATTGTGTGTGAACGCCGTCCTTCACCTAGCTTGTTGGGAAAACCACCTTTCTTTTCGGTTGAAAGCTACACATGTGGAGAGACTTTCTTTCATGTAGCACAATGGAAACGTGTTTCTGGAGGAACCCTTACCCTTTTTTCTCAGTCTGTTTCTTAGTGCCGTTTTTAATTTCCTGCAATTTTCAGTGTAAAACTGATTTGGAGCTTGTACCTCCCCATATATATATTTGTACTGTAGTTTCCAGCTGAAAAGCATCTTTGCATTCCCAAAAAGGTGGGTGATTGTTGGTTTTCACACACACTTCTCTCTAATAATTGAGCATGTGTAGTGTCTTTCGTGTATCTAGCATTAAGTGGATGGGTGGCAGTTATAACACTTACTCTTGTTTCTCATTATATTTCCTAGAGCCACTTAGACGTTCATGCATTTTTCACTGTTAAGTCGAGTTTGAGCTATTACCTCCCAGTATATATGTATATATTTTTTTCAGTAGAAAAAAACTATGTGTTCACAACAAGCTAGGTGATTCACGGATTTCACACAAACTTTATTCTCAGAGTTCAGCATGTGGACAGACGTCCATTCATCTAGCAGAAAGTGAATGGGTTGCAGTAGGTACACTTACTCTGGTTTCTCAGTATGTTTTTTAGTGTCTGTTTGAAGTTCATGCAATTTTCACTGTATAACCGTGTTGAGCTATTACCCCCATATATATGTATGTAGATTGTTTTCTCACTGAATGAAACTCTGTGTTCCCTTCAAGCTTGTTTATTGATGGCTTCCACACAGTCTTAACTCTCAGTACTGAGCAAATTGAGAGACGTTTGTTCTTATAGCATAAAGAGAATAGGTACCACTAGAATCTCATACTCTGTTTTCACAGTATTTTTAATATTTTCGGTTTGAACTTCATGATGTTTTCACTGTAAAACCTAGTTGGAAACTGTACCTGCCGATGCATATTTATGTAGTGTGTTCCTCACTGTAAACAAACCATGTAATCCCGAGAAGATTTGTGATTTTTGGCTTTCACACACATTCAATTTTTGAAACTGAGTATATGAGGATGGATTCGTTCATCTACCTAAACAGAATGGATTGCTGTAGATACACTTACTGTGGGGTCTGATTATGTTTCCTAATTCCGGTTTGAAATTGATGCATTTTTCTCTGTAAAACCGAGTTGGAGCTAGTACCATCCCATATATATATATATACAGTGTAGTTTCCTGCTCAATAAAACTTTGTTTTCCCAACAAGCTAGGTAACTGATGGCTTTTACACTGACCTAAATCTCAGAATTTAGCATGTGGAGAGATTTTCGTTCATCTAACCTAAAAGGAATGGTTTGCAATAGAAACGCTAACTTGGGTTCTCAGTAGGTTTCCTAGTGCCTGTTTGAATTTCATGCAGTTTTCACTGTAAACCGAGTTGGAAATATTACCTCCCCATATATATTTATATAGTATAGTTTTCCAGTGTAAAGAAAGTGTGTGTTCCAAACAAGCTAGCTGGTTGACGGCTTTCACACACACTTAACTCTCAGAATTGAGCATGAGGTGAGACTTTTTTCATCTAACATGAAGGGAATGTGTTGCAGTTGTAACATTTACTCTGGTTTCTCTGTATGTTTTCTAGTGCCGTTTTGATGTTGATACACTTTTCACTTTAGACACGAGTTGGAGCTTGTACCTCCCTATATATATGTATATAGAGTAGTTTCCCACTGAAAAGATTCTGTGTGTTCCCAAGGTGCTAGGTGATTGACGGCTTTCACACACAATTAATTCTCAGAGTTGAGCATGTGGAGAGACGTTCGTTCTTTTAGCAAAAAGACAATGGTTTGCAGTAGAAAGATCTTCCCTGGTTTCTCAGAATGTTTCCCAGTGTCCGTTTAAAGTTCGTGTATTTTTCAGTGTAAAACCGATTTGGAGGTAGTATCCCCATATATATATATGTAGTGTTTTTCTGCACTCTTAAGAAACTATGTTTTCCCTTCAAGCTAAGTGATGTTTTACATTTGCAAAAATTCATCCCTCATAACTGAGCATGTGTAGAGGCTTTCGTTCAATTAGGATGAAGGGAATTCTTTGCAGTTGAAACTCTTACACTGGTTTCTCAGTCTGTTTCCTAGTGCCGGTTTGAAGTTCTTGCAGTTTTCACTGTAAAACCGTGTTGGGGCTAGTTCCTCCCCATATAAAATTGTGTCATGTATTTTCCCCATGAAAAAAATTGTTTTTCCCCAACAAGCTAGGTGATTGATGTCTTTCACACTCACTCTCAGAATTGAGCATGTTAAGATATGTTCTTTCATCTTGCATAAAGAGAAGAGGTAGCACTTGAAATAATTACTCTGGTTTCTCAGTATGTTTCCTAGTGGCGGTTTGAAATTCATGCAGTTTTCAGTGTAAAAATGACTTGGAGCAATTACCTTCCAATATAGATGTATACAGTGCATTTCCCCACTGAAAGGAAACTATGTTTTCCATACAAGCTTAGTTATAGTTTACAATCGCACATATTCAATACTCAGAACTGAGCATGTGGAGGAGAGACGTTCTTTCAACTAGCATAAAGGGAATGATTTGCAGTAGAAACACTTACACTGTTTTCTCAGTATGTTTCCTATTTCGGGTTTGTAGTTCATGCAGTTTTCACTGTAAAACCGAGTTGGAATTAGTACCTCCCCATATATAGTTATTTAGTGTTGTTTCCCACTGAAAAGAATTTGTGTGTTCCCAAAAAGTTAGCTTACTAACGGATTTCACACTCATTTAACTCTCAGAATTGAGCATGTGTAGAGACGTTCATTCATATAGCATAAAGGGAATAGTTAGCAATTGAAACACTTACTCTGATTTCTCAGTATATTAACTAGTGCCGGTCTGATCTTCATGCATTTTCCACTTATGAACCGACTTAGAACTAGTACCTCCTCATTTATACATATGTAGTGTATTTCCCCAATCAAAAGTAACTGTGTGTTCCCTACAAGCTAAGTGATAGAAGGCTCTTGCACAGAGTCATCTCTCAGAACTGAGCATGGGGTGAAGCGTTAGTTCATCTAGGATGAAGGGAATGGGTTGCAGTTGAAACACTTATCTGGTTTCTCAGTTATGTTTCCTAGTGCCGGTTTGAAGTTCATTCAGTTTTCACTGTAAAATCGACTTGGGTCTAGTACCTCCCCGTATATATGTATGTAGTTAGTTTGGCACTCAAAGAAACTGTGTTCCGTACAAGCTAAGTGATTGATCATATTCGCTAGCATTAAACTCAGAAAAGAGCATGTGGACAGGCTTTCGTTTGTCTAGCATAAAGGGAATGGGTTGCACTAGAAATAATTACTCTTGTTTCTTAGTATGTTTCCTAGTGTCGGTAAATTTGCTGCAGGTTTCACGGTAAAACAGTGTAAGAGCTAGTACCTCTCCATATATATGAATGTATTGTAGTTTTCCACTCAAAAGAATATGTTTGTTTCCAACAAGCTAGGTGATTGTCGGCTTTCACACACACTTAACTCTCAGAATTGAGCATGTGGAGTCTGGTTCATTCATCTAGCATAAAGGGAATGATTTGCAGTAGAAACACTTACTCTGTTTTCTCAGTATGTTTCCTATTTCGGGTTTGAAGTTCATGCAGTTTTCACTGTAAAATCGACTTGGAGCTAGTACTTCCCCATATATATATGTATGTAGTGTAATTCCCCAGTCAAAAGAAACTGTGTGTTCCCTACAAGACTAGTGATAGATGATTTCACACACATTCAACTCTCAGAACTAAGCCTGTGGAGAGCCGTTCGTTCATCTAGGATGAAGGGAATGAGTTGCCATATAAACATTTACTATGGTTTCTCAGTATGTTTCCTCGTGCCGGTTTGAATTTCATGCATTTTTCACTGTAAAACAGAGTTGGAGCTTGTACCTCCCCATATATATTTATATAGTGTTATTCCCAACTCAAAAGAAACTGTGTTCCCAAAAAGCTAGGTGATTGACGGCTTTCACACACACTTAAGTCTCAGAATAGAGCATTTTAAGATACGTTCATTCATCTAGCATAAAGGGAATGGGTTGCATTAGAAACACTTACTCTGGTTTCTCAGTTTCGTTCCTAGTGCTGGTTTGAATTTCATACAGTTTTCACTGTAAAGTCGACTTGGAAATATTACCTCCTATATATATGTATGTATTGTTTTTCCCCACTCAAAAGAAACTGTGTGTTCCCTACAAGCTAACTGATTGATGGCTTTTGCACACATTCAACTCTCAGAACTGAGCATGGAGAGAGGCGTTCATTCATCTAGGATGAGGGCAATGGGTTGCAGTAGAAACACTTAGTCTGGTTTCTCATTATTTTTCCTAGGTCCGGTTTGAATTTCATGCAATTTCCTCTGTAAAACCAGGTTGGTGCTAGTATCTCACCATATAGATATCGTGTAGTTTACAATAGAAAAGAAACTGTATTTTCCCAACAAGCTAGTTGTTTGATGCCTTTCACACACATTCAAATCTCAGAATTGAACATGTGTAGAGGTGTTCGTTGATGTAGCATAAATGGATTTTGTAACTTTAGAAACACTTACTGCGATTTGTAAGTATGTTTTCTAGTGCCGGTTTGAAGTTCATGCAGTTTTCAATGTAAAACCGTGTTGGAGCTACTACCTATCCATATATATATATATGTAGTTTAGTTCCAAACTCTAAAGAAACTGTGTGTTCACATCAAGATACGTCATTGACCGATGACACGCACATTCAACTCTCAGAATTGAGCATGTGGAGACGCGTTCATTAATGTAGCATAAAGGGATTGAGGAGCCATAGAAACACTTAATGTGATTTCTCAGTATGCTTCTTAGTGTCAGTTTCAAGTACAGGCACTTTTCTCTGTAAAACCGAGTTGGAGCTAGTACCTCCCCATATATATTTATGTCATGTATTTTCCCACTGATAAGAAACTGTGTGTTCCCAACAAGCTAGGTGATTGACGGCTTTCACACACAACTATCAGAATTGAGCATGTGGAGAGGCGTTCGTTCATCTAGCATAAATGGAACTTGAAAGCAATTATAATGATCTATGTTGGTAGGAAAACAGTAAAGGGAGCATTAATTTAGAGCCTGTATAGTTATGGTCAGCATATATGACAGAATTTAGTTTTCAGCAGAAGATTTCTTTATTTTAATGTTCAGAAAACTTAATTCTTTCCTGTACCTGGATATAGATAGTGAATGTTTTGAAGTCTTTGAGCAACTGCTTTAAACCAGAATTCTTACTTTGCTTTTGGTCTTTAACCTAAGAGAATATCCAGAATTCCAGTGGCAGTTCAAAAGCAAGGGCCTGAACCTTGCCTATTACTTGTTTAAAGTACAGTAAGAATAACTGTAGACTAGGGTACTGTGGATAACTGAAGGGCTGCTTGGATATGTTATATGTAAGTTATATTTTCAAAAATTATTAATAACATGAAAATCAATCAACCTTGGTGATCTATTTGGTATAATTTAATCTTTAATAATGTAGATTTTGATAGCCCTTTTATTTATGTAACTTATGAAAATAAGTTGGCTTTATATAACTACTATCTAGATAAATGATTAAATTTTTGGGGTTTTTTATCATTTGCTTCTTAAAAATAGGATATTAATTACACAATATGTATTTTCCTTCAAGTTCATACCTTTTTCCCTAAACTATCTTGACTTGTTTAGATAAGTTAATCCATAGTCTGATTTTAAAAACTCAGTATGTTCTTCTGTCTGTTGCTTTATTAGAGAGTAAGAATTCCTTATTATTTTTAATAAAATATAATTGCAGGAAACTATACTGGGATTCTTTCATTCACAGAGTCAAGCAATGATTCCTGTTTTGTTAGATCAGGTGTCTAAGCCTCTCAACTTCCAAAAGATTACATGGACAAAGTTAAAAACGCCATAAATGATCGACTAAGAAAGTTTATTGTGTTCCTTGATTAAAAGTATAAATATGGATCACCCTTAAATTCGGATGTAAAGCTATTATGAATTACATGAGTCTTCTCCAAAATTCTTTTTTTAAAACATTTTTTATTGATTTATAATCATTTTACAATGTTGTGTCAAATTCCAGTGTTCAGCACAATTTTTCAGTCATTCATGGATATATACACACTCATTATCACATTTTTTTCTCTGTGAGTTATCATAACATTTTGTGTATATTTTCCTGCAAAACTCTTCAATTTGGGCTTTAAACTCTCCAATAAAATACTGGTTTGAAGGAAGAAGAAAGTCGAGAAATGATTCAATCCAAATTCTATGGGAATAAACAAAGCTAAATGTTTCATTTTTTGAAGCAAAACAGATATATTTTCTGCACCATATGATTTTAATAGTATTCATCTGAACATACGGTTTAGACACCATGAGACCATAAGCCAACAAACAAGATGTCAGGTAAAGCAAGAAAAAAAACTGATGGAATTTTCTACTGCAAAATTTCCCCTAACTCGAACTGTAATAGAGAACAAATCTGACGCCACATTGGATCTGTTCCTTTAGTTTGAAGCACTGTGCCCTGTTTTCCAGGCTTAATCTTGCTGGCTCTGCACCTTTTGTAAAACAACTTTAGCCTTTAGCCTAAAACCTACAGGAAAGCCAATTCTCGGGGCTCTGACCTTTAATGATGTTAGCACTTCTGCACTTATGCAGGGATGGCAATTTGTAAAATAGAGAATAACCTTTGTTTTGTTGGAGGTTTACAGGGACACCACAGCCTGACCCACATGGATGACTGCAAGAACAAAGAATGCCTGCAGCAAGAAGTTTGCACAGCCAACCACACCCCCTCCCCTTTTCAGCTTAAAAGGGGCCTGAATTCTGACTTGGGCAAGATGATTCTCCAGGACATTAGTCCCCCATCTTCTTGGTCTGCCAGCTTTCTGAATAAAGTTACTATACCTTGCTCCAAAACATTGTCTCCTGATTTATTTTTTTATCACTGTTGTGCAGCGAGCAGAACAACTTTGGCCTCGGTAACAGACTCAGCTTTGCCATTCCGTCTGATGTGAAATCTTTCTGGGTGTACACGTGCTTGCCTGGTGGTGGTGTTGTTGTTGGTGGTGGTGGTAGGCAAAATTATTTCACTTCTCCTGATTTCAAAAGGCAAAAATTTCCTGCTATTTAAGTCAACTCTAGACTTTTACAGAATCACCTGCAGATGTGCTTCTGGAAGCTAGAAAAATTCCAACAATGAAAATAATTGTATTGTCTCCAGACAAGATAATTTTCCTCAAAACTGAGTAGCTGTGAGACACACTTCAGGAGTACAGATAGATGCAGTGTGTTTCATTTCCCATGTTGTTCCAACACAATTTTCCAGTTATATCAAAGTAAATTAAAGTCGGTCTTCAATAGCAGATGCTCTGGCATGATACAACAATGCCAATTCCACTTATTTATTGAGCCAGAGCAGCTTTAGAGTAAATGATTTTATACCAAACTCCTGCTTGATGTCCTGTCTTCTCCCTTGTGGCCAATTCCTCCTTCTTTCTTCCTACAAGTTCTCCTGTTATGGTAAGTTAGCCCTTACTGTGCACATTCAATTGGGAAGGCACAAATTAAATAAATGAGGGGATGACATGCATATTTAATTCTTACTTATACATAAATACAAACGCACAGGACCTGTGTCTTGGAAGGCGTCACTTCCTAATGTGGGCAAGAGGATTGTCTATAGTTCAATCAATGATCTAAAAGCAGTTTTGTAGGATATAATGAAGCAATGCCTGAGTTATAAGACAGAACAACCCCTGGATATGAATCAGTGGCACCAATCAGTGGGGGCACATGTGTGCACACACACGCCCATGCACACGGAGCAGCCTTGGAGACACTCCATCTGTGCTGATGGAGCAAAGTCATACTGGGGAGATGAGGAAAAAGTGCCTAATACAATCAAACCACGACACCAGAGGAATGGGTAATAGGAGTCAATTGAATTTTCTGATTAGCTGAAGGTCAAACAAAAACACTTTTAATTTCAAACATCATTACTAAAAATTTCCCTAAAGCACAGGAGCCTGTTTTCCTGCCTTGCTTAGTGTCATATGCCATATTAAACGTGACAAATTCATGCTTCTCTGACTGTGGATCGGGAAAGGCCTTGCTGTCCTATTCTGAATATTAGTCTATGTTTTGCAGCACAGTGGATACTGAAAATGGGGCAACTTGAGTGAATGGGAATGGACATAACCTAGCAGTCACTGACTGTGTGTGATTTGCCAACTTTCTCCAAAAAGTAATGGTAGCAAGCAAATCAGATAAATTCAGGGCTCTTGGGGTGGGGAGTCTGGTGGGTTGACAGCTGGGTGGTCTCAGACAGCTGTTTTACTGTGTAAAATAGTGACTATGATCCACAGTGACACATTGTCAAATTCTTGTGCCTGTAGCTGTGATACCTGGCCAAGTCTGTGAAGCCAATTTTATCAATGGTGAATAATGAAGATAACTAACATTCCCTTTCCCTGAGGACCATCTTATGTGACATCCATTCATTGACTCACTGAGTTCCCTAAGCACACTTTTTGCTGCATAACAGTCTTAAAAAATGAAGCAGGGATAAAATGAAGCTCTGAAGTGTTGAAGCCTTGCCCGAAATCATGCAGATGGGAAGACGCCGTGCTGGGAGCTAAGCTCGGGCCAGACTACAGAACCTGAAGGGCCCAGCAAGTCCCCTCACCCAGGAACCTGGCCCACAGCCACTTCCAGGCCCTGTTCTGTTTCTATGAGTGCTCATGGGAAAGTGCCAGGGACTTAGCGTAAATATGACTTGATTAAGTTATTCAAACTGGGATAGCCTTTTGTTGGGGACTGTAACCTGGGAGTGAAACTGGCAGTGAAGTAAGCGAGGAAACAGCCCTGGTTGTAAGAATATTTCTAGGGAAGAAGGTTCCCTGATGGGCTGGCATGGGAATCGCTGTTGTTGTGAGCCCCCCGTTGCCCTGTGGAGGTGTGGGCAGGGAAGGAGAGAGGCTGTTCAGACTGGTCATAGTCATTACAGTTTGTAAACAGCTGAGTTCTGTTCCCTCACAGCTCAGACATATGCAGGACATGAGGATGCTTAGCTAATGACCAACAGTGGGTAGCAAAGGCCAAGAGTGCGGTGGGGAGGAGAGATGGGACCACCTTCTGGAAGAACTTCTGCCCCAGGGGTCCAGGAATGTAATTAATGTTTGGGGATGCACAAAGGGTTTGTATGGCCTCATCAGGTAGTTCCTACTTTAAACTGATAGTCTGGAATATACGGTAAAATACGGTGGAATGACTGCTCTTATTTTAGTTTCTACAAACTCTTAAACGGGTGGATTTCTATCTCCATTATACAAGCACTGCTGGGTAACCTTTAGAGCCATGTGAGGATCAAACGAGTGAATACTTATTAATATTATTATCATGCTTCTACTGAATTAACACTTCAGCAACAGTATAATGGCCATGCTTCTTAACAACTGCCTCTGTAAGATCTCTTGTAAGTCACAAATAATAATTATAAAGAAAATATATTAAAATAATAACAATTACATTTACAACAAATATGTTGTTTATAACGATGATAGAGTTAGCATCTCCCTCTCATATTAAACAATACCCAACACTGGATTCCTTAGGAAGCAATGCCAATACACGTTTGGACTTTTCAAAGTCTTCAGCCCATGAAGCCATTTTACTCACATTGGTCAACCACAGCCAGAATTGCTGTTCCTTGTATGGTGGGCTGCCACGCTGTGATGTCCTGGGCTTTCTCTGGCACCATGCGTCTATACTGGGTAGTCAAGTTTCCACATACCCACTCTGATTTGCAATATATTGTTCTCCAGAGCCAACAGAGGGGCCAATGGAAAGAGGCCACAGATAAGGTGGTGAACCCAAACTGAATACCTGTTGAAGGAATGGACACACAACATGGAGTGGTGGATGGATGGAAGGACAACAACAATTCCTCTACTCCAGTAAAGAGAGAGGGGCAAATGGTGAACTAAATCCCAAAGAGAAAAGACATTCATGGTAATAATAATGTTCAACAGTGAAAGAATCCAAACAAAAGGCAAATAAAAAATCTCTCGGAAGAAGACTCATTACAACCTGTTTCTTTCACGTATATACCCTTAGTAGGAATAACATACTTAAAAATCTTCAACCAACCATAGTTGTTTGCTCGTAATAAACTTGGGAATCTTGAAGCATATTATTCACTCTCAGTGTTGAAATAATACAATCTTGGAAGATGATTTGTCATTGAGGATTAAGAAAAAGAATATTGTGGTTGTATATAAGAATTTAAATAGGAATAAGGAATGTACTTTTGGGAAAGCTCTGCATAGAGAATGTTGGAGGAAATGCACTGAAAACAGGCAAGTGAGCAAGCTCCCTTGAGTCTGGGAAGGTGAGTGCAGCACATTCAGAGAGTCTATGAAGTTATTACAAGTCACAGAAAGGTATGCAATTAAAGTGTCTTCCAAAGCAAAATATCCTTCTGCATGAATTTTTATCTTGATATTTCTATGGTCTGTGTGGTCACAGGAAGTCAAAGCTATGGTGGTGGCTTAGAAGTTCTTTTCTCTCTGTCTGTAGTTTACAGGACATTGCTACAGATGGGGCAGCAGAGATCTGCATAAGCTCTTCCATGGGGTGGGGGAGCAGTTAGAAATGATAAGGCCAGAGATCTATAAGACTTTTAGACCCTAACTGACAGACTTTTAATTAAACTAGCACAGGTATGTAACTAAGACAGTGGATGAGAGGCAAGTTTGTAGTCCCTTTAGTGTTACTGCTCAGTCAAGGGATAGGGACCACTCTGGCCAGGAACGGCAAGACCGTGGATGGGGTGGATGGGTAGGAGGATCTGACATTTGCTTCTGACCTGAGAGGCAGGGGTGTGTTGCAGAAAAGCCGACAGTGCTGGAAAGATGCCTCATGTCCACAGCCCAAAAGGAGCTGTCATATTCAGGGAGGTCAGAGAGCAAGAACCAGAGTTAGTGACGCCAGAGTGTCAGCAACGTGGCAGCAGTGATGTCAGTATCTGTGTCCAAAACCCACCTAACCCTACATGAACTCATCTGCCTACAGGGGGCAGGTTAGTAGCAGAAATGTGGGGAGTGGGTGCAGCCACTGGCAAATTGGCAAGTGGACATCCTAATGAAAAGCACTGCTCACAGTCACCATATTGGAAAGAGAGCCCCCACACTGTCAGATCCCCTTCTTATTCAAGAGAATCTAGAAATTAAGACTTCATTAGCAATCATCCCAGTTCAAATCCAGAAAAGATATCATTTATAATGACAACAAAGGCACAGGCTATTCAGAAATAAATTAATGAAAAATGTTAAAATGATTCTGATAAATGACTTTAAAAAAGAAAAAAATGATGATTGAATGAACAGTAGAATGCACCACCCTCTTCAGTTGACAGATTCAAATTTGGGGAACATAGAACATTTTTTCTCCAAAATCAATTTAGTATCTGAATGCAAATTTAGTTAATAATCCCGAATGGATTTAAGAAAAAATTCTGAAAGGTGATCCTAAATTTCTTCCAGAAATATACACAAATGTACAAATAAAATAATGAGGAAGGATGTTTGAAATTGTAGTATTAGGGACATTCTGGAAAAGGATAAAATAGGACCAACTGTAGGAGATATTAATCTATGGTCATGGAAACAGTATAGAAATAGTGCACTGAGAGTATGAATGAAATAGAATACATTTCAAGAATAGACGTGGATATTTAAGAGATTTTAGTAATATTATAAAACTGACACTTAAAATCAGTGGATTCAAGTACTGGTGTAATTTGCTAAATCATTAGAAGGCCTGGTACATTGTCCTCACTTTTGACATTAAAATAAATTCCAGATAATTTTTTAATTAAAAAATAAAACACTAGAAATAACCCAACATGATTTAATCTATTCAGATATTCAAGCGAGAAGAACTTTCTAAAAAGCTTTTGGAACAAAGACCAACAAGAGCAAAGGCCTAGCAACTCAGCAAGGCCAGAAACGCCCCCTGTAAAACAAAACTGACCCTCGCCCACCCTCTCTCACGGCCCTGTATTGCTCTCTGATACTTTCTATACTTTCTTCTTCCATTTAAAGTCCAGTTTCTTGGAGAAGTGCCTGCGCTGATGACTCCTCCAGGGCTCAGAGCCCTGCATCCCCCACGGCCCTCACCGCGGCACTGAGACAGGAGTTGCACTGCCGGTGGCTGCGTGTTTCAAACCAGTGGGCATTTTCAGCTCCTGTTTATTTGATTACCAGGTAGCTTTTGCCATGGACAAATATTTTCCTCTCAGTGGAATGTTTTCCCCCCTTAATTTTTGTTTTACTTAAATAAATTTTAAAAGCCCAGGCAGAAAGGTGTGTGTGCACATATGCACATACTCAGATACAAACAGATCTGTTTTATAAAGGCTACCTAAGTGTAGTCCTCCTCTGCCTTTTCCTCAGTTTAGACAATTAAAGGTGGGCTTTAGCCCTTGTTTTTTTGCCCCACAGACCACTCTTTCTCACTATACTCCTTTTAGTCAGTGTTCAAATCCCTCTTTAGCAAGGTTACAGCCTTCTCTGTGTTGCCTCATCTAGTTTTCTCTCAACTGCTCTGCTATTATTCTCTCTCTTGGTGGATTTCTCTCCTCCCATTTGCCATGTAAATGGCACTTTCCCCAGGGCCTCGTCTTCAGTCCTCTGCCGGGTAGGACTGAATCGCCCCCACGGCCTCACCCACAGCTCCTCTGAGTTCCTGACTGGTGAATCCAGCTTAACAATGGACATCACCCCTCAGATGTCCTATAGACACTTCGCACTGAAAATGCCACACACAGAACCATCTCCTCGAAACCAGCTCCTCCCCTTACACTCCCCCTGCAGATCCGCTCCACGGATGGGTCACTGGAAAGTCACCCTAGCATCTCTGCGGCCTGCCGCCCCAGCCCTGCAGTCCCCCCTGCAGCAGTCACCACTTCTGCCGCCCATGTCTCTCTCCTTCTGCCCAAGGCCTCTCTGCAGGCGTGTGCCACTTGTTGTCTGGGTTACCTGGGGTGGTCCCCGAAAAATCCTTTCCCCCCAAAATATGGGCCTCCCCCAAAAAATAGTATCTTCCATTCTGCTTCCAGAATAACCAGATATTCTGCAACATAAACATTATGCAATTTTCTTACTTACAAATATTCCAATATATCCCTGTTTCCTTAAGGATACATTGAAGTATAAGCACACAAGGCCCATTGTGACAGAGGCCTTCTGCACCTGATATTCCCACCTATGGATCCTTTGTTCTAGCCCTACTTGTTGTTCTTCAGTCTGGCCAAGCCGCTTCATGCCATGTACTCTTATATGTCTCTTCCTCTCTGCATGAAGTGTCCACTCCCTCTACCACAAAATAGAGAGCTAAATTCCTTTCACCTTTCAGGATTCAGTTCAAATATTTCCAGCTCTAGGAAGTCCAATTTGTGTTCACCTGTTTAGCAATCCATCAACTACTCGCCATGCCTCGCCTGGCCTGGGGAGTGCAGACACCACGTCTTACCTGTCTTGGTCTCCCCAGCAGTTGATACAGTGTTTGGCATAGCAGTGCTCAATGTCTGTTGGTTGGGTAAATAAATGAATCAGTAAAGAGATGAGAGGTCTACAATTTCCCCCAGTTACTCAGCTGCCATTTTGGAAAGTTCATTCTTCGGAGTTAAGGAAATGTCAGTGCAGGTGTTGGGTAGACGGAACAGAGGTGAGGGTGTGGGGGAGACAGGCCTGGTCCTGGAGAGTGCAGGAAGGCGTGGGTGAGATAGCACTGGAGAGAGAGGGAATGGAGGGGACGGGTGAAAGGAGATATTGAATGCAGTATTGAATATCAGTGAAACTGATATTAAATGCAGTAAATTAAATGGAGAACATAATATATGAAGGGAAGATCAAGTTAACACAGCAAGGGTGGAAAAGGCAGTACCAGAGACGAAGAGCTCTCACTTCATCCCTCACAGCATTTCACTTATGGCACCCGCCCTCTGGGAAGGCAGCGTCAAATTCTTGAGAGACTGGTGTTTGTGCTGTGGGTGCTCTAAGTACAAAACGGTATCTTATGGCTTCCAGATTTTAAGACTGATAGATTATTTCTCTTATGTCCCATGTCTGAGTTCTCAGGCAGCAGGATCATTCGCTGGTGGGGGGAGAGCTATTGTGGTAAACAACTCAGAGTTACTCTAATAATCTCAAAGGACAGTGGGGAATTCAATAAAACAAATAAAAGAGAAATTTCACTCAGAGAAAACCATATGTCATATAGAACCTTGTGGGGGCATTGGGGGCAATGTTACCGCCACCTCATCTAACAGTTTTATGTGAGTGTGCTGAAAATCCAAGCTCAAGTCACTTAAACACGTATGAGAACCAGGGTCCAGGCTGTGGTGCTCCAGACATGGACGGGAAGATGAAAAGCCTGACTACTGCCTCTGACAGGATCAGTGCAGCCAGGGAGCACAATGCACACGGACACGATCACGCACCATCAAGACAAGAATCAAGTGCAATTCATGCCTAGAAAGGAGAGTAGAAAATCTCTAAAAAGTGGAGGGGTCCCTGCCAAGGCATGGCAAGTGTCCTTCCTGGCAGAAAAACAGATAAAAGTACTTCAGGCGAAGGAGACTAGTGTTGGTGGCTGAGAGCGAGGCCTAATGAAGCACAGGTAAAGGGCTCCAGGGTCATCTGTCACAAGCTATTCCCCTTCAGCAGCTAAGAGGCGTAACTAAAAAGGCAGGTGGGGTGTCATTAATGATCACGAGGAAAACTGGGAGGAGGAAACTGAGGTCAGGAGATCACCACCAAAGGCACTTTATTTTAGAAGAACAAAAATATTTCAAAAGCACTAGGAAATTCTATCTCCCATGAACGAAAAGAACCCAAAATAAGTTTCACTCCAGCATTGAATACAGAATAACAGACGGCCTACTTTCAGAAATGGATTGAATTATCTAATTAGTCAGGGATTTTTTAGATAATACGAAAACGAATAAATCTGAACAATCTCTCTAGAATAGCTGTTACTCCACCCTGTTTTGTAGGGTAGAGTTAGGCTGAATTATTTAATTTGTATTTTAATTAGACTATAAAGTTCTAAAAGCCCTATCAATTTTTCCCAAAAGCATACAACTTTTCCTTTCATGAACTTTATTTGACTTAAGTAGAACAATAACTTTTTTCCAAGGCTTTTTTTGTGTGTGTTAAAATACCAAATGATATGCTGCCCCCAGAATGTTGTTGTTATTATTAATGCTGATAATAGCCCCAATAAGACATATTTACCATTATGACTCATTTTGGATTAACAGGTCATTGGCTTAAAGTCCTTTTGAAAATAAGAAGAATAAACGAACATAGTTTCTACACCAGGGACAGAAGCTGCACCCTTAATGGCACCTGGTCACTAAACACAACAAAAGCAAAGATGAAACTCAAATCAGACACCAGATCACAAAGCATAGCTGACTGAAGATGCCACAAGGTGACCTTTCATTCACCGAGGGAACCAGATGTGTTTCTATGTATAATGTATATTTTTAAAAGCAATTATTTTATATATAGAATGTAATTTAGGAAAAAGAAAACTCCCTCTATCTGTAGACTTATAAACAGGAAGCACAAAGTGGTGCCTTTGCAGACATGAATCTGCAAGCATAAATGCGAAGCCTATTAACAAAAATCTTTTCCTGTCTCCTAAGCTTAAAAAAAAAAAAAAACTACTTCAAGGCAGTGGTGAGCTGAAAGGGCTCAGATACAAAACGTGCACATCATCAGCCTTCTAGCAGATAAAAGTGCGCCATGCATAATAGAAAAGATAACGTTTCCTATGGAAATCTATTTTGAGATGCAACAATTAAAAGGCAACTGAGAGCTCAAAACCAAGTTCAACCAAAGAGAAACAGAGCCCAAGCAAATGTACAGAAATGGACAAAGACATTGGAGTAGGAGGAGATCTGTGTTCTACCGATACTCCAGATCAGCAAATTCATTCTGAATTCAAGCCAGTGATGTGCCATGAGGTCACTCAAGGAATCAGGCAGAAACCATCGGCCAGAAGAAATAGGAACAATATCAAAGGTAGGTGTGAGATGTGGAAGGGGTGACCCTGTGAACCTTGCTGCCATGAGGCAGGATGCTCTTGCGGGCTTTCTGCACCGGCTGGCTGGCTCACATGACTCTGTTTAGAAGGATATCAGCCAACAGCTGTGCCACAAGGGCTACAGCCCGAGCTGAGTCATATCTAGTAACGGTTCTGAGTTCATCCTTAGACGACATGACCAGAAGGATTTGAGAATCAATGTTGGAGACGTATCTGAATGAGTATTCCATTTCATTCCTTGACAGTAAATCTTCAGCTTTGTACAACATAAATATTGACAAAGATACACACAGGCACCCTATTTGAAAGCCTGACAGCATAATTGCATCTAATGTAGAAAAGCGGGCTCCGTGTCGGTATGCTAGGTCATTGTTTGGCTCGGTAACCGATGCTTCTGAGACCCAAAGCATATTCTAGTATAACCGACAGCACAGAAATCTCCACTGATGACTTACTCATTTCAGGGTATTCATAAAGTAACGCCAGTTTGCCCATGGGATACAGATGGTTGTCCCGTTCCCATCGTGGGGTGGTCTGTTCTGCTCCCGAAACTGTGGCACCATTAGATTCATGACCCAGCTGTCAAACAGATCAAATAATAAGGCAGGATATTATCAGACCAAGGTCATAAAAGTATTCCTGACATCTCAAGCTGAACACATCATCGTCCCAAGGATTTAATTTCTTGTTTTCAGGATAAATTTCTTTTTATTGCTGCCTCCCTACCCTCAAATATTGTGAAAACTAGTCCTGACTACGTGCCTTGGTTTTACCAAAATTGTAACGACTATTACTACTTTATCTCCTACCTCCTTTTCAGGTGGGCATTTTAGCTTTTAGAAGATGCCGTCCCTCATTTGTCTTTTTTACCCCCATTTCTCTGTTATTATCCACCATGGCCTTTCCAGTCTGAAAATCGTCAGAGAAAATAATTAAAAGAAAGTAATACAGGGTCTGTGAGCTGGTGATAAGTGCTGTGGAGGAAAACAAAGGAGGGCGAGGAATGTGTGCTAGGGAGGAGTGGGGATGGGACAGTGACCTTTGAATAAGGCAAAGACGGAAGCAAAGGGGTGGGCAGAGGAGGGGCAGAGGGAACAGTGATCATAGGCCTGGAGGTCCCTCAAGCTGGACAGACAGCATGGAGACTGGTGTGGGCCACAGTGAATAGGAAATAAGTGGTGGTTTTGGGGGTGGAGCCTTAGAGGCTGCCATGAGGATGTGGGCATTTTTCCCTTTGAAGGAATTGCGGAGCCCTGGAGGGTCACCGAGCAAAAAAGTGATACTCTAACGTTGGATAGAACAGGTCCAAAACCCTAATATAAGCTGAACAAATCAAGGGCCAAAGAAGTGACATGCCACCTCAAATTCAGTGCAGAGCTTGAAAGAAACACAGCCTCGACTCGCAGCCCAATGCTCTGCCCCCTTCTGGATGCTGTCCCACAGAGCTGTCTCTAACGTTATGTTTTTTCCTCACTCAGAGGCTTGTGGGCCAAATGAATGCTTCCCCCTTTTTCAAATGGCAATTTGTCCTGAAAGGAAATCAGAGTTGGCAGTGAAACAAGGCATGGACCTGTAGCCTACAGAGCTGTTGTCCCTGAAAGCAACAGCTGGCGCGTGGTTTACTCGTGGAGTTCAGCAGAAGAGACAGAGCAACAACAGACAACTTAGCGTCTGGCTGAGCTTCGACTGACTGCACTGCACGTTTGGATGGATTTCAAATTTGGACAGTGAGGCGGCTTCTCACGAAAGGCAGGTGTATACATCATACATGCCCACACGTCTGTATGCATACACACGTAGACACACACAGAGCATATGATGTGACTTGTAAAGAGCTGCCTCTGCTTGGTTTCCCACAGCCTCTAATCTCAGCATTAACCTTTCACTGGCCATGCTCCCAGGTGTGCTTTGAGATTTCTTTGCAATGGAACATGCCCTTCGCTTCACAAACTTTCCCCACTTCTTTCAATGACATTAGGGGAACAGCAGGGAGCTCTGGGAAGTGCTGGGGATAGGGACTCGAGATAACTCTGAATCTGATTCCACAGTTCATGGCTTATTTGTTAGTTAACTTTATTTACATTCAAAATGCAATTGTTGCAGATCTCAGAAGATGATTTACACTCACTGCTATGGCAGAATGTTGCAGTTAGTAGACCCACCACTGGATCCTCTTATTCAACACGTTCTTACAATATTTCAGATATTACTGTATCACAAATGCCCATTTCTATATTTTTGATATCTGCTTTTCAGTATAATTGTCTTCCTTCTTTATTCTCTAAACCTTATGCTTTTAAAACATTTTTCTGAGAAGTGTTCCATAGGCACTTTACATATGAAAAGTTGATAAAGAGATCCTGGAGATCAAAACCACATTTAAATCCTGAGATATACTCAGCTGTGTCATATACATGGCTAGGTTTAGTCTGCTTACTTTGTTACTTTGTTTAGTAATTTTTGTTTGAAACAACAAGACTACACTCAATAACTTTTAATACCCTATAGTGGAAAAGTATATGACAAGGAATATATATATATATATATATCACTATGCTGTACACCAAGAATTAACACAATATTGTAAGCCAACTATACTTTCAACAGAAAAAGTTGAAATAAAATTAAGAGATGAAACTTCCACTGCCCAGGGTGCTGTCAGGATGAAACGATTCAAAGCATGCCAGGTATCAGCAACCACCCTGACACAGCAAAACCCCATGTGGGATCTTCCTTTTGAGCAGCACAGGCTAACCGGCTGTGGTCACCTGTAAATAGGGTTGAAGTCACTTAGACCCTTGGCTTGGGATCACCGTGGCCACAGGGTTGGGGGTCACTGCGGCACCTACGAGAATGATGCGGCCAGCCTGCTGCTAAAGCCTCTCCCCAGGCCGCAGCCCAGAGCACTGCAGGCAGGTCTGAGTTCCGGCCGGGGGCGCGCAGCTCCACAGCCACTCGGAGCCCTGCGGTGCGGGTGGCGCTGGGACCACGCTCGTCCATCACCCTCCCTGGCACCCAGACTCGGGATTCTCCTGGGGGAATTTTTCTCTGCCTCATACTTCCTGTCTCAGCCTCTTGTGGAATCCGGTCCATGCCCCAGGGAAGAAGGGCTTTTACCCTCCGGGACCCAAATCCATCACAGTTTGGATCCAGAATGAAACTTCCATGTTAACTCACCTGGCGCCCCCTTCTTGTGCTGAACTGCCCTCCCCCGTCAATGGCATTAGGTCATATTAGAAGTCCCGACTTGCTTGTCCTTAGCTAAGACCCTGAGCCTCTTGCTCAGTCTTCCTGAGTGGAACCACTCATCTGTGGCAGAAAAGCTTGGGCTGTCGTCTACCCATCATTGTCAACGGTCTTTTGGGTTTTCTGTTGGTTTAAGGCTCTCGTGCAGGGATATCAATTTGCACATGAGAAGCACCTTTTGACATTTTAAAAAATACAGACACTGGATCCTCCCCACTCTCCAGCCAAGGCTGGAAGCTTTCTCCCTCTAGCAGGGGTTACATAATCATTTGCTTGGGAATTGATCACACATATTGGCATAATCATAGTAAATTGCCCTTTACTCTGTGCTTGCCACGTGGCATTTTCTACTTCATGTTGTCTTTGTACTTTCATTATCACATTTAATCCCTGAATTATAGATTATCACCATTTCTGTTGAGGACACCCCTACTTGCTAATCTTGAATACAAGTATCTTTGATTCTCTTAATCTATTTCATTCCTGAGTTTCCTGTTCCTGAATTTAAAGAGTGAATTATGGACACATGTATTTAAGATTCTCTTATTATATTTCTCTGACTCATCCTCTAACCAAATCATATCTGGAGAAGAGAGATGTTCTCTTTTAAACATTTGCTTTTTCTTATTATATAGTAGTGCATACGCACAGTGGAAAATGTAGAAAACATATAAAGTAAGAAAATTACAGCCATACATTATCTAAACACCAAAGGACAATGCTATGTCATTTTGGGCATTTAACTATTTTTCTTAATATTTTATCATAAAATTTCCCTAGGAAAGTTGCTTAACCCTGGAATTGTACTAGCCTTTTGTCCAGTACAGAATAACATTCCCAGAAATGACCCCAACATCAAAATAGTATGTGAGGCTGGGAAGGCCACAGGGCACTCAGCTTATTCTCTGAGTCCTACAAAGAATGCTGTTGATTCACTGATGTTATGCATTCGATGCCTGTGAGTCACTCACTCACTCAGCTTGCTCGGACTGAGACCTACTTTATACCAGGTGCAGATCCAAGTGCTGGGGAGGCCCCAGAGGGAGCCTGGATCACGGCATCACTCTCCTTCTTCTTTTGCTCCCAGAATCCTACTCAAGAACCCCACATGGGATTGGGGGGGTGGAGGCAGGTGAGATATGGTGAAATTCATTTCATTATGTTCCTTTAGACATATTTAAATAGCATGAAAATAGTCGCTAATTTTGATAAGTTTTCTTTTCTCTTCCTATGTATTTTTGAGGAAGTGTATAGTTTTGGTGCAGCAAGAGTAATTGATAGATCTTTGGTATGTTAGGATTTTATATGAAAAATTAAGAAGGAAACTGCACTTATACAAAGAGAAGAGGCAGTGAGGAAAACACTAGCCACCCTAGAACCTGGCTACAATTCAGAATTCCTGGTTTTCAAAAAAGGGAATCATAATTCAAAATAAATTCCCTAAATATTTTAACCCATAGTAGAAA
Source organism: Vicugna pacos (assembly GCF_048564905.1). Classification (NCBI taxonomy): domain Eukaryota; kingdom Metazoa; phylum Chordata; class Mammalia; order Artiodactyla; family Camelidae; genus Vicugna; species Vicugna pacos. The sequence continues at coordinate 41,023,324 of NW_027328741.1, read as the reverse complement.
TACATGGAGGCAAAGTTCAGCTCACTGGAACCTAGAACAGTGTGCTTACTTAAGCAAAGGTATAAACAGACCACAGATACTATAATGCATCCTTTACTTTAAACTAGTTCATGTGAGCAAGTTTCATTTCACATGAATTGCTCAGTACCAGTTTAGGAAATATATCCTTCTTGATTGGTAAAAATAGCTCACGGATAACCAGATTCAACAAAATTTAGTGTTCAATAATTTACTTATTTCCTTCAGGAAATGCTTTTGAGTAATCTGAGTTAAGTATTTCCTCTATCTGATCTATTTCTTTTCACAGAGAAAAGTAGTATTATTTGTGGGGGGCCACTCATGACCTGAGGACTGCCGAGCACAGAGGTTGGACCTAAACTCCCACAGTGCAGGGAATCAGGCTCTGAGGTTGATCTCTCATGGACAATCTCTGTCCCGCCACCCCTTTGAGGAATGTGCCAGATGCATTAAGGCCTGAAGGAACATCCTGAGCTATCAAGTCACTAAGGACCTTTGGAAGGAGAGATGCAATCGGCATGCAAGTTAGCAATCTTAGCCTGAAGAACAATCACCTGAGATAATAGCACATGAGTCATGATGTTAGCTTAGAGGAACAATGCCTTAGTTTATCATCTTGGTTCCAGGAACTCTTAATCTTAGTTTTATGAGAACTGTAAACAATAATGATGTCTGTAACAATATACAAGTTAATGATTTTAGTACACGTTGTTAATGTGCCTTAAAACAATACCTTTGCCTACATGCAGGAATGTATGAGCTAATGGGTTAAGATCATATAAATTAACTGCTGGAAATAAACTCGGCGTCCACTCTTGACCTAGCGTCTTGCGGGCTAGAGTGAGACCCTCTCAACCCCACCTTTTAGTCTTGTCTTTCTTTCTCAGTCCTGCAGCACAGGTTTTCTGGACCTGATCGATTTTCGGCTGGCTCCGACAATTATTTGCACATGACCTACTTTTACTTCTCTGGAAATATCTGACTGTGAGCTCAGGGCAAGGGTTGTCTACTGCACAGTAGGGAAAAAAAGATTCATTTCACAGCGAAGATCAGAATCTTTTCTTGAGGGGCGTGGTGAGCTGGGGGACAAGGGAAATGCCTGTTTTGAGACAGACCCCAGTTATCCATACTGAAGCTGAAAGTTGAAGCCATTATGAAGAAATGTGGAAGGACACACTGACACGCAAAGGGGTTCACTCTGCAAAAACAGAAATAAAGAAAGAAAGAAAGAAAGAAAGAAAGAAAGAAAGAAAGAAAGAAAGAAAGAAAGAAAGAAAGAAAGAAAGAAAGAAAGAAAGAAAGAAAGGAAGGATGGAAGAAAGGAAGAAAGAAAGAAAGAAAGAAAGAAAGAAAGAATAATTAATTTAACTGCCCTATAAAGAGAATGGACAGAAACTTGGTAATAAGGGAGAGAGAAGGAAGGTTAGGGAAGGGAGGAGAAACAATGAAAGGGAACTTGGATGCGGTGGGCAGAATAGCAGGTTTCTGGAGCCTACAATGAAGGATGATAAGAAAAATGTAAAGTTTAAAAAAGTTACAAAGTTTAAAATAGTTTAAAAATTAAAAAACGAAGTAAAAAAAATAAATTTTTTATAGTGACATGGAAGATTTTAAAATGATGGAGGTTTTTTATTTCAAAATTCAAGTTGTTTGAGTTTCTCCCCCATGCTCCAAACAACAGTAAGATCTGCTTGTGTAAGTGGTTTTGGGGGACACCACAGAGAGGGGCGAGCTCTGCAGTTACGTTGGCCAGGAACAGAATGCTGGTGTGGAAGGCAAGACAGAAGAGAGATCAACAGTTTCATGAGAACAGAAACTCAAAGCCAGAAATTATCTTAAAAAGTTTAGTGTGGTAGGCAGAAAAATGTTCCGCCACAATATGTCTATGTCCTTATCCCCAGAACATTGGAAGAGGTCAGATTCCCTGGGAAAGGGGGCCTATGGTTGCAGATGTGGTTAAGGTTGCTAACCAGTCGACTCTAAGAGAGACCATCTGGATTATAGATGTGGGCCCAGTGTAATCACCAGGGCCGTTAAAGGAGGAAGAAGGAGGCAGAAGAGGGGAGAGAGGAGAGGAGATGTGACCACAGGATCAGGGTCAGAGGCACACAACCATGCTGACCTTGAGATAGAGAAAAGTGGTCACAGGCCAAGAGACGCAGGTGGCCTCTGGAAGCCACAGAAGTCAAAGATACAGGTTCCACTGGGGCCTTCAGAAACAGACGTGCCAACACTTTGACTTCAGCAGGCTTCTGCGTTCAAGAAAAATACAAGGTTATATTTGTGTTGTTTAGAGGATACTTTTTCTTTTTTCTTCCTACTACCATGATATTTGGGGATACTAGTTAAAACAGCAACAGAAAGCGAATACAGTAAGCTCCTTGAAATGTTCAGAAATTGCAGATAACACTGGACTGTCCACTCTGATGTGGGATTGGGCTTATGTGAAAATCAAAAAGACAGTGTGACCTTTGCTAACATCTGCTTTTCTCATTTTTAGGAAGAGAACAGTAAGTCAAAACTTCTGTTGTTATTATTTTAGACAAGTGTCTCTTAAAACATTATGTAACCCTGTGCCTTAGGACCCCAAGGGAGTCTCTGTTCTTAGAAGAACATGGATTCAGAGAGATAGGGTCTTACATCTGAGTCCCACAGTGGTCTCTTATTGGCAATGAGAGCTTGGGCAAATCAGTTACCCTCTTTAAGCCACAGGATCTTCATTTGCAAAAGGAAGATAAGAATAAGGATTGTTTGGGTGATTAAATTGTACACAGATACACGCACACATACATATATGTACAACATTAAATACAGTGACTAGCACATACTAGGCACTCAACAAATTTCTGTTATGGATTTTTAAATGCATATATAAAAGGAGGAGAAATTTGCAGGAAGTTGTGGGAAAACTTAGTTCATGGCCCCAAAAAGGGCCATCTCTCAATGGGCTCTGATCCGTCAGTCCCCAGTGGTGGGCTAATAAGCAGAGACTATAGCACTTGAGGATTTATGTTAAACATAAAAAAGAAGGCATTTAAACATAATTATTAAACAGCAGGTACGTTTATACTGTTGGCTGGATCATCTTATCTGGAGAGCTTTAATAAGCAGAGAGTCTCCCCTGTTCTAGAGATGGCCACGCAGGAAAATGATGTGGGTGGGTGGGCCGTTCTCACCCCAAGAACACATGACTGAGTACTCACGGAAGCAACACCTCTTGTATGTTATTCCAGATGGACTGTCCTCCCATGATTATTGTCAGCTGTGTCATCAGTTCAAGGAGACAGCCACTTGGGTCACACTGGAATATTAGAAAGAAAATCTCATTTAAATTTTAGATAGCTCTAACATGAAATAAAGTCATTATTTTATGCCTAAAAAAATCAAAGGATCAGAGAGTAAAGACACTCTTCTTTGGGCAACTAAGAGAAAACCTGAAACAGGTTAGACTGTCAGAACACAAAGCTGTATTCACACCTCTTCATTTCTGTATTTTTACAGCCAATACAACAGATGTCACGGATAAGTCACAAATCTGCCCTTAAAGAATGTGATGTAGAAACACGAGGAGTAGTAGTTGACAAACTGGAACAAGAACACCTTCATGGCTGGGTTATTCTCATAGTCAGTCTGGTCCTTGGGAGCTCTGCAGCTAGAATAAAGAAAAGGTAAGTCTGTAAATCTGTGAACGGCTTTGAAACCCTAATCAAAGCCACGGACACATGAGTTAACACGCTAAATATGTATGTGTGTATATATATATATATAGTATATATATATATATACGCAATTCACACTGTTTTATATCAGCTGTTTTGAATTTCTTAACTTATCCACTATGTTATTTCCAACTGTACACAATGTTGTAAGAGTTTCTCCCACTAAGAATGCAATATCCCACAAGGCAAAAAAAAAAAAAAGTCACCCGTTCCTTAAAATTTATAAGCACAACAGTATCCAATGGTCAAGAACTGTCCTCTGTCAGGTGTAATTTGAAAGAAAGCTACTTCTCAACATCCTGCTAAATAAAATTCTCTTGTCTCCCTGAACGGCAGTAAGGTAGGACTATTGAAGAAGACAAACAAAACACGGGGCAACTTGCTAGAAACATTTGGGGAACATAAAACGATCATCCTCCTAGTTCAGAATTTGAATTGGTCTTAGTATTTTCAGAAGATGACCACTGAGCAGACCACTGGGAGAACCACCCAGCCACATGCAACGTGTGGGAAGCACTTAACTTAGGCCGCTAAGCCGCTGGGTGGGATACAAGCCAGAGAGAAGAAATATTTATTATAGAAGCCGCAGCTGATGAGAATGGAGCTACACTAACAGGAACAGCATGGGGGGAAGACACATAACAGTGTGATTCATTGTCCTCTCCGTAACGCGCAAGCAAATCTGCCACTGGAACCACGACCCTCTTCCACTTATTTGCAATACAGAGACTATTTACTTTCAACAATAGGGTACATTATCTAATGTAATTGAAATTATTATTAAACACTGACATATTTACACAGAGCTTGGACATTCTAAAGCGTCCTTTGTCCCTTTTACTAATGCAAAAATGGAGCTAATTCACTTCTCATATAGGCTAGAGAAAATAGGTTTGCAGTTGAAGTTAACTAAAGACTGTAATGTACTGCAATTCAAGTTCCTAAAAGATAGTCTCTTTTTTGACCTGGTTCTAAAACTTGTGTAGAAATTATCTCAGCTGCAGGAGGAGCTTACCAGAGTCAGTCATCATGACTGACACGTTCTCATATATGGCGTTCAGGGTCATGAAGATGATAAAACTGATGAGGGAAGCAGTGATGGGCGTGGCCCACCTGCACAGTCAGGTACTTTTGGATTGGGTCTGTTCCACTCAGGTTCTTGGGAAGTTTTGCAGAAAATACAATGAACACTGAAAGTCCGTAGACAATGATCCCAATAACTGAAGCAATGGTCAACATGACCTGACAAACCAAAAACCCAGCAGCATGAGACTCACTAATGATCGTATTTTTACACAGAAAACTTGCCCCCAACCCAGCTTAAACAGAAAACATGCATGTGTTGTAAACTTCACATAAACGTGAGAAGTGATATAAATCGCACGTAAATGCCATAAGAGACGTGAATATCAGGCATGTTAAATTTTAGTGGAGGAGGAATGAAAGATGTCAAAAAGAATGAGTGCATCCACTAATGTAACACGCTGGCAGCAGGAGCAGCTGTGTGCAGGGCATAGGGAATATATGGGAACTCCACTTTCTGTGAATTTTTCTGTAAACCTAAAACTGCACTAAAGAAGAAAGCCTATTAAGTATATTTTAATGGGTCAAAATGGGGCAACTGGTGGCATGTTCTTTTGGAGGGAAGTCTGTGATAGCAGAACAAATGAAAGTATCCCTTCTACATCTGTAGAATTACTTATGTTATGAACTAGTTGTAACCCATGAAGGGGATATGCTTCCTTTCAAGGGGGAACCTATCACTGATTCAGGGTTCAGCAGGTGCTAGCTGTCGTCTTCATTCTGAATAGAACCAGTGAAGCTGTGGACATGCCCTGAGGGAAACAGTAGAAGTGACAGCAGGTCTCTGCTGATGAAAGCTTCACATGCTTTTCACACTCCTTGAGATCTTAAAATGGCAGGTATCCCTACTCCCTGCATTTGCACAAGATTCATGTCCCTGATCCACTGTAGTTCTGACTGTGTGGACCCAAGGGCAGCGGGGGTGTCTGAAGCATAATTTGCACGTGGCTAATAGGGTTTCAGTTCCTCACTAGGCAGGTTTTTTTCTGGCCACTGAAGAATGCGCATTAAAGATCCCATTTTTAAACTGTTTTCCTTCCATCTACCTTCTTGGTCATAGTCCAGAAGCATGTACTCAGTGTCCCTGGCTGCTCCTGATGGCAGCCCCAGAGAGAAAGCTACAAAGAATGTGAATTTCAGGACTAAGTGAACCACATCATGTTATTTATAGTAACAGTGGGCCGCTGGCTTGCACCTGCAGGGGAGAGCAGTGGGAGTGTTTACAAGCACCTCCCGGAGCCACACTCCTGCATCTGGATCCCAGCTCCGAAGCTAGCTGTGGGGCCTTGTGTAAATTTCTTAACCTCAAGGGGCTTCAATCTCCTCACCCATATAATGGGGGAATAACAATAGCAATTTATAGGACTATTGTGATGAATCAATTATTTACTAATTGTGAAAAAATTTGGAACATTAACCACAGGCATGTGAAAAACTCTACCTAAGTATAAGCTATGAATATGGTGACCAAAGTCTTAAAAAGGTGTTTTTCTTAGTTTTTAAGCCATCAGTTTGTAGAGAAAGCATTTTATTTTCTCCTCTACTCTCTTTCATCATCCTTTTCTTCACAGTTAAGTCTTCATGCTTGTGAAAGGAATAACTTTTTGGTGTGTGTGTGATTAAATGTGAAAATTAGTTAAGGCTGAGAAAAATGTATTATAGAAGGTATATTAAGCCTTCCTCTCTTGTACAGCACATAAAGGCCATTTAAATAGTATGCATTTTTAAAAGTCTGCATAATAATTTTTTAATTATATATGAAGTAAACATAATAGTTAAGAATCCTTAAATGCTTACTATTGCTTCAGCACACATCTATTTTTCAAAATCCTCACAATCATCCTGTGGGGAAGGTAATATTATATCTTTTACAGATGAGGAAATAGAGCCACGTGGAGATGATGCAATTTGCCCCAAATCAAGCAACTATTCAGTGAAAGTACTGAAATTCTCAAAGAGCCCAAAGACACACTAACTGTATAGCACTGTCTCCTACATGGTCTGTAAAATCAATTCTAATTCATTTCAGAACTTTTACAAACTTGACACATTTCCATTTTTCTTCCAAGCACTTAATGGGTTCACTATTTCTTAAGAAACAGGAAAGCTTTCCATTCTCCTTCCTCAAGTTTCTTCTTATTTATCACATTTTCTGATCATAAATTTAACATTTGCTCATTAAAGAAAATTTGAAAGTACTCAGTAGTGGACAGAATTGCTGTCCTGGATCTGTCCCCAGTCTTAGAAGAGGACCCAGAACTTGCTATAGGATAAGTAACCTCTATTTTGTTTATAGTCCTGTGATTTAACCTCGATTGACCCACTCTTTCTGAAGCACCAGAAGTAGATCTCAGTTGGTTTAAGACAAATAATACCCCTCATAGTATTGGCCTCGCACATGATTGGAGAATTGGCAAATAACCCAGGAAGAGCCACTATTATGTGAGGAGATACTTACTGGTGCCCATGTGAACCATAAGCTTCCTCTATTAAGAGAGGAAGCTGCCAAAAGAGACCTGTCTTGGTTTGGATGGATGATCTGGGATGCTGCGTGCCTAGAAGCAACATGCTGAGACATCTTTGGACACAGAATGAAGACAGGACAAAAGCAGCCCTTGACATCATCTGGGCTAGGGTATCTCTCCTTGACTGAAGCCAGACCTCAGACCTGAGGTTTTCATTTACAGGAACCAATAAATCCCATGCATCCCCATTTTTTGGTTGTTGTTTAAACACATTGGAGATTGATTTTGTCACCTACAATCAAAAGACTCCAAATCTGAAAATGAATAAAAAAAAAATAAGAATAATGCTTTGACCTATAGACATAATTTCTTCAGAACGGTGCATTGTTTGTATATTACAAATCATTTTATATATTAATTTTATTCTCAAATCTATCATAAGCATAACACTTTGACATGTCATAAAATATTTTCATGGACACACTTTTTCATGGCTGCATACTATTCTACTTTGTGAATAGTTGGAAGAATATTTTGGCTGAGATTTTATATATGTCTGTGACTTGCATCCATAATGACTTTTCCCTGTCATTTTGAAATAATTCCTGATTAAAAGTTTTTCAAAGCTGAATTAGTGGATTAAAACATATGAATATTTTTGACTCTTGATATCAACTGTCAGACTGCTTTCTAAGAAGGCTTGAGGAGTACACCAGAAATTAACACAGCATTGTAAATCAACCATACTTCACAAAAATTATCCAGTAACCTAGGCATGGGATTGGTGATCACTGACATTTCATCCTCATAAACAGAGCTGTGTCACTTGAGAGGTGGAAAACTATTTCATTTTGATGTGCACTGAGTGAATTACCATTGAAGTGTGACATCTATTTTTTCCTTTGTGAATGTGTGTTCATCTTCTCTGCCTTCTACGCTCCTGAGATATTTTGATGTTACATTTGAAGTGATCTGAACTCTCTATGTATTGAAGGAATTAGCCCCTTGTCGGATTTGTAAACAAATAACAACCTCTGGGTTTTGTTTAAAATTAGGATGCTTATGATGCATGAAAATCTTTGTATAATTTCCTCTGAAACTTACTGTTCATCTAGAGGTTGTATACTCATCCATATTTATTTCTAGTTTTTTTTCTAATTGTGTTACTTTTTAAATGTTTCTGGAATTTATCATAATATATGGTTCACTGTATGATTTCAATCTTTTCTTTTCTCCCCAAGTAGCTAACAAGTGTTCCATTCACTGAATAACCTTTATTTATCTCCCTGATTTGTAATGCCTTCCATCTCTTATAGTAAATTATTATTGATATCAGAGCCCATATCTGGACTTCCTGCCCTACTTTCTAATCTGGCTATTCTTGAACTAGTAAAACTCTCATTATCTTATTAATTATTATATTGCTAATATGATTTTATTCACAATAAACCCAAATGAATTTTATAACTTCTGATATTTTGGAGATATGATCTTTTAATCTAGAATCATGTGATTAAAGCATCTTTTATATCTTTCAGTAGTTTACTTTTATTTTTTGATAGTTCCTACTATTCTTTTGTTAGGCTATTCTTAGACATTTTACCTAGGTTGTTACACTTGGAAAATTTTAGAAATCTTAATGCCTCCATCTGGTCTCTTAATCAGACCCTGGAGAATCCTAAACCACTGATCTGATTTGAACAAATGAGGTGAAAAGAATTGGGGGAAGCACTGTGAGCAGAAGAGACTGTGGAACCTCCAGAGTGGCGCCCTGCGTTGGCTCAGATTTTCTCTGGAAAAAGTTTTCTCTATGAGACTACATAGTTCCCAACTTGACTTTCAGTTTTCTCAGCATTTCACATTAGATTTTAAAAGTCTGTGGTAGGTTCTTACCAAGAAAAAGAGCACTTGCACAAAGGGTTATATGTATACACTTTCCCCAGGTGGTAAATGGAACACGCTCTTCTTCCTTATTAAAAAAACAAATTTAGTCAATCAAGGGATTACACCAATAAAATGCTATTTCTCCTTACTGGTCACTAAATCCTAAACATAAAAAGAATAATAATAATTTTCAGACATTGCCTCCTTGTTTGTAAATGCATGGGTTTTTTTCCTGTTTTTCTTTTTCCTTTTCTTTTCTGTTAACGATGTCAAACACACAACAAAATATGTACAGTGTTCGTTTTAATACTATTTTTTGAAAATGCACATGTGAACAGTAAACTGTCCCTGCCATGGTCTGAGCACCTGACGAGGCCAAGCTGTAAAGCTCTATTCCTTAGCTTGCCTTTGATTTCAGAAGTGACGGTAGTTACAGCTTAGAGTCTGTGCAGGACAGAAAGTATCACAGGTGTCTGCAGCTAAATGGTCTCCACTGTGTGTTTCTTCGTTGAGCTTTATGTGTTAATTAGCTACAACTATGAAGTTTAAGAGTTTCCATTTTAGAGTTTATATTTAGAATTTTTTAACAGATGAAATCAGTTAGACTCAAGATTTAACTGGATTATAAAACCAGATATAGTATAATAATAGCTGTAACTAAGTACATGGCCCTTCCTCTATGACAGGAAGCCTTCCAAGTAGATTCTGTACATTACTTCGACCCGTCCTTACCACTGTCATGAAGAAGCAACTCTCTTATTCTTATTTTATAGGAAACTATGGCACAGAGAAGTTAAGTTGTCCAAGATCACTCAGGAAGCAAGCTGCTGTGTTCAAATATGAATTTAGGCAACTTCATTCCCAAGATCTCACTACCACAACGCTGGCCTCTCTAAACAATGGAGCATGCTTTCACAAGTAAAGTAAAATACTTCAAATACAAAACTAAAAAAAAAAAAGGCAATTTTTTAAATAAGGAAGAACTATAAAGTTAAATGAGTCTTCATCTTCAATTTTTCAACAAGCATGTTCCAATGAAAATTTAAACTAATTAGCTGGCAATTTTAAATTTAAACTTGGTAGTTTAAATGACCAAAAATCTTCTCTTCAGTATTTTTTGTATGCTGCCAATATGATAAGTTTTTGTTTTTCAGGACTCAAAAGCATTATGAACATCTAATTTTGTCTAAGATTCAGCTTTCATCTCTGAATGTACAGTCTTTCACCAACATATGCTTTTACCCCCATCTTCAGTTGTAAACAATGGGAACTATTCATAATGGGGATTATTAGAAGCTTATTACATTGTAAAAGACAAATGTCACTTTCTATTGGTAGCTGAACCTCATTTTTTTCCATTTATAAAAGAGGATTTTGACCTGCTTTCTCCATATCTTTTCAATGCCAACATTATGTAGATCTGTGATTCATTTATTAAATCTATATTTGGAGACATTTTCAGATGCTCCTAATAAAAGCATTTTTTCCAAGTGTTATTCATGCTCATAACCTTCTGTCCTGCTGCTGCTGACTGCAAGAACAAACAGCTCTAAATTATCTCAGCTGATGGAAAGAAGCAATAATACAAATGACTCAAAAATCATCTTTTCATAGCTCTAGAATGTTGATACAAAGATATACAGTTTTATTTTTTTAATTTTGCAGCAGGAGTGGCAGCAATAAATTTACATTTCCAATTATGTAACATGACTAGCTCAAACACTGCTCAAACAATGATGGCACCTCAACAAATGTTTCCCTGCTTCTTCTACCCTTTCTCTGACTTTAGGATGAGAGCCATGCTTCTTTGTGCACATCCCAACAGGAAGGGGTAGCAGTGACTGGGACTTAGTTCAAGACAAAGGGGCACTTAGTCTACGATGAAAACGAGGCCGCATGTGAAAAAATGGGAGTCAACTATAAAAACCAATTTGTCTTTCCTTCTACAACTATGTCATTGTAGCTAATTTATATTTTGCATTTTTTTTTGGTGTTATGAAAGGATACAAATCAATGCCTCTTATACACTTATACCAGTCTTTTTCTTTTCCCCCTTTTTACTGTTATTATGAAGGAAGGGCCTCACTTCTCTTCTGTGTCCACCATTCCAGGCAGTGCTCCTTCACCTTGCCTGCACATTAGAATAACCAGAGGAGCTTTAAAAACTTCCCTATGCCAGAATGCACCCCAGGCCACTAAGTACCATCAGAGTTTGCAGTGATGGAATCCAGGCACCAACATTTTTTAAGGTCCCCTGGTGATTCCAACATGCAGCCAAGGCTGACAAGTCCAGAAGTAAACAGACTAAAGTGCATCTAAACAGCACCCGCTCTTCCTGGGTAATCTCATCTATCTCCACGTGGGGACACCGCGCCTCCTATTCTGGTCGGACTTGTTCTTCCTGCTCAACCGTGTCCCATTTGTACTCAAGTTCTGCCTGGCGCTGCTTTCAGTACTCCAATAGTAAGGTGACTAACATCGAGAGAGAACAGCAGAATGTGGATCTTCAGTGATGACTGATGCTTCAGAAATCTGTACTTAATATTTATTACACTTAACACTTTGGTAAATGGTTAATAAAATCACATTATATTTATAGGTGATACTAAAAAAAATGAGTTAATACCTTTTGTTTAAGAAAAAAGAAAATGTAGATAATTTATTGAACTTTTGGAAACAGACTAGCTCTCTAGCTCAGGGGAAAGGTATTAACGTGATGGTCAGAGGCAGGTGACTGTGTCTGATGCTAAAGTACCTGCTACCAGCACATTATGCCCACTAAAAACACAAATATCGGGGGGAAGGGTGGGTATAGCTCAGTGGTAGAGCACGTGCTAAGCATGTACAAGGTCCTGGGTTCAAGCCCCATTACCTCCATTAAAAAAAAAGTAAAAAAAAGCACAAGTAACTGTCACAATTTAAAAGCACTGAACGGTGCACCCTCCAAGCCTTCTCCTCACATCCCTCTGTCTCTTCTGTCCAAAGGACCTGAGGGTGGGGAAGGGGATGAGAATGCTTTAGTAGCCCCTGCATTTCTATTTTCCACCACCACAGTCACACAAACTTTAAATAATATTCTTAAATATGGAAAACTGCCATTTTCCTCAATCATCGGTAAAGTAATTTTTAGAAATCGTCATTCTGTTTTAAGACTCGTAACTTCAAATAGTAGACAAAAACAACATGAAATGTTAATTGAAAATGTGGCTTCAGGGGAAATCCCCTAAGCCCTTCTTCCCACCAGACTGTTACCCCTAGGCCCCAACTCTAGAGAAATTGCAGAATAACCACTGTGCCCTCCACCATTGTACCTGAGTCTGTACAATGCTCTGAGAATAAAGAGGAAAAAGACACAGTCCCTGCTTCCGGGAGCTCCTAGGTGCACAGGACTCATAGTGAAGTGATGGCTGAGGAGGCGTGTTAAGAGGGCTTGGATAACAGTCAGCAGATGGTGCTCAGGGCAGAGAGCCGGAACTGTAGCCAAGGCTCTCCCAGAGGAGGGAACCACTGTGCTGAGTTCTGAGATGCCCTAGAAGTGATCAGGTGAACGTATAATGTTAAGGCCATTTCTCCCTGGGGAGCTGCGCATGCAAAGGAGGGAGGCCAAAGAGAGCCAGGTCCCTTCCAGGAACTGCAAATAGTCTACAAGCGAGCACAGGGTGCGGGAGGCAGATGAGCAACCAGGTGGAGAGATCACAGGTGCACATCTCAAAGGACTCTGTGTGCCTCCAAGGTAGAGGAGACATGCAAAGTGATCTAGAAAGAGACAAGATAGAGGCAGGGAGGACTATTGGCAGGTTCATGTGGAGGCCTGCTGAGGCCCTCTCAGGAGGAGAGAGAAGAAAACATTTCAGCAGGTGGACGGATTGGCCACAGGTGTGATGGAAGGGCAGGAAGAAGTCAAAGATGCCGGCCAGTGGTAGAGCACGTGCTAAGCATGTACAAGGTCCTGGGTTCAAGCCCCATTACCTCCATTAAAAAAAAGTAAAAAAAGCACAAGTAACTGTCACAATTTAAAAGCACTGAACGGTGCACCCTCCAAGCCTTCTCCTCACATCCCTCTGTCTCTTTTATGGCTTTGGCAGTGTCTAAATTACAGTGCCATTCCCTGAAATAAGAAGGGCAAGAACCTCCTAGCGGAAAACATAGGCAAAACATTATCTGACATACATTTCAAAAATTTTCTCCTAGAAGAAATAAAAGCAAGAATAAACAAATGGGACCTAATGAAACTTACAAGCTTCTGCAGAGCAAAGGAAACCAGAAATAAATCAAGAAGAAAACCTATGGAATGGGAGAAAATTTTTGCAAGTGAAACCGACAAAGGCTTGATCTCCAAAATATATAAGCAGCTCATATGACTCAATAAGTAAAAAATAAACAACCCAATCCAAAAATGGGCAGAAGACCTAAACAAACAATTCTCCAAGGAAGACATGCAAATGATCAAAAAGCACATGAAAAAATGTTCAATATCACTAATTATCAGAGAAATGCAAATCAAAACTACAATGAGGTATCACCTCACACCAGTCAGAATGGCCGTCATTCAAAAATCCACAAATGACAAATGCTGGACAGGCTGTGGAGAAAGGGGAACCCTCTTACACTGCTGGTGGGAATGCAGTTTGGTGCAGCCACTATGGAAAACAGTGTGGAGATTCCTCAAAAGACTAGGAATAGACTTACCATATGACCCAGGAATCCCACTCCTGGGCTTGTACCCAGAAGGAAATCTACTTCAGGGTGCCACCTGCACCCCAATGTTCATAGCAGCACTATTTACAATAGCCAAAACATGGAAACAACCTAAATGTCCATCAACAGGTGACTGGATAAAGAAGATGTGGTATATTTATACAATGGAATACTACTCAGCCATAAAAACCGACAACATAATGCCATTTGCAGCAACATGGATGATCCTAGAGAATGTCATTCTAAGTGAAGTAAGCCAGAAAGAGAAAGAAAAATACCATATGAGATCACTCATATGTGGAATCTAAAAAAAAAAAAACAAACAAAAACAAAGCATAAATACAGGACAGAAATAGACTCATGGACAGAGAATACAGACTTGTGGTTACCAGGGGGGTAGAGGGTGGGAAGGGATAGACTGGGATTTCAAAATTGTAGAATAGATAAACAAGATTACACTGTATAGCACAGGGAAATATACACAAAATGTTATGATAAATCACAGAGAAAAAATTATGACAATGAGTGTGTATATGTCCATGAATGACTGAAAAATTCTGCTGAACACTGGAATTTGACACAACACTGTAAAATGAGTATGAATTAATAAAAAATGTAAAAAAAATACAAACCAATTTGAACCTGTTGAAAAGACATTTGCTCAAAACAGCACGGTAGCAATGAAGTTGCTCTGGCTGGCAGGGACTTATTGGATTCCTGTGAGTGCTGGACTCCTCACATGGAATTCCCTTGGCACTCCAGGACGCCTGTGGTTGTCCCCATGGGTTTGTGGCCATATGTGTCACACACAAGTCTCTGGCTTTGCCACAATTTCAATGCCTTTTTTGGCTTATGAAAGGTTTTGCACTCAAATGGAGTTTTCTTGAGTCCACTCACTGATGTCATTTACCAGATTTATAGTCCAGATCTGACATTCTTGACTCTTAAAATCTTGCAGACATTCAAATGTTTCAGGTTTGGATGTGTATTCACCTCTGGAGGCCTGGACCATATTCGATAAAGCCACCCGGACAAGTTCAGCAAAATGCAAAGAAATTTTTCTCTCTGCTAGACTGAAATGTCTATGAAGGTATAAAAACTTCTGCATCTACAAATGTAGGGAACCAACTCATCAATAACATATCTATCCGTAATGCATGGACATTTAAAAAAAATACTGTATTTACTCCTATCAAATTCTTTCTGGCTTTTGCCAAATTGTGTCCTAAACTGTAAGGAAAGTATATAAATTTAGAGAATTTTTGACCTTTTAAGAGAAAAAGGAACCCTCCTACTCGGTTGGTGGGAATGTAAATTGCACAGCCACTTTGGAGGACAGTATAGAGTTTCCATAAAAAACTGAAAATAGACTTCTGTGTGATCCAGCAATCCCATTCATGCGTATATTTCTGGAGAAAAATATAATTCAAAAAGACACATGCACCCCAATGTTCACAGCAGCACTATTTACAATAGCCAAAACACTGAAACAACCCAAGTGTTCACTGACAGATGACTGGATAAAGAAGTTGTGGTATATTATATATATATATATATATATATATATATATATATATACACATATATGCATGTGTATACACACAGATATACACACATGAACACACACACACAATGGAATACTGATCAGCCATAAAAAACAAAATAATGCCATTTGCAATATCATGGATGGACCTACAGGTTATTATGCATAGTGAAATAAGTCAGAGGAAGAAAAACAAATATTCTATGTATTAACTTATATGTATTTATAAAAAATTGAACAAATTAATTACTATAATAAAACAGAAATAGACTCACAGGTACATAGAACAGACTGGTGGTTACCAATGGGGAGAAGGAGGAGAGGGGAGGCAGGGAAGGTGTAGGGTATTGAGAGGTAAAAATTACTATGTATAAATTGGATAGCTTACAGGGCTGTATCATACAGCACAGGGAAATATAGCCATTATTTTATGGTGACTTTAAATGGAATATAATCTATAAAAATGTTGAGCCTCTGTATTGCACACCTGAAAATATTATGATGTAAATCAACTATTCAATTACAAAATTTTTCATCAAAGTTTTCTTTTCATATTATTTGCAATAAGTTAGAAGCCAGAATTGTCAATAGAAACATAGTGTAAGTCACAATTTTCCAGTAATACCATTTAGAAAATAAAAAGGAACAAGTGAAATTAATTTCAGTAATAATTATATTTATCCCAAAATATCCAATATACTATCATTTCAAAAGTGTGATTGACACTTTTAAAACTTATTAATAAATATTTTACATTAGTTTTGTTGTATGAAGTCTTAAAAATCTATTATATATTTTCCACTTATAGAACATCTCAATTCAAAATAGCCACATGTGGCTAGTGGCTACTATACTAGACAGAGCAGATTACACCATTCACACTTCTGATAAATTACCTTCTGTTACTTATTTTAAAAACTTGCAGAAAAGGCTTTAGATATTCCCTATATCAAACAAAGCAACCTTGACGGGTGGGGAGTATCTTCATTATAAAGTGAAAAATAAAGGTAAGAGAGCCATGGTTACATGTATGTTAATGTAACAATACCTTCTTAATTCATTCAGGGCTTTACAATCTTTCTTCATATGCCAAGGATTCACTGTCACTGTACAATATTTTTCACTGTTATTATCTTTGGAATTGAGAGGCTTCTGATGAACCTGCTTTGTGCATCTGTACATAAAAGAAAACAACAAAACAGCTACAAGAGCTACAGTGAATGCCCCCCCATTAATTTAGAAGAAGTCTCACAGTATTTCCCAACATAAAGGCTAAAATATAATTCAGAACACTTTGTGATGGTCAGCATGATTTTAACAAAAAAGTAGATAATTACCTCCCTGGTGTCAAAGCTCTTTCAGAGGTGGGCACCCGAAATTTAGTAAAAATGATTTTGCATATATCTTTGAAAGAAATGCTAAGAAATGATCTTTTCTGTTGGAAATTAGCCTGCTTTTACATTCTGCAGTAGGCATACGTGTTTACAAACCAGGCAGGAACTGGATCATATTTTACACATACTTTAGAAACTGATTTGAATTTTGCTCTCTACCTGCAAGGCTATTTCTTACGTAATTACATAAGCTGGCCACTATACTAAATTTTGTTTCACTATTTGCTTAATCCTCACAACAACTCTATAAGCTGCTATTATTACCCCCATATAACAGATAAAGAATTTGAGGCAGAAAATAATTTGGGTAACTTGGTAACTGGTGGAGCTGGGTAAGACTGCAGCCAGTCTGACACTCAAGTCCATTCTTCTCACCGATGTCTGATACTGCTACCTACATTCAGCAATGACAGCTGAATTCATATTTAAGTGTGTCATTTCTAAAAGCCAAAGCTCTATTAGTACTGCTGTGTAAATTATTCTTTTGAGATGTGATTGCCAAAAAAACAAAAACAAATAAAATCAGGGTGCCACTGAGTGGAGGGCGAACTGCATATGGATGGAAAAAAGGGGACTTTGTGAGGACACAGTTGCACAACTCTAGAAATATCTAAAATGGCTGATTTGTGCAATTATAATTTGTGAATTTTATGGCCTGTAAATTACACCTTAATACAGCTATTAAATTAAGAAACTGGATACCAAATTAAGCTAAAACACATATATATATATCACACAAAGAACAACAGGCAAATATCATTATTTACTGCACCATTCTTTCATGCAGCTTCCTTTCCTCACCCGTTCCTGAAAGGATGACTCATTTTATAATATTTTAAATTATTTAGCAAATAATTTTTGACAGGCTACTATGTACCCAGGACTAATCTAGGCACTTGGAATAGATCAATAAACAAAACAAAATTCCTGTCCTCACGGAGCTGGGTTGGAGTCTAGCTGGGGTGGGGGGTGGAGATGACAATTCACACGAAAGAGAGGCAGAGGAAGTGGCATGCTAAGAAAGAGGAACCATGGAAAAAATAAAAAAAGGGCAAGGTAAAGAGAGTTTAGGGTATGGGATTATGGTGATGTTGTATTAAATACCAGAGCAGGCCACACTGAGGACTGAGGTTAGAAATAAGACTAGGAGGTGAGAAGTCCCAGGTAGACGGAATAACCATCACCGAGGCCAGCGTGCACCTCGCATGTTCCAGAATGGGGGCACTGCTGGAGCTGCGGAGAAGGGTCAGTGCAGATCCTGTATGGCCTTGGAGGACGTTGCAAGGACTGTGGCTTTTACCCCGAGTGAAATTGGGAGGCACTGCAGAATGACGACACAATCTAACTTAGGTTTTCAAGGCTCACTTGACTGCCGGGTGAGAATAGTCAAAACGGGTCAGAGATGAAAGGAGGGAAGCCTCTGAGAAGGGCTGTGCAGGAGGAGAGGACAGTGGCTCAGGGCAGGGAAGCAGCAGTGGAGGCAGGAGCCATGGTGAGAAGTGGCTGGGTTCTGGATCTGTTTTAAAGGCAGTGTTAAACCAGATCTATTGACAGAATTCATGTGGTATGTCAGTGAAAATCAGAATAACTCCAAGTTTTTTGACCCAAGCAGCTGGAAGGATTAAGTTTCCACTAACTGAATGGGGGATGTTGCAGAAAGGACCAGTTTGGGGGGTTGGACGACAAAGAGCTCAGTTTTTACACATGTTGATTTTAAGATATCAGAGTTCCAAGTGAAGATGTCAAATCAGCAGAACATTGTAAGAGTTCAGAGTTGGAGAGAAAAATTCTAGAGGGAGGCAGAAATGTGGGAATCATGGGTCACACAGGTGGTAGAGGAAGACATGAAACCCAGATACTCAAACATTAAGATAACCTGGCATTAACCATAGAAGTTGTCCTTGAGGGCCTGCCTACTAGGTGTGGATATCAGTCCTATTTCCCAACCACTCGAATTTTATAAAGGAACTTACAAATGAATTCGTGCAAGACACTGCCTCCAGTGGGTGGATCCAGAGAAGGAGTGGGAGAATGGGATGCTGCACGCTACTCCTTACGGCAGAATATGTGTGTGTGTGTGTGTGTGTGTGTGTACGCATGTTTGTGTGCACAGGGGGATGAGACATACCTAGCTTAAGAAAAAGAGCTAGTAAGTCTAGAAGCCGAAAGATGAAAGAAAATCCAGATCTGGTAGAGGGAAGAGGGGAAACACTGTGTACTGAAAGACATATCCCCATACTGCCATTTCCCACAATCCTATCAGGAACACAGTTGGAAAGGGGGGAGTTATGTAGATACGTGTGATGTACACAAACTTTCTGACTATGTAACACTGAACATCTACATATGTAGCAAGTTAATGATATTTATATCTGCTTCAAGTTTAATAACAAGTTCACAACAGAGGGAAAATAAAATATTGAGGACTGGTAGGAGTATCATAGAAGGACTTTCAACGCTCAGAATGGAAGCAAAATCAGCTTCACCCCACAAAGAATGTCATTAAGTGTCAAGAATGTTTATATTTGCTTAAGAAATTGAGAGTTACAGCTTCCTGCTTTAAAGAATTAACTTTAAGACAGATACCATACTATAAGCAACGTCTATACTGGAGCTTTCTTAAAGCTATTTTTAGTTTCTGCTTGTTCTGATGTACTCCAGACACTCTGCAAAGAAAACCTTCTTTTCAAAGGCTTAAAGGAATAAAAAAAGAAATAACACTGCATTCTTTTCAGTGTTCTATGTACTGAAAGACACTTGCAAATGAAGCACCCAGCCACAGGTCTACATTTTTAACAATAAAGTCGTTTGCGCAATTTTTCAATTGCAATGTGGCTTTGTGTCAGTCTCTCACTAAGAAGCAGAATGGAGTACCAGAAAATGACACATCAGGTCTATAACTACAGATGTGCGAGATGAACTTACACCAGGAAACAGCTAAGTGGGAGGGTAAGGTTTACCTTTTAAGTTACCGTAAGTGCAGTTACACCTGCTCCCTGCTTCCCCTGTGAAGTGAAGAGCTAGTCTTTTCTAGAAAAGCTCTCATTCTGAGAACTGTCTTCTTTAAAATATTCGGAGATTCTCTTTTAAGGTTCTTGCACTTTTAAGCCTTTCCCCAACTCTACATCCTATAACAAGTGTAAAAATTATCCTATAGCCTATTGTTACAGAACATACTCTACAAAAGCTGAGGTTTCCCAGGGTTTGGATCCCAGAACTCTGCTACCAGATAATCCTAAAGCTTTCCTTCCATAACAGACTCTTCTGCCAATTCCCAGCTGCGGGCAAATTCGGCTTCTCAGACCAGGTAACTTTCTAACTCTGCCTACGAACACTCTGCTGCCAGGAAAGGAACTCTCAGACAGAAAGCACACAAAGCCCCTAGTGAGGGTTGCCTCCTTCAATCAATCAAGATGCCATCACCAAGCAAATATTTAAACCTACTGCAAAACCTCTGAAGACAACTTACAAACAATATACTTTCTATGGAGGCATACTATTTGCTCTGGAATAGTGATTTCCAATGGAAGGAACAAAGGACCACATGACCCAAGCAATTTTTTAAAACTGCACATAACTATCCCTCTTCACGTGAGGATTCAGGCAAGCCCGTCTTACAGGCCTAGGTGTAACAGAATGACAGCACCTCTAGGAGTAGGTTGAAAAGCAGCGAGGTAGACTTCTAGTGAAAGGGGGTGATGTAACAGGGCCCATCGCCCACTTACCTCCCACCACAGGACAATCATCTCAGATCGAGAACAAACACTTTGGGAAACAGAGGTTGTTTATATTTTTATGGATTTCTGGTGGAAATAATGCCCTGAGTCATGTGAAGTTGTGGCTGCCAAATTGAACAGGGGACTGGACATTTTCACATTCAGGACAAAAATAGCCCCCGGATAGCCACCATATCTGCTCTCCCCTTTGCCTGTTCACCCCAAGAGCTGCAGGACTCTCCTGCTTGCAATGACACCCACCAATTCTCACAAATTCTTGCCAAGTTCACGTCATCAGCTGGTGGTGTCAAAGTCACTATTTGTACTGCTATGAAGTCCCTCCATTACTTTATATCCCTTCTATTTTCTCTCTTGTCTTCCTACCTACACTTGCATACACAAGATGGTTACTGCACTAACATTGCCTCTGTAATCAATCCAGGATATAGGAAGTAGAGATTCAACTGTAACCAGTCCCAGAATACTTGTCATGCCACTCTAGTGTCCCAAAAAATACTCTGGCATCCCTCATCTCACACAAACAACCACTGCACTACTTAGAGGTTGTAAAATTAGAGGGCTTTCTCTACTGGGAAACACTGTGGCTTGTGGTAGAGTTGTGATTTCAGTTTTGGCAACTGGTTACAGGCAAAAAGACATGGTCCACAAAATTTCTTCAAGTGTTTGGAATTTAAACTTTCAT
Organism: Vicugna pacos; assembly: GCF_048564905.1. Taxonomy (NCBI): domain Eukaryota; kingdom Metazoa; phylum Chordata; class Mammalia; order Artiodactyla; family Camelidae; genus Vicugna; species Vicugna pacos. Next base: position 41,002,101 of record NW_027328741.1, on the reverse strand, counting down.
TAGATACAGAGCCGGAGGACTAACCGTAATCTATGAACATATGGTCATATTATCAAATAATGTTCATGTCTACCTTACAGACATGTAAGGACTTGGATTACACCTGCAGCCTCTAGGCCTTTAGAATTGGATGTGAAGCATCCTGTGAAATAAAAACCTCCTATCCAGTCACAGAACACCTTAGAGGCAACATCACACTAATGTCACTGAATACATTAGTATAGTCCATGTATGGTTAAGTTACAAATCCAATTTCTCAGAGATGGAAAGGAGATGTCTAGAAAAGCTGGAAAAGCCCAATTACTAAAACAGCTCAAAAGTTAATGCAGACTCCTACACCTCCCAGAGCAGAGGGCGGAGGGGGCATTGCCCACCACTCTGTCCTTCCCCAGGACGTGGCATGTGGGGAAGCAGGCATGAATGGGTGGCTGGGACTCGGAGGTGGAGAGGTGATGAAAGCAAGAGTGGAACTGCTCTGGTCCTAGAACAACAGAGCTGTAAAATGCTCGGCTTCAGTACAACCCACTCACTTTCCCACTTTCCCTCCCACCTATGTGACAAACAGAACATAACCAAGCACTTTCTGCCCATGATGGTGACTACTAGCAGGAAAGGGACCAAGATAAAAGCATGTCTTATAAAAGATGTCTGATTTTAAGGCTATGTTATAAACAATGATCAGCACTGTCAGAGTGGGACACTTGTGAGGCGCTCAAGTAGGGAGGAGGAGGTTGAGGATCCATTTCCAGCACTTAAATGTGTTTTATCACTCCTATTTCTGACCTTTCCTTTGCCACTTTTTGAAGCACTGCCATCACTGGCAGGTAAAGGGGCAGCAATGTGACTTGGCCGTTTGGCTGATGGGGCTACATTTCCCAGCACTGGAATGAAAAGGCACTGGAAGACGATCAGCTGGATGATGTGAACTGTGGTCCTGGCCTGTGCCAAACACTAACCAGGTGACCCTGGGTTAGGCTCTTAGTCTCTCTGGGCTTCCGGCTGTTTACTTATAAAAGAAGGTTTTGTCATTGCACAAATATATCCTATATGAAATGTAACGTGAAAGTCAAACATAATGACAATTCACCTGCTTGCCTCAGGAAACTGTACAAGCACTGAACACTATGTGAATGTAAATACAGACTTAAGAAAACTATTGAGGTAAAGCCCTAAACTGAACATGGAGATAAAGTTTTATGGATTTTCTTGCCTTTCTTTTTTAATTGCAACACTGAATTAATAGTTATTAGCTATAATCCACACCACCACCCTGCGAATAAATAAAGTAGGTAAGCACTGCCTGGATGCATGTTTTGTCCGATGCTAAGCAGGGTGAGGGGTATAAAGGAGGCTGAACAAGGTAGTCTTCTCCAGTTACCAGCTAAGTGAGGAAAAACATTGGAAACCACCCAGGGATGGTACCAAGTCAGTACTCAAAGCCAAGATTACAGGCTACTGATCATAAACAGTGCAGGAATACAAAGAGGAGCTAGAAGTATTTGGAGTAAATAGGGAAGACTCTATGAAGGGGATGGGGCTCCAACTAGTTCTCAGGGCAATTGTAATCTGTTTTAACTGAGGACTGGATAGGAAAAGGCTGGTGACTCCTGGTTTTTAATAAGGCACATGTTACCATAGGAGGCTAAGTTACATAATAATTGGAACACATAAGCTAAGTACAAAATGATGATGGGTCGAGACTACCTGACTGAGATCTGGTTGTGTTAACTCTTTGACTTGACTCTAGATGTTGGAGAGCCAAAACTGTAGGTTGACTGAAAGGGGGGGAGAGAATATCCAAGAATTCAGCAGAAGGAAACAATAACGTATCAGGGATGAAAGCTCTTCATCAGAGTATCAGCAATCAGAATAGACACTTGAAACCAAAAACATACAGTTCAAGAAGCTGACAAAATATGGAGGGTGGTGAGAAAAAGATAAATCAAAGACCACTCCAAGCCTTTGGGTATTTAAGACCGGAAGAATGATTATCCCACTGAATAAGTGGAGACGCTGCAAGAAGAAAGATTATGAAATCAGCTTTAGACATGTTGAATCTGACGTATGAGCTAAGAGTAGGTTTTCTCTAAGAAGCTCAAAATTCAAAACTGAAGCACAGATGTAGAGTACAGGCTTAAAGATGCAGATGGACAAGACATGATAAATCTCCTAAAAGAAAACATATTCAAAACATTATCTGACATAAATCTTAGCAACATTCTCCTAGGGTAATCTACCAAGGCAATGGAAATAAGAGAAAAAATAAACAAAAGGGACGTAATTAAACTCATAAATTTCTTCACAACAAAGACAACCATAAGTAAAACAAAAGTAAACAACAACCTACGAATGGGAGAAAATATTTGCAAATTATACGACTAACAAAGGCTTAATTTTCAGAATATATAAACAGCTCATACAACTTAATAACAAAAAAACAAACAGCTCAATCCTAAAATAGGCAGAAGACCTAAACAAGCATTTCTCCAATGAAGACACAATTGACCAATAGGCACAGGAAAAAATGCTCGATATCACTAATAAACCGAGGAATTCAAATCAAAACTACAATGAAGAATCAGCTCACACTAGTCAGAATGGCCATCGCTCAGAAGTTCATGAATGATAAATGCTAGAGAGGCTGTAGAGGGAAGGGTACCCTCTTACACTGCTGGTAGAAATCTAGTTTGGTGTAGTCATTATGGAAAGCATGGAAATCCCTGATAAAACTAAAAGTAGACTTACCCTATGACCCAGCAATTCCACATCTGTGTACATAACTGGAAATAACTCCAATGTGAAAAGATACCTGCTCACCAGTATTCACAGCACCACTGTATACAATAGCCGAGACATGGAGGCAAGTTAAATGTAGTAACAGATGACTGGGTAAAGAAGTTGCTGCATATTTATACACTGGAATACTACTCTACCATGAATAGGACAAAATAAAACCATTTGCAGCAACATGGATGGAGCTAGAGATGGTCATTCTAAGTGAAATCAGCCAGAAACAGAAAAATACCAAATGATACAACTCATATGTGCAATCTAAAAAAAGAGAGAAAAAGACAATGTGAACTCATCTGCAGAACAGAAACAGACTTGCAGACTTAGTAAACAATCTTAAGGTTACTAGGGAAAGGGGAGTTCGAGATTTACAAATGTTAGCCACTACATATAAAAAGAGATTTTAAATAAAGTTTCTTCTATATAGCACAGAAACCTATGTTCATTATCCAGCAATAACCTATAATGAAAAAGCCGATACAGCCACCAACTGAGGAAGCAAGAGAAGAAAGGAGAGTTAGTTATGCTGGGCTAGAGCCCACTTCTAAAATCCTTGTCAGCCACTGATGCTGCCCCGAGTACACTGAGCCTTCCTCCCAGGGACAGGCTGACATGACATGTGTCCTGCAAACCTGGGGCAGCAGAGGCCGTCCACAGGTCTGGCCCTGGGGGAGATGGGAGCAAGTCCACCTGCTTCCCTTGGGGCAGCATCCCTCCCCGCAGCCTCCGCCACCTGACTGCACCGCGCCTGCCTCTCAGGAAACCACTGGCTTGAAAACAAGTGATCCACGAACCTGGGGCAGCGGCAGGGAGATGGGCAGCGACCTGGCAAGCTGGTCGACTTGCCCCCATCTTCCCCACGGCCTGTCAAGGGCTCGGCCTCTGCTGCTCCAGGCACGGTCCCCAGGTCAGCCTGCTCCTGGGAAGAGGGCGCGGTGTGGTCGAAGGGAGTGGCGGGTTATGGAGTCTGACCATGGGGGCCCGTGGATTTGCTTCAAACTCCCCAGCGCATGGCCTGAGCTTGGCCTCTGCTGCCTCAGGTTCGTGGAACTCAGGTTACAGGTCAGCCTGCTCCTGGAAGGCGGGTGCTGTGCTGTCAGGGAAAGGTGGTGGCTGCTATGGCGGGATTGGGGCTGCCCTATGAGAGCGCGGGGTTTGCGACCATTTCCCGCTGCCGCTGCAGCCATCCCAGCACACTGATCACACCGAGCCCACCTCCCAGGAGCAGACTGACCTGTAACCTGAGTCCCACGAACCTGGGTCTTTAGAGGCCGCCCCCAAGGTCAGGCCGCGGGTAAGATGGGAGCAAATCCAGGGGCTCTCATGGGGCAGCCCCCATTCCATCCGAGGCCCCGCGACCGCACCGCACCCGCCTCCCAGGAGCAGGCCATGATCTGAGGGCCAATAGGAGATGCTCCGGAGCCGTCCGGCGCCCTCCCACCTCCCGGGGCTGTACCTGATCTCCTAAACCCGGGTTTAAGCTGCGGCACAAACGCGAGGTCCAGGAACTACTAATAGCGGGGTTACCACGAACCACAGCGGGGCTGGGACCCGCCTCAGGGTCCTAACGGGACGCGCAGCCGGGACCTCACCTCCGCACCCCTCCCTGGGCGCCTCCTCAGCTGCACAGCCCAGGCGTCACCCGCCGGCTCCCCGAGCAGCGCGCCCCCACCAGCGCCCTCTTAACTGTCCGGCAGCGGCAGCCGAGCCGCGGGCAAGCGGCGGCCCAGGCCCCAGGCCGTGTTCCTCTTCCAGGAGCTGGTCCAGGAACAACCGGCTGCCGCCAGCTTCCACGCGTTCTGGGTGGGTTCCGGCGTCCGCGCGTCTGTCCGTCTGCGCGTGCGCGCCCCTCCTCCTCCCGCCCGCAGCGCAAACTGCTCGGGTGGGTCTCCTGCTTTACCGGCCCTGGCCGCTGGGGCCGGGAGGAGCCAGGTGGGGCCCCTCCTGCTTGTCCCGCCGGGTCTCCATCCCCAGAGCCTTCACCCAGCCACTGACTGGGTCCTGGCACTGAACTAGAACCACGACTGCCCTGGGCCAGGCCACACCCCGCCAGCCCCACTTCCCCTGCACACCTTTTCCTCCCTGTTACTACCTTCCCACCCCTGGCCAGGCCCAGTCTCCCACCAGACCTTGAAGACACTGCTCCTTCTCCTCACACCGAGGTCCCTGCCCTGACACTCCATCCTGCTAGGTCCTAACCTATGGCCCCTACACCCACAAGCTTACCCCTCATATCTCAGCACAGGACACCCAACATCCTGAAATTGTCCCCCTCACCTCTCAACCAGGTCAGTTCCAATCTGATCGGGCCCCACACCTCTCAACCTGTACCCCCTCACCATGGGATCCCCTTCATTCTGAGTGCACCCCTACCCTGAGCTCACTCCCCCACCCCTCACCCTGTGGTTGAGGTGGGGAAATCCGTGCTCCAGTAATGATTACTACTGCCACCAGTGGGGGATCCAGCCTAGTGTGCACATTCATAGTTAATGTCTGAGGCTACAGGGTGAGGCAGGCTGGACTGAAGGTGGTTCCAATTCCCGCCTTGGCACCCTGATTCCCACAGCCTGTGCCTCAACTGACCCTATGGGTCAGGTTGATCCCAGGCTGCCAGGCACTGGCCTTGGGATTTGGGTGGTTGATGGTACTGATGGTGATCTGGACCCCTAAGGCGGAGGCATTGGGCACGCGGACCTTTGGGGTGGGGGAGTTCAGAGTTTGCACTTGAGCCCAGGGGTAGACAGCAGATGGTGGGCTGTGTGCATGGGGCTGTGTGCATGGCCTGGTCTCAGCCCAGGTGGGTGCAGGGACCTTGTTCATTCACACCAGGCCAGAGGGAAGAGGGAAGGAAGCTGTCAAGGCGTCAAAGTGAGGAAGCCAATGTTTTAGAGCAAAGTAGGAAGGTGCACTGGCCAGGCCACCATGGATCTCACCGCGACGCTGGTCCCTTGCATCAAGGGAGACTGGCAGTTGACTGGCCAATGAGACATCCCCTGCTGTGGTATAGTTTACAGGCAATTGAAGGGATTTTGAGACAGTAGATTAGGTCCAAAGTCATGGTGAATCTGGCAGGGATCCTGTCTGAACTCCAGCCTTGGACAGTGGAGGACCCACCCAGGAATCATCCACTTAGCTCTCACCAAAAGTCACTGTAATAGAGAAGAACAAATCTGACTCCATATTGGATCTGTTCCTTTTCCTTTAACACTCTGCCGTGTTTTCTAGGCTTAGACATGCTAGTTATGCACCTTTTGTAAAACAATGTTGCCTTTAGCCTGAAATAAACAGGAGAGCCTATTCCCAAAACTCTGAGCTTTAAGGATATAAATACTTTGCACTCCTATAAAGATAACAAGTGGCAGAATAGAAAAAGTTTGTTTTGTTGCAGGTTTTGCAGAAACACCATGATCTGACCCACGTGGACAGCTGCAAAGGATTCCAAGAACAAAGAATTTCTACACCAACAAGTTTGCAACAACCAACCACAGCCCCTCCCCTTTTTAGTAGAAAAGGAGCCTGAAGTTGACATGGGGAAGATGGTTCTCCAAGATATTAGTCCGCCATTATCTTGTTTTGCAGCTGTTTACGTAGACCAGGTCATAGTGCCTCTGTAAATCCTCTAACAAAACAAAAGTAGTTTTCTATTCTACAACCTGTTGTCTTTATACAAGTGCAAAAGTGTTAATATCCTTAAAAAATCAGAGCCTTGAAAGTAGGCTCTTCTGTATATTTAAGGCTAAAGGCAACATTGTTTTACAAAAGGTGCAGAGCTAGTAAAACTAAGCCTAGAAAAGAGGGCAAAGGGTTAAAGCCAAAAGGACAGATCTTCTATGGAGTCAGATTTTTTCTTTTCTATTATACTATATTCTATTTTTGTTTTAAGTATATAAGAATAAAGTTTAGCCTTTTCCCATTTTAAATTGTGCAATTTTAAGGAGCATTAATTGCATTCACAGTGCTGTGAGACCAGCACCACTTGTTTCAGACTATTTTCTTCCTCAAAGTAAAAGCTTGTATACAAAGAGCACCCCACGTCCTACCTCGCCCAGCCCATGACAAGCCCTAATCCCCTTTCTCTCTCTATGTCTTTACGTATCCTGGAGGTTCCCTATCAGTGAAATCGTATAAAAGGTGGCTTTTTTCTTGGTTTGTCTGCCCACATATCTTAAGTAGGGACGGGTGAATTATTTTTTTTTCACGTGAATTAGCATTTTTGTATTTTGAGAGGAGAGTCCAGATGGATTAAAGATGAGACGTACCAAATGAAGCCCTTTTAGTAACTCTGTGTATAATCTCGGGGTAGGCACTGCTGTTCTAAGTGTGAAATCAGAGCCAGAAGGGAGATGCTTAGCTCTTCTTGTGGCAAAATCAAACCAAACAAAAGCAGAAAACAAAGGCCAAGAAAGACAGCTGGAAAGACAAACCACAGCCTGGAAATACCTTTCCTCATGACCCAAGGTCGGAAAAAAGCTTCACATCCCTGTGGTCCAAAAAGCTCTTGAAGCCCAGTGTTCTGAAAAGAAACAAAACACACAGAGTCAGTTCCAACGAGAGGCAGTGCAGGTGGCCGGTTTGTGCTGGAGATGCTCGACCTCTCAGGTGAGGACACAGGCAGACAGACAGACTGCAGAGACAGCATTGGCCACCATCACCCTGGCAGGTCTTTACCCCGGTGACAACCAGCCCTGGTGACAATGTGAGCAGGCAGAGGCCCCAGGAGGTACCCTGGAAGGAAGAGCAAATGGACGCTCCTCTCCGGCAGAACAAGGTGTAGGATACATCAAAGTGCCACAGGTGCATCCCTTCCCTAGCAGTGCTGAGCCTTAGAGAAGATCCCACCAAAGTGCTTGCACAATTTTCAAAGATAATGTTTCTTCAGTAACATGAATTCAAAATAATCAATATATCATCAAGGGATTTTCAGAAGTGACCTGCCCTGGACCCGTACAATACACACACATAAATACACACATATACACATAAATATATACACACATACATACAGGAAAAGAGACAGAGAGACTGAAACACAGAGAAGCAGGGGGAGACAGAGAAACAGAGAGAGAGACAACTCAGAGAGGCACTGAGAGACAGAGACAGAGAGAAGGAACACTGGAGCTGGTAATGAGTGGAACTCACATACATTTTCACAAGTCAGTCTATGTGTCAGAACCTGGTCCCAAAGTCGATCCACCCTCCAGGGGATGGTGTGGGGATCCCACAAGGGTGTGGGAACAGAAGGCAAAAAATAGGAAGCCATTGTGGGGCAGCCCACCACAGAGGCCGTGATGGGACACTGGGCCTGTATGTCAACATGACAGAATGACCTAGGAGGTTGTATGCCAGAGCGGACGATGTCAGAGTTGTATTTAATTTCAAACTCACGACTGTGAGCGGGGAAGCAAGCAGCAAGGAAAGTGACTTTCTCCAGACCCCAGGGCAGACCCTGGCCTGTGTGGGGCGTGCTTTGCACTCCGCCAGCCCTCTGTGGGGTCCTTTCTTTGCTGAGTCTGTGCATGATCTCCCTGTGATGCCAGCCCGTGGGGGTGACAGAAGCAATAGGTGTTTCTAGGTCTAGAGACAGGATGGGTTCTCTAGGAAGCAGGGGCCAGAATGATCCCCACTGTGCTGATGGGGGATTGGGGAGGCCCTGAGAGGCACATGGCTTGTCCAGGATGATAACACTGCTGAGTAGGGGGAGCCAGGTCTGAACCCAGCTGTGTCTTCAGAGCTGCAGCACTGGTTGCATCCAGGACTCCCCAGGGCTATGGGGGGGCTGAGTTGGTGTCACTGTGTGTGGACATGGCATGGAGTGAGAAATGAGAGATTGGAAGCCCAGAAAGGCCCTTGAGGAGCTTTGTGTCAGGAGGAAGCTTGGAGAAGTGGACCCCAGGAAGTGACCTCACTTCCCTGGCAATAGAGCCCAACAGAACTTGGAACCGAAGTCACCAGGCACCCACTCTGTAGAGAAGTCCCTACTCAGCTCACCTGGTTGGAGACAGAGGCATGTTCTGCTGCATCCCATTATCCTGAGGCCGCAGGCCCCGGAAAGCCCGCAGCGAGGGCCTCTACCAACGCTGCCGGCACTGGGTCAGGTCTCACCCAAGGCACCTCTGGCCTTTTGGCTAGAGAGACCCAAAGGTAACCCAGGGAGGCCCAGGGCAGGCCCCTCCAGGCTGGGCCACCACTCAGATCCCATCCAGGTAGCCACACGGCCCCATCCTGCCTGGTGAAGGTGGAGCAGTCATGTTGGGGATGGGTATCTGCCTCAAGAAAGAGCAGGACAGAGGCCTGGGGGGCCCGGTCACATAGACAGCCCAGGACAAAGCTGGCTGGCTGGAATGTGGAGAGCCCGGGAAGGGTCCTGCTGCCCGAGGTGGAGCCCATGCTCTCTGGGTATGTATATTCCCTCCCGGATGTCTGAGCTGAACAAGGTTCTGGTCTGATCTAGCAGCAGAGGGTAGAGTCTACAGAATCAGGAGTGTTCCTGGCCGGGAAGGACTCTGAGATTCCATGCTGGGTCAGCTGCTGGTCACTATCATTGCAGAGCCAGATACCACATATTGAAAAGAAGCTGATGAATAAGAACACCAACGCCCCCTCCCCAAGTGAAGGGCTGGTGTGTCACTCTTCTGAGGGCCAGCGCAGGCTCCTGGTGGGTCTGGATATGGAGGGGTCCCCACCACCATGGCCCACAAATCAGTGGGGCAGGCCTCCGACCCAGACATCACCCAGGACTCTCCCAGGGACCTACCCGGGGCTGACGGGTAGCTCAGCACACCCTGGTCTGACCTGGAGCACCGTGCCCACCTCGCTGCAAGTCAGGTGGAGGACCAGGAGCCCCTGAAGCAGAGACCAAAGGTCAAAAAGGCAGGGCCGGTGTATGTGTGTAGGTGAGGGTGGGACGAAGGCTGGGCCACACAGGGAGGTGTCCCTAGAGGCTACTGTTGGGACCAGAAAAAAGAATGGCCTCAGACCACCTGTCTGGAAAAATTCAGTCACAGAACACATCCTGTGGGCACTTTCTGGGTGGGAGCTGTCTGGAAAGCTCTGGGAAGATTTCTGTCCTTGTAGAGGCACATGGAAAGGGAGGCAGGTGAGTAAATTTTTCCTCTCTCACAGCATGAGGTCTTCCACAAGGCTTAAAACTCTCTCCACTTCCAATAGTTACAGAGGAGGCAGGGGCAGGGGAAGATGTCAGAGACCAAAAATGGGACGAATTGGATCCAGCAGGAGACCTCGAGCTCCCTCCTGCCGCTCCTGAAGATCCTCCTGAACCTGCATCTGCAGCTGGACTGCTGGGCAACGGAGAAACAGTTCAGGCATCACCACCACCTGGGGTAGAGCCCCCTCTGCACCCACCCACACCTTCTTCTCCAAAATGTTCTCCAAAATCCCACCGTCAGTCCCCCCACAAACTTGACGTCCCTTCCGCTGGAGATGTTTTTGTTTCATTTTCTTTAGTTTCCTTTGCTTGTTTCACATCATTTATGACATCCTTGATTTTTCTTTTTAGAGTTTCATGTAATAAAATATAGACTTTTCCCCTTTTAAATTGTGCAATTCAGGAGCATTAGGGGCATTCACAATGTTGTGTGACCATCACTACCATCTAGTTTCACACTATTTCTTTCCTCAAATTGAAACCTTGGATCCAGAGCATGCACTCCCCTCCCTCCTCACCCAGCCCCTGGCAACCCCAAGTCCTCTTTCTCTTTGCGTGTCTTTACCTCTACTGGTTGTTCCCTGCCAATGAAATTTTAAAAAAGGATTTTTTCCTTCCTGCCCACATGTTTTCACCTGGGGCTGAGGATTTTTGTTTGTTTTCACTTGAAACAGCATTTTTATTATTTTCAGGGGATATCCAGAGGGATTAAAGATGTGATGCACTAAATGAAGCCCTTTTGGTAACTCTGTGCATAATCTCAGGGTAGACACTGCTGTTCCCCCTGTGACACCACAGCCAGAAGACACAAGGGAGATGCTTAGCTCTTCCTGTGGCAAAAACAAAACCAAACGAATAAAAAAAATTAGTAAAAGCCCAGAAAAATTGCTTGAAAGGCAAACCACAACCTGGAAAATTCATTCCTCATAACCCAAGGTTGGAGAAATTTTTCCCATCCCTGTATTCCAAAATCCTTTTGAAACTCAGTGTTCTAAACAGAAACAGAACAGGCATGGGCAGTTCCAATGAGAGGCAATGCAGGTGGCCAGTGTGTGTTAGAGATGCTTGACCTCTCAGGTGAGAACAGAGGCAGACGGAAACATTGCAGAGACAGCATTGGTCACCATCACACTGGCGGTTCTTTAGTCAGGTGACAACCAGCCCTGGTGACAATGTAAGCAGGCAGAGGCTCCAGCAGATCCCCTGGAGGGAAGAGCGAAGGGACGCTCCTCTTCAGGAGAACAGGGTGCAGGACGCATCAAAGGGCCACAGATGCATCTCTTCCTCAGAAGATCTGATACTTACAGTTCATCCCATTAAAATCCTTACACACCTATTCAAAGATGCCTTTTCAAGGGTGTTCATCACAGCACTGGTTGAAACAGTCGGAATTAAGGCAACACTAATATTGATGTAGAGGGGATGGGGTCCATTCGTTCTGGTTCATGTGGATGAATGAATGCTGTTCAGTTGGAAAATTGGGTGCCCGGTCTAAACCCAACGTCAAGGAGGCCTCAGGGTGGAAGTATGCAGACCCAATCTCTGCATCCAGGGTCCCATCTGCACGACCACATGTGTGTGAAATCAATATAGATGGAAATTGATCTGATTGTGAGTGTGTGAGATACAGAGATGGAGAGAGACATACTGAGAGACACAGAGACTGAGACATAAGCACCAAATCATTCATGACAGACACCGCTGTGGGTGGGAATTACAAATCACTTCTTTTTTAGGCAATATTTCAATTTTTTGTACTGTGTCTGTATTACTCTACTAATTCTAAAAGGATTAAAATCCTATGCTAATGTGACCCATTCATTACTCATCTATGGAGTACTTAAAGTACATTAATCCTATTTTTAAAGGAATTTAAAGCCTTCTCAGGACTCAGTTCCATGTCAGCTCAGTGGAAGCAGAGGTTCTCCAGGAGGTCGTGTCTCTTCTGAATCAGCATCCAATAGAGGTGAGCAAGAAGTACCCGACTTGGACACTGAAGACTACAATAGATGAGAGAGTCTGTTGAGAGAAATGAAGACCTATATTCAAAGAGAATAATCCCATATTCATGGAGCACAAGGCTTCATTCTACTAAGATGACAAATGTCCACGAATAGATCTAAGGATTCAAAGAATGCCTACCCAAATCCCAGGTGGTATTTTGCAGGAATTGACAATCAATCTAAAATTCACGTGGAAAATCCAGGGGGTCAGAATACATGAGTGAATCTTGAAAAAGAAGAACAAGGTTCGAGGAATGGAAAGTCAGATGGAACCCACGGTTAATACAAAACCTCTTTAAGCTGAAGATAACTGAGATTCAAAAGATGCAGAAGAAAACCTGTCATGGAAGCCAATTCTCTCCTTTCCCCTTTCCCTATTAAGTTAGGTTGATAAAAAAGCCTTTAACTTTCACCACTTAACGTGGTAGGTACTTTTCTGGTTGGCTCCTGCGTGTGCATAAATAAAACGTTTCTCTCGTTCATCTCCTCTTTACTTCTGTGGGCTCTTTGGGAGGGACTCTGGATTATGGGGACCTGCTCTTTTCTCACCTTCTTTAGTGACATCTTTTGTCCATGGTGAAGTTCTTAAAAAAAAAGAAAAGACTCATTGGCTTTGGGTCAGATTTGGAAAATATATACCTTTGGAGACCCCCTGGAGGAACAAGGGGGTTCAATACTGCCTGGAGAATTCACTTGTCAAAATGCCTAACAAGACGCTATTTGCAAGGTTTTTTTTAAAGATTCTTATCCTAAAACAAATCCCCTATCTAAACCTCTTGGATGATCAAATATAAAGAAAAAGGAGAATCATGTCTGGCCTAACACTTGCTTAACGAAACGGAAGGACAGAATCAGTTTCAGACCAAAACTAAAAATGCATTTATACCATCAACCCTCCCACTCTTTTGTACACTGTCCTCATGTAATCTGCCAGATGGCCCCCTGGAGAAGGCTCTTTGCCCGGAACTCGTGCTCAATTTCAGAGCTCGGCCAAGCGTGAGGTTGGTCCCCAGGGCCTGAGAGGGGCTATGTGTGAAATCTTCTCTGCTGAGACCCAGTGGGCTGAAGGGAACTGTGTTCTCTGAGGGAGAGAGAGCACACCGAGCCTCTGTGGATGCATCTCTGAGATCCTCCCAAAGGCACACAGCTCTAACTCTGGACACGGGAATTTTTGATTGGCATCTTAGTTGGAAATCTCCTCCTGGATAGAAAGAAGCAGATTCAAGATGTTGCAATTGGATGGGCAGGTCGGCCTCTCGAATTAGTCGATGAGGAGGACACGCAATTCTCTGCAGAAGTAGGAACACCCATCCCTGCTCGGCTGACGTCATGTACAGAGAAACAGAGACACGACTCTAGGGGGAATTCAAAACCCACCAACCTTTCTTACCGACGTCAACGTCCACACTTTATTCTCCTGTCAGGTCTCTGCACAAAAACTGTGGCTCATCCCCAAATATCACATACCCATCACCCTGTACCACTCTGTGTCTGTGTCCAACTCGAGCATTAAGGCCTGTGACCGTTACTGTTAAATCGTGTCCCCCTTTCAGCCCGTCTTCCACCATCATCCCAGCCCAACCTCAGTGTCTCTCTCCAGGTCAGCAGCACTCTTCCCACTTGCTTCCCATCAGTTTACCTTGCCCTGCTTCCATTGCTTATTCCCCATACGTTACCCACAACGGTCTTATTAAAGTATGAATCAGATCAAGTTGTTCCGCTTTGCAAAATACTTTCGTGATTTTCCATTGCATTCAGAAGGATATCCAGAGTCCCTACCAAGGCCCTATGTGATCCGGGCCCTCACCGATCTCTGCAGCCTCAGCTCTCACCGTTCTGCTCCAGCCCATCTTCACCGCCCCGATGGTCCCCACCAGGACAGCTGCGTTTCTAACTCCAAGTCTAGTACTTACACTTCTTCCAGCCTGGGAGGCTTTTCTTGTCTGTTACCTACGTGGCTTATTCTTTTGCTTTATTCAGGACTTTGTTCAAATTATTTACCCTCAGAGAGGACTTACCTGACCAGATTATTTAAAATAGCACGCACATATTTCCTATTCAAACATTTTCTCTCCTAATATGCTTTATGTTTCTTTGTGGCAATTATTAGTACCTGGCAGTACATCATATATTTATTTCCTTACTGGTTTACTGTCTGTCTTTCTTACTAGACCTATATTCATGGAACCACAAATAACTGTTTTAACCAGTAACTTTCAAACCACCTTTAAATGAATTCTTTTATAAGATGAGAATTTCAGAGGCTTCCACGGGTTGCTTAGGGGAAAAAAGAAAAAGGATTCAGGTTGAACTAATTTATTAAGGACCTGGGAGTTGGTTATTTATTTTATACATAGTAGTGTGTAGCTGTTAATCCCAAACTCCTAATCTAGCAAAAGTCCTAGCTGACTACTATTTTTAAAAGAGTTTTTTTCTTTTTAAACTGGGGTTGTTTGAGATCTCTTTTCTTCTTCGTTATTTTTCTTTTTTTAAAGATTTTTTCTTATTATTTTTTTACATTGAGGTACCGCAAATTGAATCCAGCATGTACTCTACCCCTTGAAATATACCATCCCCTCCAAAGGGGATGAATTTGACAATAATTTGACAATACCATATTGAATTAAGATTTTTGTTCCATTTTCCCTTCATAGAGTTTATAACTGAGGGAGAGAGTCAGAGGAAGCCCTGGGCCAACCCTTCCTTCTCAGCGGGTCACTACACAGCAGAGGAGCTTGGCTGTCTCCAGGCCCAGCTCACCTTTCTGCTCTGAGGGCTGACTCAGGCCACTTCTCTTAAAAGTGGCGTGTTAGAAGCAGCAGAAAGCCAACTAGCGAGCAACAATGGCAAAACTGACCCACCTGCAGTTGGACATCATCTGCTTTGAAACGAACCTCTTAAATCTCTTCTTCATATTACTCGATGGTTTTCAAAAATATTCCCAAGGAGATGAATCTCACTGCATTTTTCTGGATTTCTTGGGTCTTCTATGACTTTAACTGCAGGTTTGATTTTCTGCACAACATCTGCAGGGAAGCCAGGCAGACCACGTGAACAGACCCTGCAGGCCGCGGCTGAGGCCTCCGGTCAAAGCATCCTTGTTGTGCAGAGCCTACGTTCATGGGACCAGTTTCATTACTGCTATAATTAGTTCTTATCCAAGTGTCCCACCGGAAATGTTTCTAGATAGAAGGTGGCCTGACGCAGATGAGCAGTGGGGATGTGGGGTGCAGATGGCAGAGAGACTAGAAGGAGAAAAGGGAAATGTGTCTTCAGGCTTCAGTTTGGAAGATTTCTGATTTTTATATGAACATTAAACTTGGTCAGGCTGAAGCACCGTTTGCTCTAAGACGGGGTGATGTACACATATCCCTACAAATTCTAAAAAATATGTTGAAGCTGGGCGTGACAGCCTAGGGGACAGACAGCTTTGAGTGACACCTCCGTTCCAGGATGCCTATGGTCTCGGGCTCACAAAGAGGAAAAGAATACACATATTTTGCCTCTGTAGTTCTATGTGAAATTATTTTGACCCTTGCCTGATGGTGTAAGATCAGAGAGCATGTAGTCTTTCTTACGTTGCAAAGACGACAATTCTTCTTGATGAGTCAGCACACTGTTTCCGATGGCCCGGGGTCTGTGCCAGACATCAGCTGTCTAGACAAATACCACACAGCCCCCCATCCCTCAAGGAGATCACAGTGTGTCGTGGAAGATACAAATTTAAATAGATTTTCAAAACAATGTGGTAAGAGTCACTTGGCATCATATATACTATATGTTCAGAGGTGCTCTTGCACTGCCTAGGGCTGTGTTCTAGAAGGTAGGGAAGGTGTCAGAGAGGAAATGCTTTCTGCACTGACATCTGACGGATTCCAGCAAATCTCTAGACCAGGAGAGTGCGTGGTGGGGACGGGATTCTCAGCAGCTTGCCTGTCTCGTGCAGACCCCTGGTCATGTCTAAGAGCACTTTGCACATAGGGAAGGAACGTCAGTGAGGCTAGAGGCTGTGAGGAACTAACGGAATCTGAGGCTGAAAAAAAGCAGCAACTAGGTGATGAGAAGGTGTGACGTTAAATCAGGGAGCATGGACTTCCTCACACACGCAGAGTGGAATTCTTTGGGGTTTTAAGGAGGAGAGTGACACAGATTAGTCATTATAAGTGAGCAAAGTGGATTGTTCACTCTAAAGAACAGCACTGGGGAGACTAGCAAGGGGTGTGATTTAATACAGTGGGAAGCAAGAAGCAGGGACATAGTTGGGGGACATTAAGTAATAGAATTGTAGTACTTATGGGGGTGAGGGAGTGGAAAAGTAAAGGAAAACTCCCAGATGTTTGGCACAGAAAAGAGATGGGACAGTGATGCCATTGTTTGAAAAAGTAAAACTAGTTCTGAGAGAGTGTAAATCCAGACAAACAGAGCTTGAGTTTTTTATGGGCTAATCAAATGGGAATGTCTACTTGTCAAGTAGAAGTATATTTCTGGGACTGAACTGAGATGTCCATGCTGGAAAAGATTTGACAGTTAATCAGTGGACAGAGAGCAGTTGAAGCCACGGGAATAAATGCCACCCACTGACAGTTTACCAAAGAAAAAGGAAGGAGGGCACTTCTGGTTCAGAAAATATGGCAGACAAGAATCTTGTAGACCCACTCACTTAAGACACATAAAAACGTAGGACAAAATGCCGCCAGTGTTTTTCTGTTTTTTTTTAAGGGCACCTTTATTGTGGTATGATACCTGTACAATAAAATACACATATTTCACATGTACTACTTGGTGAATTTGATAAATGTCTACACCCAGAAAACTATCACCATGATCAAGATAGCTAACATTTCCATCACTCCCCAAGAGGGGCACTTTTCGAATCCCCATATTTATCCCTTCCCATCCCCTTCTCTCCCTGTGAACCATAAGTTTGTTTCTCTATGTCTGTGGATCTGTTTCTCTTCTGTATTTAAGTTCATGTGTGTCTTTTTTTGATTCCACATATAAGTGATATCATATGGCATTTTTCCCTTTTTCTTGTTTACTTCACTTAGAATGACTATCTCTACGTCCATCCATGTTGCTGCAAATGACATTATTTGTTTTTTCATGGCTGAGTAGTATTCCATTGTATAAATATACTACTACTTCTTTATCCAGTCACCTGTCAATGGACATTTGGGTTGTTGCCATATCCTGGCTATTATAAATACTGCTGCTGTGACATTGAGGTGCATGTGACTTTTTGAATTAAAGTTTTCTCCTGACATATGCCCGGGAGTGGGAAGGCTGGATCATGAGTTAAGTCCATTTTCAGTTTTTAAAGGAACCTCCACACTGACTTCTCTAGTGACAATGCAGCCCATCTTGTGAAAGCAGAGCCATGCTCAGAAAGTAACGGGTATTTCTAAGGGCCAGACATGATGCGCAGTGAGTGTGGCCTGTTCAAGAATCAGAGAGCAGTCTGCCAGGGCTGGAGGAGAGTGACAAGGGAAGTGTGGTACAGGTAGGAGTCAGACCATGTGGGGACATGGCAGGCTGGGATAAGGAGCCTGGACTTCGAGTAATCCCTTGGTAACCATGGGGCACTGGTTCCAGGACTCACCCTGAAGTCAACATCCATGGATGCTGACGCCTCTTGTATAAAATGACATAGGACTTGCATGGGACTCATGTACATCCTCCCATCTACTTTTATATATATATACAAACTATTTTTTATTGAGTTATAGTCATTTTGCAAAGTTGTATCAAATTCCAGCATACAGCACAAGTTTTCAGTTATACATGAATATACACATATATTTGTTGTCACTTTCTCTTTCACTGTGTCCTCCTGTGTACTTTAAATTATCTCTAGATTACTCGTGGTATCTAATACAACAAGAATGCTATGTAAGTAGTTGCCAGTGTATGGCAAATTCAAGTGTTGCTTTTTGAAACTTTCTGTTTTTTCAACAATATTTTCAATCCACCGTTAGTTGAATCTGCTGGATAGGGAGCCCCTAGATACGGAGAATCCCCAAGCTCCTCCTTCCCACATCCTATATTTTCACTGCAAGCACTGAAGGGGTCCAAACATAAAAGAGACCCATCTACCTGCTGGAAACCCTGAGAAATTCCGTCAGCGTATGTAGCGCAGGAGAGAAGGCTTAGGGCCAACTAGTGGGAAAGGAGGGCCTGCCTGGAGAGGATGGAGGAAGGACAGTAGTGGAAGCCATCACGTACTCTTACTGGAACTAGCTGACAGCAGTGAGGGACGCCAAGGAACTGGGTACACGTCACGTGTGGGGCGATCCTGGCCACCAGGTGCAGGGTTCACATAACTGGGACCCAGTTTGCAAGATCAAAATAACAAGGAGGCAAAGGGGCTGCCTCAGTCCCAGGATCCTGACAACGGCCACAGCGACGTGACCCCAGCTAATGCGGTTCCCCTAGTAAGCCAGAAAAACGAAACTCTGAGCCAAGATATTGCAGATTCCACTGCAGCCACACGGATAACTAGATCTCTAACCTGACAAAATGTAACCACCAGAAACAGGAATCTTTCCTTTTCTCTTCCTTTGGAACTTTGGACAGGGAGTCACAAATCTTTGACGGGAACCACCTATAAACAAATAGAGAGCTCACTTTTTCAGGAATAAGCATGGAGAAAAAGAGTGGGGTGATGGTTTAAAGCAGAAGTCAAAGTTGAAGCCAATCTGAGTAATGGTAAAAACATGCTACTCAATGAATTCGAGTTATGGCAAAAAGAAGGAGGAAGGTTAAGGAAATCTCTATTAATATCCATTCACCAAAAAAGAATAGCCAGCCATTAAAAGACAGCACCTTAAATTAATAATGTTTTTTTTTTGGTGGTGAAAAACAGTGCCTTAATTTAAAACAAGGCTTGGGCCATCAACAACACTCTGAGAGATGTTGATGAGGAGAACATAAATCTGCATATAGATATGTAAGTTTTCCAAGTCCACCGCTCGAAAAAAATTAGTCAATCATGTGTCCAGTTGATTGGGAAATCCCAATAAGTAAATAACTCAAAAGTGGGAAAGACATGGGATTAAATAGTGGTAGTGAGCAATGAAATCCAAGATGTATATACCTATATTTTCTTTGTTAATGTAACAAACTTAAAGCAACTGTCTAAAAAGTAGTAACTGGAGCACACAAACACACACACACACAATTTAGAACAACAGAGAGGTAAAATATGCTAAATTTATCATTATTGAGGAACAGGATCTAATAGATTATTTCATTTTTGAGACTCTTATAGGAATACTGGTCCAATTGCATAAAAATTTATGAACTTAGAGATGATTTATAAAGATTTAGAGAGAATTTTCTTTAAGAGGCAATATAGCTTCCAAATCACTGAAGAGAAAATTAACAATAAAAAAATTAATTAATCTAGGTAATATGGAGTAACACTGACCATATTTACCACCCTAAAATAAACCACAAAATGGATAAAATATATGAAGCAATGATTTTTAAGACACGTGGAAACGATCATCCACTAGGACCTTGCCTTGCCACCTCGATACCAAGGCTCCTAGGCCTCCTACTGCCATCACAAAGGATGTCCACCAGGAGGCGACATTTCCTTCCTCTGCTCCTACTGCAGAGCCAGTCCTGAGCAGTCCTTTTCCAGGTGTTGGCAGGCAGCTCCCAGAAGTGCTCTCGTGGGCCTTGGTCCCTTTTGGCCACCAGCAAAGGGATCAAGGATGAGCAGTGAGCCTCCTTCCTCATCCAAGACCTAGGAAACTATCTGACTTCTGAGCAGCCCTTCACTCTTGTCTGCTGTCTGGTACTCTCCACCCGGCTTCCCGAGTCCCCGGGACGGGCAGCCTGCACGCTGGCCACAGCCCATCAGAATCTGTTCCCCCGCCAAGAGGCCACGCATGATCATGAGCAGGGCTCCAGGCCTCTGGAGCAGTGCGGCTTGGACTGGGTCCTGGCCCTGGGCGCGCGAGCTCCATGCCCTTGGTTGAGTCAGTCAACATCTCTAAGCTACAGTTTCCTCATCAGTAAAATGAGGACATAATCAATATGGAAAAAAAACAGAATCTGAGGGGGACTAAATTTCTGGTGATTGAAGATAATTTTAATTTTGATTTATACAGCAAAGGACATCATACAATTTTTACTACATCGTATTTCTAAAGGACAGCTTCTACTATTAAAAGTAATGCATGCACGTACACACAAACACACGTGCAGACACACTGGCTCTGGTCCACATACATCCCCACGAGCACACACACATGGAGTCTTGTACCACCCACACACCCATAACATACACACAGCGACACACGTCCTCAGGTGCACACACACACATAACATACAGAACCACATACATCCCCAGGTGCAAGTGAGCACACACACACACAGTCATGTACCACACACATCCCCAGGTGCACGCGTGCACACACACACGTCTTAGACACTATGGTGTTATTCTAAATCAATTTACAATGAGGGTCACAGTGTCCCTTGTTTTATCCACTCAGAAGATCCTGACTTTGGAGCGTGAAGCAGGAGCCCCTCCTCTCTGGAGATGGTCTTTACCAATTACAGTCTCAGTAGAGCCAACATAACTGCTCTGGACCTTTGGAAGTGCAGGGCCAGAGCATACCTGGGAGCTCACATCCTATACATGTAAACATGTTAAGTGCAGTAGGTTCTAAAGTCCTGCCTTTACAAATAGACGTTCATTATAAGGTGGAAGGCCAGGTTCAAATTTAGAATTCCAAGACACAGGGGAGTCCAGCAAAGAAAGTGAGCGTGTGGTGAGAGCTGATTCCCAGTCTCTGACCACTTGCCTGACCCTTTTCTTCCCAATGCTGGGTCCATCCCTTGCCACAAGTGGCCTTGGATGTTCACAGGGGGACACTCAGAACTCACATCCGGGATCTGCTCATACCCTCCATACATACAGCTGCCCTTTGGCCTCTCTGTGAGTCCTGGGAATCTGAACTTCCAGGAGAGCCGATGCAGGCACTAGGAATTGGTCAGGGGCTGCTGAGACAGGGCGTCTGGGGTCCTGGGTTTCTAGAGCACGGGAAGGAGCCAATGACCCTGTCCCCTTGGCCCTGCTGACTCCACCCCATGGAGGGCGTGGCCAGAGGAAGTGTCAGGGCCAGAGGGACCCTCTGCAGTGCAGGACCCAGGGCAGCAGGCCCCCTTGCCGGGGCCTAAGAGCATAAGGCCTAAGGAAAGGTCTGAAGAGGCTGTAAGGTATCTTCATTCCCATTAATTAAACAAAAATAAAAGCATACCACAGGCGAGAGTGGAAAGGGATTTGTTAGAACAAGGGAACGCACTTGCCAAGGTCTGGCCATAGAGGGCTGGTGGGCTTGCCAGGTTGATGAGGAACCAAGAGGCCGTTAGTCCCCTCTGGGTCTAAACACCTCCTGAATTCCTCCGGGTAACACTGAAATGCAGTGAGACATGGAACTCTCTTAAGTTGTTAAAATCTTCATGGTGAGCCATTCAACTCTCTCCTCATTCTTGGCAACGAAAGCACGATAAACACAGGCCAGAAACTCATCAGCCTGTTGGTTGGTTCACTATCCGTCTGGCGCCTCCTCTTGTAGGAGCCTTTATCACATCACCCAGGGCTGACCCGGCTCAGGATTATAGCTGATTTTCCGCAGGTGGCATCACTTGCTAGTGACATGAAGCAGGCACATTAGCCACCTCCCAAACACTGAGGCTCCTCCTGGGAGGAGACTTCAGACCCCCAATCCAGCCTCTGCACCACGATGTTCCTTAGTGTCACTACCGGTTTGCTGCCTTGGCCTCTAGCTTTGACCAGATCCTCGCCAGATTGTCGATAAATATCACCCATATACCACATCTAAGCTTGCGGTCCAGATGTGACCATGGTTCTTATTTTCTTCCCATCGATGGATTGTTTGATCTTTGTGTAATCGTGTCGGCAGGAAGGCCAGTACCGCCCTCTTGAGGCCTCCCCGAGCCGCCTCTGTGTATAACTGTCCTAGCGCCCCAGGGGATCGGGTCTGAAGCCTGGCACTCAGACACGAGGATGTCAGCTGGAGAGACAGGAATCCACTCCTGCCGTGGCTTCTGCTGTGGCTCAATGTGGCTATAAAAATGGATCCCACAGGCCCTGACGTCACTTGACTCACTGCAGGGATGCTCCCACACTGCCGCGTTCCCCCCAGAGACCGAGGGCTTTTGGCTTGTTCTGGAAGGCCCCACCCCCGAGGGGACACTGGGTCCAGTGGAGCGTCCAGCCTGCTTCCCCGCCAGCCCTTAGGGCCTTGGTGGGGCCTGGAACATCAACTACCCTCCCCTTAGGGACTCCTTTGTCCTTTCCAGCCAACAGACCTAGGTCATAAGCACCTTAACTCACCTGAGGGTGTTTTCCTCACTTCAGGGGCAGTGAGGACTGGGCTTCTTCACACTCCTAGTGCCCCAGGTCTGGATGCAGTCTGGCTCTGCCGCCAGTCCTGCAGGTCCCGGCCACACCTCCTGCTGGTCACGGAGTCTGTGCTGTATTCTCTTCCAGGACAACAGGTGCACTCTGCCCCCCCGCCCCGTCCCCATCAGCGGTGGCAGAGGCGGCGGACAGGCGGGTGAGCTTGGGCCTGAGACAATGCCCGGAAACCAGTGCCCCAGAGGCCGCTGGTGAGTAGAGGGACCCCAGGGCAGAAGGCAGCATGGGATGGGAGGCGGAGGAAAGTTCAGGATAACGAGATGAAAGTGGGAACAGATAGCACCGTGAGGACCTCGACCATGAAAGGGAAGAAGATAGACAGTGGCAGCTGGAGCGGTGTTGGCGTTAAAAGCTGCGGGCTTTTTCATTTAATTTTATTAATTACCATTACATATAGTGACATATTTTTATTTGATTAAAGATTAGGTGCCATGTCATATAACAGGATATAGTATATTATTTATTAAATAATACATAATAGTAGATATACTAGCATGTTATGTTCTGTTTATTTATTATCAGATAGTATACAATACATATGTAGTTATTTATATACATAATATATAATTCATGTATCTATATAATATATAACACATAACAATGTAGGATTATGATTAATATGTTTTATAACAAGATTACATAACAATAATGATGTAATATTATCCATTGTATACCTTGGTTCATGACACATTCTCACCTAAGGTGCCTGTCAGAAGTATTTATTTATTAAAATTAATATTATAAGAAACAGTTGTGAACCTATCACCCAGCACCAGAACAGGACTATTGACAGTGACATACTGTGTCCTATCCTGCCCTAGGCCTCTTCTCACAGGAAGCAACCAGCATCCTGAATCCTGGCTTACACTTGCCTTGTGTTACTTTCACACACAATATTTAAGATCAGTTAAAACAAATGAACTGCAGGTACATGCAACGAAGTGGATGCATCATACACTCTATGTTAAATTGAAAAAGTAAGCCCAAGAAGGTAGCCTATAGTGTGCTAAGCTTTTAACTGTGTATATATATGTCAACTAAACTCACTAAATTAAGAACCACTACAGCTAGAGTCCAGGTGGGAGAGGGACAGATAAAAGGTGAGGTGAGCAGATTTGCTGCAGGTGAGCGAGTTCCTTTCCAGTAAGATGTCATTGTCTCTGAAGCAGGAGGCAAGGCCATCTGCTGGGAGTCAGGGAAGAGACAGAGGGAAGCTTAGAGGTGTGCAGAGAGCACAGAATGTTGACACCACTGTGTGGCAAGTGGGGAAATGTGCTCACTAGAGAAATCCTGGAGGATTGCCTGGCAGTGGCAACATGCTGGGCATTGATTTGTAGTCTTAGAAATCTGTGCTGGGAGAGCCTGCTGCCTGCAGGCTCAGAACAAATAGAGCTGGGTGAACCGAGATGGAAGTCATCCTGGTGAGGAAATGAAAAGATCAAGGGTCAAGGGAGTTTTGTTTGTCATAAAGAGAGTGCTGACTGTGGATGCAGAGCTGGAAGGTGGGGAAGTGGAAGTAAGAGGAACGTGGACAGGTAGGAAAGCAGAGGAGTCAGTGCATGATGCCCCAGTGAGGGTGAAGGAGGGCCAACGAGGATGGTGGAGAAGCAGCTGGATGGCTAGAGTTGGGCACATAAAGGAGAGAGGCTGGACCTGGGGTGGAGACACGCCCGGGTATGAGCCCGGGGGTAGGGTGAATGGGAGGTGTCTGGCTCAGGCTGACGGAGAAGAAGACCCTACAATGACCATACTGGGTGGTGGAGGGAGAATCAACATTGACGTCTTGATGGTAGGCGGTGAGGCAATACAGAGTTGGTGGTCCAGCTGCTCCTGACTGAGGCAGATGAGCAGGGAGGCCAGGGTGGCAGGCACTGCTAGGAATGGACTGGGTTTTCCAGGTGTTCCCAAGAGAGGAGGAGAAATCACCTCATGGGGGAAAGTGAGCACAAGGAGGTCAACCCAGGCTCCTGATCAAACGGAGAGTGTGAGGGGGCAAATCGTCAACTCCAGAGATGGTGGCCTAGGAAGCAGGGACCATGGGTGAAGTGAGGGGACACTCAGAGAAGAGAGAGAGATGAGTCTTCTGGGTGTAGGGGGAAGAGAGGCCTCAGGACAAAGGAGCACAGGGGCACAGTGATGAGGATGGACTGGCTCTGTTGTGACACTGCAGGAATGGCTGGATCTTTGTCCTGAGGGCTTAGTTTGGGGGGGCTACTGGCCTCATGAGGGCCCCCCTCTCAGCAGCCTGGACAGATGCTCCCGCTCCTGATAGCTCTGTGGCCACCACTGTTCCCGGAAGGGCTCTGCCTCCATCTTCTATCAGACATTCCTGCCCAGTCCCCGACTGCCAGCGAGGGAGCCTGGGCCTCAAAGCCGTTTGCCGTGGAGGGACACAGGCTCCTTGGAGAAGCAGGCTGATCTTATTTTTCTCCGTAACCCACGGCCTAGCAAAGCGCCAGCCTATGGGTGGGCCATTCAGGGGCTCGGATACTTCTTAAATTAACTCAAAGCAGTAGAATAGCAGAGCTGGAGGAAGTGACCACTGAGCTCACAGAGTTCACTGCCCACACCCCCATTCTACAGATGAAGAAACAGAGGCCAAGCAGTGAAGCAGCCTTGGCCAAGGTCACGCTGCTCTTTAATGCTGGCCTGTGTTGGGCATACCAAGTGATAAGCTGCACTGAAGGGCCTGAGAGGGGGCTCTGGGGCCAGACAGCTTGGGTTCAAGTCCCACCCCTGCCATTTACTAGCTGTGTGATTAATGACTGTCCTTCCTGTAAAGTGCCACCTCATTGGTTTGTCATGAACACAGAGTTCCTTGAACAGCAGGACAGAATTCTTTAAAGGTTTGCTGTTGCTTTTGTTACTATTATCACCAAGTGAACCCTGAAATGAAGAACAAAGGCAGCAAGATTTTTTATTTTAAAAGATTTTAAAATATGATGATGACTGTTTGATTTAATCTATTCAAGTTTGCATTTGACACTTATTAACAACTACACAATGGATGACTTTTGAGGAAATGTTACTTCATGTCTTTATTTCTCACTAACTACACAGGCTATTCAACAGAAAGCAATTTTTTTCCAGGAAGAGGGACAAAAAGTTAACAATATCTCTGTACCTCTCGGTTCCCAGTGAGTTGGTTGTGATCTGTCAACCCAAATTTGGGGAAGTGCCCGCTCCTCCTGGGCCAGCTGCACTGCCCAGCGGCCTCCAGGGGGCGATTTACCCCCATACGAATCCAGTATCTTGGTTCATATCTTTGCTTCAGATCCCTCAAGGACTGCCCATGCACCAGGGCCCCATCTGCCCCGCCAGTCTCACCTGCTGGCCTCCAGGAAACTATCCTGGGTCTCAACCATCCTCTGTTCCTATGCCTGTCCCACTACTCTTCACTTTGTCCTTCAAGTGTGGGCCCCTGTGGCTCGCCACCAAGCAGGGGTCTCCCAGTCCTCCACCTTGGGGAACTGCATCGTCCTGCATGGTGCCTAGCGAACCTGTGTGGAGGCAGGAAGAATACAGAACAACAGGTGCTCAGAGGGGCTGCCTTTCCCACTACAGGGGCCCTGGAGGGCTTTCTCCCAGCTGGTTATTCACAGGCGCTGACGCTGTGGAATCTCGATCTTACCAATTTAAAGGGCATCATCACTAATTACAAAAGAAATCATTTTTTCAGTAGCAAAAGGAGAAAAGACTTTGTGCCCCGTGCCCCCATCTTTCTTCCTCCGCCTTCAGAGGTGATTCTCACTCTCTGGGCAAGGGTAGAAAGCAACAAACAGAATATTATTTTTCAATGATTCTTCTTTCCCACTCTGAAGATTGCATCCCAGGACCGATGAAGGCTAGGATGGTTTGGCTTCCCTGTACTGAGTATTCAGAGGCTCAGGGGGGAGGGGGTTAGGGAGATAATTCAGCAATATGGAACCAAACAGAGACATTAAAAAGTTCTACTCTAAACAGAAAGGAAGCAGGATGCTATAGAAATGGGAAAACCATCATTGGAAATGACATAACGAATTACAAGACAATAAACATGAAGATGTAAAAAAGAAAAAGTACATCAAAATACAAAATGGTGGGAAAGGGAGACGGTAGCAAGAAAAGATAGATTTTTTTTTCTTTCTTTTTCCTTTTTCTCATTATTCTTAGGATGTGTTGGAGCCTATGTGATTATCAGTCTAAAGGAAATAGATATGGTAATGGGTTGATATACTTGAAAAATAGGGTAACCACAAATCGAAAGGATATAATAGAGTTAAAAAAAAAAACCAAAAAAGAAACAAACTCTAAATGGCTTAAAGACTTAAACAGACAAGACGCTAAAAAACTCTCAGAAGAAAACATAGGCAAAACATTTTTTGACATATATCTCAGCAGGGTTTTCCTAGGGCAATCCACCCAAGCAACAGAAAATAAAAGCCAAATAAACAAATGGGACCTAGTTACACCTATCAGCTATTTCAAAGCAATAGAAACCATAAGCAAAACGAAAAGACAACCTATGGATTGGGAGAAAATATTTGCAAAAGATGAGACTGAACATGGCTTAACTTGTAGACTATAAAAATAGTTCATACAACTTAATAAGAAAAAAAAAACAACCCAATCCAAAAATGGGCAGAAAAACTAAACAAGCAATTCTCCAATGAAGATATACAAATGGCCAATAGTCATATGAAAAAAAGGCACAATATCACTAATTATCAGAGAAATGCAAATCAAAACTACAATAAGTTATCATCTCACACTACTCAGAATGGCCACCATTCAAACATCCACTCACCATAGATGCTGGAGAGGCTTGGAGAAAAGGGAACCCTCCTAAATTATTGCTTGGAATGTAGTTTGGTGAAGCCAATGTGGAAAACATTATGGAGATTCCTCAAAAGACTAAAAAAAGACATCATTTTATCCAGCAATCCCACTCCTGGGCATATATCCAGAGGGAACCTTAATTTCAAAATATACCTGCACCCCAATGTTCACAGCAGCATTGTTTTCAATGGCCAAGACATAGAAGCAACCTAAACGCCCACTGACAAATGACTGGATAAAGATGTAGTATTTAGATATAAAAGAATATTACTCAGTTGTAACAAAGAAGGAAATAATGCCATTTACAGCAACATGGATGGACTTGGAGATTATCACACTAAAGTGAAATAACTCAGACAGAGAAAGACAAGTAACATATGATATCACTTATATGTGGAATTTTTAAAAAAGATACAAATAAACTTATTTACAAAACAAAAACAGACTCACAGACTTAGAAAACAAACTTAGGAGTTTGGGATTAACAATTACAAACTACTATATGTAAAACAGACAAACAGCAAGGATTCACTGTAGAACACAGGGGAAAATGTTCAGTATCTTGCAACCTATAATGGAAAAGAACCTGAAAAAGAATAGACTATGTATATGTACAACTGAATCACTATGCTGTATACCTGAAACTAACAAAACAGCTGTATATCTGAAACTAACTAAACATTGTAAATCAACCACATTTCAATTAAAAAAAAAGATAAGCTCTAAATAGCTGTATTCAAAGAAAATCTTCAAATCTTACCTCCTACAAAAAGTAAAATGGGAAGCTTGAGCAGGACCAAATTATACTGAATGAGAGGTTACATACCTTCTCCAGCACGTGGCCCATGGTACACATACATCGTGTTTTCCTTCAGGTAAGAATGGCCCTTAATGCCCTGGGAGCGAGTCCTGCTGGGACAAACCCTCTGTGGCAGTGGCCTCCTTGTCACCGCTCCATCTCACCAGAAGGCCAGGGTTTTCAGAGGGGAGGGAACACAGAGCTCATACACTTCAGATATATTTCCTGAGAAAAATTGTGGAAAGACCAAATTCACCTGCAGTGCAGGAAACATGAGCACGGCCCCTAAGCAGACTGACAAGCCCGAAGCAAGACGGCCCGATGTTCACATCGGAACCAGAACAAAAACCGTCTGGCCCCAGTTAAACGATCACCATCTCACCTGCAATGAACTGTTCGTACTCAGTGTCAGGGATGTTTCTGTTGAGACTTCAGAGATCAAAAAAGTCAGACCAGGGAATCCGGACCTGGTGGATGTCCAGGCTCTACCAATGGTAGAGGCGGCCCCAAGGGGGTATCACCAGCACCGACTCCTCCATTTTCAGCAGGGTCTTCAGGAGGAAGGCGATATGGATACAGACGCCCCTACGGAGGCTGAAGCCCTCCGGAGGGTTGACATAACACAGAAGGTACCTGGGAGGGAGCAAAGGAGAGCGGGTCTTCAGGGCCAGGTCTCTGCACAGGAATCCCAGCTTAGATAGAACAGATACAATGGGAAGCTCTGCACAGCACATGGCCTAGACTCAAGACACGTTCAGCAGCTTCTGGTTTGTATAGTGGAGGCACTGCCCACCGATCTCTGTGTGGCCAATTATTTCGAGTCCGGGAGCACATGCAGAAGACATCTTGGCATCTGTCTATCAACGCTAAGCACCTGACTAGTACCTGAGCACCCGTTCTCCAGGGGCCCTCAAACTTCTTGGCCTAAAGACCCCTGTACACTCTTAATTACTGAGGACTTCAAAAGGCTGCTGTTTATGTGGGTTAAATCTATCAATAGTTCCTGTGTTAGAAGTTAAATAAGAACTTTAAAAAATGCTTATGAGTTCACTTAAAAATAATAACAACCTACTATAAGTTACCATTAATACTCTTAAGCAAAAAATAAGTATATTTTTCTAAACAAAAATCATTAATGAGAGGAATAGTAGTGATTTTAATTTCTGAAAATCTCTTTTGGACTGGTGAGAGCTTAATTCTATCTGTCTCTACATTACCTGTTTTGTGATATCACAGACCAGGTTTTCCCTGGAAAATCCCACAGGAAACTCGGGAGTGCAAGAGTGTGCAAAAGGCAGGTGACTTCCCGGCGTTCCTACGAAAATAGTCTTGCATCTCAGGGGCCTCGGACTCACTTTGATAACTGCTGCCCTACCCTAGGCGAGACTCTCCTACACAAGAGCCAGGCAAGTGTCCTGGCTTCTTTAATGAGTTACCGCAGCAACACCCCTCCCTTCTCTGTGTTAATGTTTCCCACAACCTCCATTACTGCAGATGAGGATGTAATCCTCAGCTGAGGCCTCTAATCCCAGAAGACTACCAACCTTGAAAGGGAGGGCCCATCTACCATCTCTACACCCCGCACAGTCTATTTTGAGTCAAGCCCTAGATAACTGCTAATTGACACTGACCCTTGTCTTACTCCTGAGTTTTATCGAAGGAGCCAACATCTGGATGGAACTGAAATTTCCCTGCTGATATACAAGGCTGATAAACCACCCTATTCCAACATCTGATTCTGGGGCTCTTCAAAACCCGGGTAAGGCCCCGCTTCATAAAAGACGGGTCCTCCACCTGCCCTTCCCAGGGGTTCTGGGAGGCCGCGGCCACGCAGGGCTACCCGGACTCGCGGTCCAAGCCCCAGAGCCCGATGGGGAGGAAAGCCGGAGGCTGTGCCCCAGCCCTGTCCCCCCCGCCCCAACCCGCTCCCCGGCACCACAGCCCTCCCCGGCCGCCACACCAACCCGGATCCCACCCCGGTCCATGTCCACTGGCCCCGCCAACGGCACGGCCGTACGTTTACCGTCTGTGAGACGCCGCCCCAGAAAGGATGTCGGCCGCCGACTGACGCGGCCAGAACTAGTGGCCCGGCCAAGCAAGCCGCCATCCCCAGCAGCAAACACCGCCATGGTCCCGGGCAGCTGCACACTTCCGGAGCCCGCTGCCTGCCCCAGAAGCGCACGCCGGCCCGCGAGGAGCGCGGCGTCTGTATCCATGGCAATGCCGCGGGGCCCTCCCCTAGCGCTTGCTTCTGCGTCCTCCCGAGGCTAGACGTGCGAGGGCAGAACTTTCGGAGCCAATGGGAGCCAGGGCGCGGCCAGGACGGGGGTGGGGGGAGGCTTATGGGGCAGCTGGGAGGGGCCGGGGCGGGCGGGGCCGCGCGGACGTCCTCACCTGCAGGTGGCACCGGCCGGAGGCTGGGGCAGTGCTGCCACCAGTGGGCGGGGCGGCGGGGCAGCGGGGCGGGGGCACCCTCACCTGTTTGTGTGCCGGGCTCAGCCTGGGCTCCGGGGCCTCCGCTTGAACCGGAAGTGGACCCAGGCTACCGGTGGGCAAGATAGAGGACTGAGCCCAGGCAGGCACGGCTGGCCAGGTAGGGCACCTGAAGTGCAGATCCGCCAGGCCGGCTGCCGGCCTTGAATACGCGCTGCTAGGCAGTTTCCAAGAAGACGGGATCTGTTCCAAGAGGGGAGGTAGGGCAGGGTGCCAGATGCCTGGTTGGGTGCGGTCTTACAGGAGAGCCACACTGAGAGGGTGCACAGCAGCCCCTGTGTTGGCGGGGCTAGGAATTTGGGGTATAGGGTGGGGATGATGTGTGCCATGCCCTGTGGTCTCCCAAAGAACTCGCACCCCCACGCAAAGGACCCTGCTCCCTCCACCCTTCACTGCATCCCCTGCCTCCCCCAGCACCACCGCCCCTGCCCCCGGAGTGTCCCATGACCTCTCCCCACACCAGGCACTGTCCCTGTTACAGGTACTTATCTCCTGGTGGTTCCAGCCCAAGGGTGGGGGCTGTATGTGATCAGTTAGGATGCCTGGAGCCTTTGTATGAAACCTCAGACTATAATGCAGGCGTGAACAGAGGCCCCTCAAACAGGATTCCCTGCATTCCCTCCCCACCACGCACCCACAGCGCAGCTGCCACACCAGGCCAAGCCTGCTGGAGGACCTCTGTTCCCTCTCCTCCTGTCCCTGATCAAGAGTGCACCGCCCACACTGCTGGGTATTTAGTGGGCCTTAGAAGAGCAGCTGGTATTTTCATGGACAAATATTTGCTCTTTTGGGAAGAGTTGAGTGCAAAGGGATGTAGGGTATGCCTTTTCTGTTGTCCTGGAACTGGTGACAAGGATGCAAACTTAAGTCAAAGCAGTTTTTAGAGAGAGCCGCAAAATATCTTACCCAAAGATCACTGTTCCCCAACAAAGGCAACACCACCTGGCGGGTGGGGTCCTGGTCCCTCTTTCTGGAGGTTGGGCTTTGCACCCTCCAGCTGGGACAGAGCCCGAAACAGCTCTGAACACGCTCCAACAGGCTTTCCCAGCACAAACTGCCTTTATTTTGAATCTGGCTGAAGGAAGCAGCTGAGAAATCTGGGTAAATCTTCCTGGGTGTAACCATGCCTTTTGTGCTGAATGAAAGAGCGGCTCTCCACATGCTAACAGCTTAGAACTGAATGTGTGTCGAAGCCTTCATGCATGTAGCATGTTGGGAACAGCGTTTCATGGTGAGGGGAACTCTATAACTTACATGTGTATGGGGAAGCCCTCACTCCAACAGGGTTTTCCTGCACAAACTGCCTTTATTTCGAAATTGGCTCTTGCTGAGAAATCTTGGTAAGTGTTCTTAAGTGTAGCCATGCCCATTATGCAGGATGAAAGAGCGGCTCTACACTTTTTCACATCTCAGAAATGAATGTGTGTTGAAGCCGTCATTCATGTAGCGTGTTGGGAACACAGAATTTAGTGGTGAGAACTATGTAAATTACATGTCTATGATGAAGCACTCTCTCGAGCCGGGTATTCCAGTGCATACTGCCTTTATTTCGAAACTGGCTTCTCAGAAGCCTGTGGTCTCCACTGCAGGTCTGTCTCCAAACCCAGGGCCAGCATGGTAACTCTGCTCCCCCTGTCTATTCTGGAAGTTCTAGGTGTCCTCCATGGCCCTTCCACCATTATGTTTTTGGAAAACCCCGCAGATGGAATGGGCCTGAGAACAGGAGAGCTGGATGCCAGAAGTCACTGCCCAGTGTGTGGCTCCTGGGAGGGGCATCTCCTCTCCGTGGGCTCTGATCTAACCTCCCCACTCCCCCACCCCCACCCCTCTCCTCCTGCATTTCCTGATTGATCCCTGGATAATGGTCCATACCAGGAATGACCTGGGAGAGGTTTTATGAGTCTTTAAGTGGAAAAAAAAAAAGAAATCTTTAGACAAGTTACTGAAAGTAACTTCCAGCTTTACCGGGAAAGTCCTCATTCCAATGTTTAAGGCTAGTTGACAGGGTGTCAAATTGCTTAACCACTCACAGCTGAGCAAGTGCTACCTCTCTCTCCAGCTCCCTGCAGCATCCACCTGTGGCAACTTGGCCCAAAGAAGGCAAGAAAGCTCTTTACCCTCGTTAGCACCAGCGTGGCTTTGGAGTCAGTGGAGGCTGAGAGAAAGGGCCCCGCCCTGAGGTTTGGGGGGCCTCCAGCCACAGCCAGAGGAGCGGGGGTTTTCAGAGTGGCCCAGCAGGGAAACCAGGCAAGGCCACCTGGCCCAAGTCTTCCCTGCCCAGAGAGCCTCATGAACTGCTTTGGGCCACACTCCCCGTTTGGGCCCCCTGCAAAAAGGTACCACGGGAGCCACACCTGAGAAGGCAGAAGGACAGCCCTTTAGCCTGGGGTCCCTGCAGGTGTGTCCTGTGAGACCTGTGGCCACATAAGTTCCTTGTCTCTCCAGGTCAGTGAAGGGACTGTGCTGGGCATCTTGGTGGTCAGGGACATGGGAACACCTCTAAACTCTGAAGAAGGACAGAGAGACTCTTCCTGGAAGCAAGGATTCCAGGGAGACACCTTGCCCAGACCTGGGGGACTGTGTCCTGAGTAGACCCCTGGGAGGCAATGTGGGGCTGTGGGGTCCTCTTCTGAGAAGGGAGCAGGTGTGTTTTCCGGGGGTGGGGTCCTGCTTTGTCCAGACATGTCCTTGTGTAAGACTCACAAACACCTCCAAGTCCACCTAGGGGTGGCCCCAGAGGTGGGGGTAGAGGAGGAGAGTGAAGGGTGCAGACTTAGGGCCCCCCGAGCCACCCAGGGAGCCAAGGGTCAGTGGGAACATCTTGGGAGTCTAGTGCAGGGGTGGAGGACGAGCACTAAGAACATGCCAAGTCATGCAATAAAGTGACCTGTGACCACGAGACACAGGTGGCCGTACACCAAAAGAGGCAGATAGAAATTTAGACCCAGGATCTGAGAACCTTGAGAGGGGCTGGAGGGTCCCAGGAACCCTCAGGAACAGCTCTTCTAGGGGCACAGACATCCCAATACACACATTTCTCATGGAAGCTTTTTGGGGTGCAAAGTGAGTTACCAGGATCCTGAACTTAGTATGGAATCCCACCCCCTTGTTCATCACGGTTCCTGGCAATAAATTGCTGTCATTTGTCCCTGGACATGCACAGGGGAGCTGACTGCTGTGGGGGTCACTGCAGGACTAGAATCTTCTGGTGTGTGCTCTGTGACCACAGAAACCCAGGGGGATTTCTCAACGGGAGAACCTGGAGACCATGCCTGCTAGGACCACCCTCATGGGATGGCCAAGGAGCTCGTGGTACCCAGGTCACCAATTGACGAAGTTGTGAGGTTGCCTGGGGTATCCTGGGGCATGTAGATTTCTGAGGTCAGCACGTGGGCCCAGCACTGCTGGATGGTCTGCACAAAGAGGGGCCTGCCCTCCTGATGATGGCTCTTAACACCTGCAGGGAAACTGCTCTCAGGGCTCCTGGAGGTCCATATTGAGAGTGTCCTGCCAGCCTTTGGGGTCACCTTCCCCTGATGCAGAAGCAGACCTCTCTCCCTTGAGGCCCAGGGGACACCTGGTTCAGGTCCCACCTGTGTGCCCTGGACACGCAGAGCCCCAGAGCACTGGCACAGACTGGGTTGTGGTCGTGTCCGGGCAAAAAAGGCCCTGGGAAGGGGCTCATTCAAGGGCAGAGGCCACTCTGCAGGGATGCTGGACCTGGCAGCAATGCACTGCTTCAGTACTCCATTGGGTTGGGTTTCCAAGCTGTGGGATGGAAGGGCCTCTCCTTCCTGCGGTGCAGTCGGGGGAACTAGATCCATCGTCAAGGTCAGCCCTGAAAATGGAGGCTGCGCTACCTCCATTCCTGGAAAGAAAATCAGTCCCCTCCAGTCCAGGTGATTCAGAAAGTCATTCAGCAATGTTCGGGGCCCCCACTTTAGGCTTTGAATTAGAGCTGAGCGGCTTAGGAGGCCAGATCCCTGTCCGTGGCTCCAGGAGCAGGCTTTCTGCTGGGGGACAGGATCCTCACAAACACCTGTGTCTTTGTGGGACACTCCCCTCTGACAAGCTGGGAGGCAGGGTACGGTTGTGGGAAATCGTGTTTACATGAGCAGAGGGCCACCATGTGGTGGCGGCACAGGAGACTGTGAGAATGAGTCCCACAGCCTTTCTGGAATCAAAAAACTGGCAAATGTGAAAAAGTGCATAATTTGTTTTATTGAACAGGCTGCTTATGTACGTTTGGAGGACCAGGTTCAAGGACTCAGCATCCCTCCAGGACAATAGCCTCAAGAGAAGAACAGACAGAGCAGGAGGAGATCTGGGGTTTCTCCCAGGAATGAGGTGGAACAGGGATTTCTGCAGATTTGCAAGGAGTCCCCGACCACTGAGCATGGGGTTACAGCCCCACGAGACCCCTGCCATGTTTGGCTTGAGCTCTGGCTCTGGCCTGCTCATGTATTCTTCCAGCAGAGTTCCAGAAACTCAGAGGGTGGACTTAGAGGGGCTGCGTTTGGAACCTAGTGAGGAGGTGGAGGGTCCTTTATATTGAGTCCCTTCATCCTAATCACCGTAGCTGAAGCCCAACACCCCCCAGGCCCCCATGGTTGCCGTGGAGGGAGAACAAGCCTGGCAGGCGACCTAGGGGTCCCACTACTGTGTCCTTCTCTTGTCTTCGTTCCCTTTCACCCAGGAAGGTGTGATTGTCTCGTGTCATGGTGGCCTCCACAATGTCCCTCCCAGTAATCTCTCTTCTCCATCAGGTGGGGTTCCCAAACCCGCTCAGCCTTCTCTTCATGGATGCTGAAGGATCAGGCCCACCTGAAGTTCTGAGCTTGAGCAGTAAGGTGGAAACAAAGAAACCAATGGAAAAAAGAAGCAAGTGATTGTGGCAAAGCTCCCCACCACAGAGAAGCTGCCCTGAGTGGAAGGGAGAGTGTGGGCATGCCCGTTTGCTTCCTGTCTCCCAGTGCTCTTAGCTTTCTTATTGCCTACCTGCATGGTTACAACAAAATGATCTGCAAAACTGAAATTATTTACTCTCTCAATTTTACAGGAAAGGATGGCCAGCCTCTGGTCCGGTACCAGGCAAGAAATTGGAGTTCCTTTCCAGTTTGGAAACATTTTGGCAGGCCCAGGTTTGCAAAGGTCTGTAAGAGTAGTTACGGAGTTTTGCTTTTAAACTTTTTTACGGCTGTGTATACTTGTGAGATGTGGTTGTGATGTGTAATTCTCAGCCGGGATTTTCTCAAACTGTTTCTCACTTCTTATACCAGACATTCCTAAATTCCAAGTGGAACTGCATATTAAGGAAGCCATGGAATTTAGCAAAAGGATACAGATCTCATTTCCTTTTAAGCATCGATGTACCTCCATCATGGCAGTATTTGTTATGTGTTATTGATAGGGGAACTAAGTAGTAAACAGATTAATAGAAAATAGGGGATTTTAGGTACACAGGTTCATCTTTTCAACATTGTTTGTAATATTTGCAGTTTAAGATGACCATTCCTGAGGAACAGGCAGCCTCTTAGAATGAAATAGCATTTCCTCTGAACCATAATTAATTTTTATTTTGTAGACAGCAGGAAGGGTAATAACACATCAAACATTTGGGGACGTCAAAGAGAAAATGTAACTTTCTGGGAGCGCAATCCCCCGCCTCCCCCTGCCCTTTTTACTGTCCCATTCTCTCTGGAAGGCTCTTTCTTATCTTCTGCTCATGGCTCCAGTAACTCTTTCTTCCTCCTTGTTCCTCAGCTGGTAACGTTAGTTTTATACTTTGAACAAGCAAACAAGCCAACAGAAGAGAAATTTCACAAGCAACTCCCAGCACATCCGCTCGCCTTCTGATGTCTGTGACCTTCACTCTCGGTGCCCCACTGCTTATTAAAAGTGGCATCGAAAGCCAGTTCCTCCAAAAGTCCCCGAGGCCCCATCCCTCCCATCTTCTCTGGGTTGTCACTCCCAAAACCATCCTCTCTTTCACTGCCTCATCTATTTTGTTCTCCTGCTAGTTGGCACCCATCAGTATATAAACGTCCATCCTCTTAAACAAACAGCTCTCCTTGACCCTAATTCACCCCCACCAATTGCCACCCTGTGTCTTTGCAGCAAATTTTAAGGAGTTGTTTAAACTCACTATCTGCATCTTCTCTTGAGCCATCCCCTTTTACACCCACTCTGGCTTTTCGCCTGATCCCTCGCTCTATGGAAACTGCCCCGTCAAGGCCATCAGTGACCCCATGTTGCTAAATATAGTGGTCAATTTTGACTCCTCATCATGCTTGGTCCCTCGGTAGCATTTGACCCAGCTCTTCCATCCTTCCTACCCCGTGTTCCTGCTTCACTCAACCTCCAGCCCATCACTCTGTCTGTTTCTGCTTTTGGCCTGCTGGCTGGTCCTTTGCCAATGTCTCCTGTTTTTTCCAAACATATACTGTGGGTGTTCCCCAGGGTTTGTTCCTGGGCCTCTCCTCTCTCTCTCTGCTATTCCTTTGGTGGAAGCAACCCAGCCTTGGAAATTGGCATGCCATCAATTTCTCGATTTCTCCAAAATTCCCTGATTTCCCCTTTCTATCTGAGCCTTTATCCCTGAGACTGACATCACATTCTTTTCCTTTCATTCATCTTGCTTTCTCATTCATACATATGTTCTACTATGTAATTACTTTTCCAAATTTTGAATCAGTACATATATATCATGTAAAATGCTCAAATATGTATTATTTCCACTAAGATGCTAATTCTACCTTAGAACATTTCTGCACTTCTGTATTTATTTGAATAAAGGGAATAGTATTTCTACAAGCCTCATAGTTAAACACTGTGTTAGTTTGGGGCTATTATGTAACATGAAAAAATGGTACATGAACATAGTCGTTTTTCATTTATTTTTATGTAACACTGAGATGAGGTTTTTGCCCTGAAGACTGGTTTTATTGAAATTTTACCTACGTTACGGACAGTCAGTTTATGTGAAAGCCCTCATTTCTCCCCTTTTTTGATATATGTTCCATTTGGCTATATATAACATATAACTTGGCATGAAGCAAAATTCCCAAATCATTCACATAATACAATTAATATGTTTAATTATATTTTTTAAATGTTAAAAAGAAAAAGAAAACAGATTCCTCTACCTATTAGGCACTTCTGTGGCAATATGTAACACACCCCTTAACCATGACATTGAAGAACTGAGCTGATACCAGCCCCTTTCCACCTGCTCAGCCCCACCTTTTCCCATCCCCTTTCCCATCCGGAGAGGACATCCCTCCCATTGTCCAGGCCCAGATGTTGGAACCATGTCCTTTCTCTCTCTTTCTTTTACACTCACAGACAGCAAATCCAGCTTGTTAGAAAATTCTGGATATTCTGTCTTAATTAAATACCTGCTCTCTGCTCCCCGCCCTCCTAAGAGCCACCTTCAGCCTTTCCTGGATACCAATAGCCTTCTGTTTCCATCTTTGCTTTCCTACAATCTCTCATCCACACAGAGTCAGAGGGAGCCTGTAAAAACATACATTGGGGGTGGTGGGTGTTGCTCAGTGGTAGGGCGCATGCTTAGCATGCTTGAGATCCTGGGTTCAACCACCAGCACATTCATTAAAATAAATAAATTACTTCCCCCCAAAAAACACAAACACAAAAGCATAAGTTGGACTACATCACCCCTCCCCTCAAAACTCACTAAACGGGTCACCATGTCATTAGGAGCCAAAGTCGTCACAAAGGCCTCAGGACCCGGCGTGCTCTGCCTCTCTGCCCACACTCTCCCCCTCACTCTGGGGGCCTCTGGCTCCGGCTCTTCCTTCTTCCTCCGGATCTATTCTGCTTCAAGTTCATTACTCCGTGAGATCTGCCAGGATTGCCTTATTCCCTCCTGTCTGCCTCCCACCCGACCGCCATCACCCGAGTTTGCTCATATCACTCTTTTTTAAAAATTTTTCCAAACTCTTGCTACCCCAACATGCTGCCTGTTTCCTCTGCTAAAATTCTGAGCCCCCAGTGATGGGGAGTCATGTCTACTTTGTTGACTGATAAAGCCCGAGTGCCTTGGGAACGGTCTAGTTAGGAGATTCCCGTATGTAGTAGGAGCTTATACACATTTGCTGAATGAATGTAGATGCCCTGGTCCAATCCGATGGAGCACTTCTGTGACGTGCTCAAAGAATAACTCTCCTTTCCACCTGAGAGGGAGTGACAAATTTCTTGGTGATTAAAGGCAAGAATTTTTTGCTTTATGCTGTTAACCTTAGGCGGGGAGTCTGGGGGATCTTCATATATATTTTTAAATTTGGTTCACTCTGCAGTTGGTCTTTGGTCTCTGTATAATTTTGAGAAACTCTTTATGAGTGATCATTCTTTGATCATATTGAACAGGTTCCAGGGGGAAGGACCAAGCCTGTCCCATCAGCCATTCTATGTGTCATGTCCTGGGACCCAGTGGATGCTCAGCATGTAAGTGAACCGACAGGAGTGAGTGAAGAGATGGGAGCATCTCATTATTGTGGCGGATCTCTGTCCAATGCCTTGAGATTTGGGGAAGGGTTTACGAGTGCAGAAGGGAGAGGTCAGGTCCTCTGTGCTTTTCCTGAGTGCCCTGGCCTTACCCATTCCCCCAGCCCCCTCTGGGCAGCCAAGCCAAGGAGCTGGGCCACCAGTGGTTGTGCTGATCAATAATCCACCTTCACCCAAGTCCGGGGGTAGGTACACATTGTTGTAGACACTGGAGTCAGGTCCTTGGAGGAATTCCTCACCGAACTATGTTTTGGACCTTTTATTTTTCTCTAGAACCTCCAGCTGAAGAAGATTGTCTTAGACACATGAAAGTTGAGGACACCTTCTGTCCCCTCGCAACCCAGGTGGGGCTGGGAGTCTGCTGTTTCTATAGCCGGTGGGCTCGTGTTGATTTGGGCATCCCTGTGCCTGAATTCCTGCAGTACACTCGGTGGTAAGGATGGGGGTGCCTGGCAGGGAGGGAAGCGGGTCGGGAGACTGTGCTGGGCTGATGTTAACCTGGGGTGAGCGGGAGCCTGCTGATGCATGGCATCTCGGGGCAGGGAACTCTCCACACTCAAGAGGGGTTCCCACTCCCGCAGGGGCCCTTTGATCAGGGTGCTGGGCTGTCAGGGGACCACAGGGGTCCCAGTGAGGATTAGGGTGCCTTCAGGCAATGGGAAGTGTGGGGTCCAGCGGCAATTGAATTAACTGTGCACCCAAACCCAGCCCCCACCTCTTTCAGCCTATTTCCTAATCTGCAAAACTGGAATGTTATTAAACATCTCGCGGGGTCGTTGATGGGCTGAGACAGACTAGACTGTCAGGAGCTGGAATTCCTCTGTCCCCTGATTGTTTGCCTTCTTTCTGACTATTTGCTCTCACAAGCTCAGTCTCTCTGTCTCTCGCTCTTTCACTTCTAACTTTCTCTCATGCTCTGGTTTCATTTGATTTTCAACCACCGCCCCTCCCCTCCGCCAATCCCCAGATGAGTGAACTTGATTTCTATGTGTCAGTTCCAAATTCCCAGGAAAGATGCTCTGTCACCCTCTGGATCTGTTGTCCAACCCATGAGTTGTGGCCAGAGGAGCGAGTCCCTCTGGGACCTGCAGAGGGTCTCTGCCCAGCCTGCAGCCACCACTGTGGGAGCACATAGCTCTCCGTGGAGGAAGTACTGGCTGTGACCTTGTGTCACTAAGTGTGAATTTATGTCTTCTCTTGAACCACCTTCATCCTCCTAAACAAAGATGAAAATTAAACACTCCCGGGATTTGTGTCATGGAACACTCAGGGTGGGGGCTAATGGGGCTGGAATTTCTGCTGTATTTAAGGGGCTACACTGAATCCCCAACGAGAGCCTGCAAAGGGAACAGCACCGGCCCCACCCGGCACTTAGGGCGCTGAGTCTGCGTGACGTTGAGCCAGGCTTCTGACCACAGCTCAGGGGTCTGGTCTGACCAGTTAGCCTTTGAAACCAACCAGCTTTGTATTCCTCAATCCCACCCTGAGGTTTTACCTGAACCATCGGCTTCTGTATCTCTGAAGACAGATGATGAGGACCCTTCACGTAAGCCGTTCGCACAGCCCTGTTCAGGCCTTTGTGCTGCACGGTCTGCCCGGCGAGCTGACCGAGGTTGGTATTTTACTGATGTTAGAAGTAGTCTGGTTTCCCGATGTACTGTTTCACTGAGCAAGCAACAGAAGCCACTTCTCGCTGATAAAAGCAGAAAAGGGACATAATGTAAAGATACTGGGAGGGTGTGTGGAGTGGCCAGGACCGGAGCCAACCCAGGAGCTGTAGGAGGTGTTAGGGAGCCCCAGGCACCAGGCTGGGAGGGGTGCTACCGGGCCCCCTGCCACCCCAGAAGGGACCCCCTCCACCCGACCCTCCACCTCACTCACTGCAGGTTCATGTCCCGGCAGGGCCAGGTCACACTGAAGCCACCAGCACACACCTCAGTGGGGGAGCTGGCCCTGTCTGAGCTGCGGGCGTGCCTGGTGTGGGGAGAGGCCCAGTTAGAGGAAGGCAGTTCCCCTACTGTTCCGAGTTAAGGTGCAAGTCAGTGCCCATCACTCAGGAGAGCCGGGCTGGACGGACCTCATTGTGACTGTCTGAGTTCACTTATTACTTTCTATGTTTGAAGGCCCTGGAGGGAGAAAAAGTGAAGGTTCTAGTACTTATTTTGTGTTTCCCACGTACCAGGTGTGGTAAGCAAGCCACTTCAGACAAGGCCCGGAGCAACCACGTAAATAGGCCACGGAGCAAGTCGTGCAGTCAGGCCTCTGTGGTCCCGAAACCCGTGTCCCCATCGGCTCCATAGTTACCAGTGGAAACTAGGCGGATTTATGGGACTGTGTGCTCCTGTGGGGGCTGGGATATGTGTGTTTAAGTCCACATCTTCAGAAACTCGGCTAGAACCACAGACACTGATTGCACAGAGGCAGAGGAAGGGAGGATTCCAGCCTTTGGTCCAGCTCGTGTGGAGCTCAGAAGTTCTTCCTCCTGTCCTGAAAATAACACCAGATCTGAGGGAGCTGCAAACCCACTGCTCTTCTTAGATCCCAGAAAACTGAGGGGGAAAGCTGCTCCCAACCCAGAGAGGTTGCAAAGGGAAGAGCGGGCAGGCTTGGAGAGTCACAGCTCCCAAGGCAGAACCAGATTTTGTAAGAACCCCGGGGGCAGGCAGATTTAACAGGTCCCTTAGGCCAGCAGGAGGCTCAGTGTGGGGATATCAGAGTGTGACAACTCCAGGGGGCCAGTCAGAGGGGCCCCATGCTCTTTTTCATGTATTTTACATCCAGGACCGTGTCCTGTTCTCAGAATGAAGGTCAAAGGATAACTCCTCATGCTTCCTGCCTGGAAAGGAGAAAATAACTGTATTGAAATACACCCAGAACATTCTGTTTCATTGGGGGAAGCTGTTTTTTGTTTGTTTGTTTGTTTAATGAGAAATAATTTTACCAGAGCCTAACCAACCTGGGAGAAGGGAAATCCCTTCTGTGTCACCCAAATTGGGGTGGGGGAAAAGAGACAAACTTGTAGAGGTCACAGCTCAGGGCACAGGCTCAATGAGAACTAATCACAGGACTGCAGATGCCCTGCTCTGTCCCGCTCCCCCAACACCTTACCTCTATGTCAGTAGGGCCCGTGTGTAATAACAGGAATAAAACTAAAAGAAGTAAATGTCTCAGGAGTGTCTAGGGAAAACCCAAAGACAGCGGGGAGATGAAAACAAGGACACACAGGCTGTTTTAGCCTCTCACACAATTAGCTGTAGCAAACTACACACAGCCCAGCCCCAGTAGATAAACAGACAACCTCACAGAAGAAATTATTTATTTTGGTTCTCTTACCCAGTGCATTCCATGGTGCATCCTCGCCTAGAATTGAGTGGAAACAAGTCCATCTCAGAAGGGACATAACTGAAGAGGGATGGCTTCCCAGACTCTGAGGGACAGAGACAGCACCAGCCTTGGTTAGAGAAAGGTGAGGGGTGGGGTAGGGTGTGGGCTGCCTTCCTACCCAAATAAGGAACCTTCCTGAGGCCAGCACAGTAGGAGGGAGGGCCATGGGGTGGAAGCAGCCAGACTTCATCCTGAGAACTGATGGGATGCCTCAAAGGGACAATTCAGGTGCCCAAACTGGGCCCTGAGTGTGGGAGCCAGTCGGTCTGACTCAGAGCCCAGGACTGAGGTGGGCGCACAGCAGGCCGGTCTTACTTGGCCGGATCCATTTCACTTCTCCGAAGCCCTGTGTAAAACATGAAGCGTGGACGGCCTGGTGAGCACAGCTCTGACCTCAAGACCGGTTTCAACTCCTCTCTTCCCAGAGAACAGCATCTCTGAACTCGTCCTGGGTGACCTCACAGAGATCACCCTAGTGGCCCAGGCTAGTGACCGGGAACATGTACCTTCCTGCAGGCAACCCCTGACGTCCACTGATGCATCATATACTGGCAAAGAGTGAGTCACTGTGCATTGGTCTAACAGCAGAGACTCTGCCAAAGGCCCAAGAGGTGGTGTGTGGGTCATGCAGGGGTGCAGGAGTGTAAGCAGTGCAAAAGTGTAACTGCTGACAGGGGTGCAGGGGCTGTGGAGGGCGCAGGCATTTCAGGGGATGTGGGGGTGGAGGGATGCAGAATTGCAGAGTGTAGCAGGGGTTCAGAGGTGCAGGGAGTGTAGGGATGCAGGGAGGTGCTCAGGGACGTGGCCAGGATTAGAAGGCAAGTGCACATCCTTGCAGTCAGCCTGACCCAGGCAGGCTATTGCAATGCTTTAGGGCGGCGGCAGCGGCGGTGGGGGTGGCCGTTGGGAGGCTGCCCGGGC
This sequence comes from Vicugna pacos, assembly GCF_048564905.1. Lineage (NCBI taxonomy): Eukaryota > Metazoa > Chordata > Mammalia > Artiodactyla > Camelidae > Vicugna > Vicugna pacos. Next base: position 40,958,746 of record NW_027328741.1, on the reverse strand, counting down.
AAGCCGGTCGATTTCTTCTCTTCCCTGCATCCAGGCCTGGGGTGGGGATTGGCCGCCGGAGATTCGCCAGATGTTGGACTCCAGGTAAGCTTGCTCCTGGTAGGTGGGGCGGTTAGGTCAGAGGGCGGTGGCAGCGGCAGAGGGGCGGAGCGGGCCTACCCCTGGCGAACGGGTGGAATAGCTGCCTTGTCCCGGCTGCTGGGCCTGGGAGCGGCCTCTTCTTCCCCAGGTCGCCGGACACTCCTGTCCCACTCAGCTTGCTGAGTGCGGAGTGGGGGCGGGGCCGTTAAGGTGCGGGACCCACGGGGGGAGGGAGGCTGCCGCGGGGGAGCCGATCAATTCGCTCCGCTCTCCCCAGAGGCGGAGCCAGGGGCGGCTTCTGCTGCCCTAGAGGCGGGACGCGGGTCTCCAGATGAACTTGCTCCTGGGAGGCGGCGGCGGAGGCGGCAGGGGCAGGGGATGTGTTCCAGGGAGTTGCTCCATTTCTTCTCTCCCCCACGGCCTGGCTTGGGGGCGACGTCTGCCGCCGGAGATTTGCCTGAGGTCCGACTCCAGGTGAGCTTGCTCCTGGGAGATGGGTGCGGTGCGGTCAGGGGGCTGGTAAGGTGGTGGCTGCAGGCATAGGGAGGCTGCCCCGGAGGAGACTGTGGATTAGCTCCATGTCTGCACCACGTGGCCTGCAGGCGGCTTCTGCTGCCCCAGGTCCCGGGACACCCCTGTCCCACTTTGCCTGCTGGGGGCGGGAGGCAGGGTAGTCATGGTGCAAGGGTGGCGGGGGTCGGAGGCCTGCAGCGGTGGAGCGGGCCCATTTACTCCCATCTTCCCCGCGGCTCGTCCTGGGGGCGGTCTCTGTTGCCCTGGGTTACGGGACACGTGTATCCTAGTCAGCTTGACCCCGGGAGGCGGGCGTGATACGTTTGAGGTGGTGGAAGCAACGGCGCGTTTTCCCACGAAGCCGGTCCATTTGCTCCCATTTCTCCTCATGGTTTGCCCTGGGGGCGGTCCCTGATGCTCCAAGTTCGCCGGACGTCCATCTCCAGGTCAGCCTGCTCCCTAGAGGAGGCCACTGTGAGGTCAGGGGGCAGGAGCGGTGGCTGATGCGGGGGGATGGGGATGTATTGGGGAGTTGGTAGATTGGCTCCCATCTGCGCGATGGCCTGGTGTGGGAGTGGCCTCTCCTGACCCAGATCAGCAGACACACCTGTCCCATTCAGCCTGCTGGGGAGGGGCTCCCTGGGCGGTGCCGTTAAGGTGCGAGGGTGGCGACGTCGAGGGTAGAGGGCCTGCAGGGCGGAGCTTGTCAATTTGCCCTTCTCTTCCCCGCGGCCAATCCTGGGGGCGTCCTCTGCTGCCCAAGAAGCCCGATGCCCATCTCCAGGTCAGCTTTCTCCTGGGAGGCGGGCGCAATGAAGTCGAGGGGAAGGGGCAGCCAGCCGTCGCAGCTGCCTAATGGGGCCACTTCTTCTTTCCCCTGACCTGGCCTGGGGACGGCCTCTCCTGCCCAAGATTCGCCTGACACACCACACCAGGTCAGGTTGCTCCTGGGAGGTGGGTGCGGTGAGATCAGGGGGTGGAGAGGAGAGGGTTACTGCCTATTGCGAGCTGGAGGATAACCTCCCATCTCTCTGGAGGCCTGATGTGGGGGCGGCCTCTGCTGCCTCTCGTTCCCAGGTCACAAATCTCAGGGTCATATTGTCACGGGGGTGCGTTAAGTTGGGGGGCGGCGGGGTGATGGTGAGAGTATGGGGTCTGCCTCTTGGGAGCTAGTGGTTTAGCTCCCATCTCCCCAGCAGCTTGGCCTGGGGGCAGCCTCTGTTGCCCCAGGTTGCAAAGCACAGTTTCTCTGACAGCTTAGCCACCGGAGGTGGGCAGGATGTGCTGAGGGGACTGAGGCAGCCACCAATGCAGCAACGGAGGGGGCTGTCCCTGGCAAGCTGGTCAATTTGTTCCCATCTCTACCTTTGCTTCCCTAGTTTCGCAGGACGTCCTTCTCCAGTTTATCCTTCTCCTGGGAGGTGGGCTCAGTGCATGCAGCCCAAGGTCTGGGCTCTCCCCTTGGGAGGGGAAGAACTCTCTTGTTCTCCTTTGTCTTTATTCTTCAGTGAAGGGGTTACTTGGCCCAATTCTTAATCCTGAGAAAGTGTAGCCTGTGTTATGGAAGAGCTGCTGGACAGTGTGTTTCTAGGTGGGTTTTCACATCAGCTGATGCCCCAGGCAGACAGGAAAGCTATTACTCAGAGCTTCTTAGTGTGGAGTTGGGGGATGGCCCTGCTGTCCTCACCATACTTTTTAAAAATATGTTACTTCCCTCTTTTTCCTAGGTGACATTTTAGGTTATTGGGTCACAGATTGCTGGCACACCCATCCCTGTTCTCAAACATCTTTTAAACTTGGGTGAAGTGATAAGTAGGGGAAGATGATTTACTGAAAGGTAAGAATACGTAAATTTGCATTAAAGCTACCTTCTGTCAATCTTTCTCAAATGATTTTTGTCGGATTCAAAATCAACGACCTAGTGAATGTTGTACTCTTGTGTAAATCATTGATCTTTACATCACATTTGTTGAGTGGTCAACGAGATTTGTTTAGTAGATTATTCCTGAAAGGAAAAGCTCAGGCTTTTGATAATTCCTTGTCTGATGTTACCCAGGCAGTCACAGTAGAAAACACAGCTGATATAAAAGTCCCTCACCTGCCTGAACTGCAAAGCTTCTGGGATTACCGATTCCTGAAATGCAGGTGACTCTTGATGATAATCTGGGGGATGGTTTATATGATCAGATTCTTCCAGTCCTGTAAATGGGTTCCGTGGCCCCAGCCCCGGGAGAACTGGTCATAAGGGCCATATCGTGAGGGGTGGGATGGAAGGCAAGGTGTAAGAGCTGGAATCACTGAGATTCAACACTCGCTAAACACAGACTCCAGAGCCTAGTTGTTCTGTTCTGGATTTGAGAGTTTGTTCAGACATGATTCTTGCCTTTAAGGAGTCACTGCCTGGGTGGAAGTAACCTTTACATAAATCTGAGGAGGATGGAAATTAAGTAGATGGGCTGTTATGGTTCTCAGTGTGCCTAGGCTCGCTCTTCCAGGCACTCATTGGACTAACGAGAGTCATGTTATTCACTCATTCACTGATTTATTACCCTTGAACTGATCATTTGTCCCACAGTAAGTGAAACAAGGGATCAGGAACCTGAGTTTTGTCCCCTCTCCTATCACTGATTGTATCTGTCAGTCAGGCGCCCTGCGTATGCATTGTGAAATGGTGGTATTTCTTGCCCAATGGGGCTACACTGTCAGTTCTGAGAATCAGGGGAGACACGTGGGTAGGAAAGCACCCTGACACACATGGCCCCCCCACCCCGTGAGACAGCATTGTCGATGCTCAGGTGACCCGATGTAGACCGCGCTGCTAAACCTGAGCATGGTTAGTGATCTTGGTGGCTATGAAAATACAGACTACCGGTCCCTACCTCTGGAGGCTCTGAGGGTGTGTACCCCAGAATTCTGCATTTTTAAAAGGACTTTAATTCTGGTGAAGATGATCTGAGTGTCCCACTGAGAAACACTGGTGTTCGAGGCACCAATATTGAGGATTCTCAGGGAGCGATGTCTTTTCAGGATGGTCCTAGGGCCCTCACTTGAGACTTTTGCCTTGGGTTTAATTGTATGTGTTCAGAAGTGATGTCTCTCACTTCCAGTGCTTGTAAGCGTGATCTGTGCAGGGATTTACTCTCAGTAGATGGCAAAAACTATGATTCTTCAGGTCACCGAGCTAGAGTGTGAGCGATCTTTTATTTTGGTGTTCTTTATAGCAATGCAGAGTCTCCCGAGAAGAGATTCAGACTTAACAGCTTTGTGTCAGACTTTGGAAGACCGCTGGTGCCCAAGGTGTTCTCTGGCAGGACAATGATGAATCTAGGTCCCTCTTTCCCTGCTACATCAATGAAGTGGACCACTTGGACAAGGCCAAAGCTGGTATCTCAACCATTGCCCTTGACAGTGATATTCGGCTCCAGGAAGCCTTCAGATGCAGCAGGTGGCCAGAGGAGGAGCTGAACAGGCTCATGAAATGTGACATCCCCAACTTCATCAATACAGACCAGAACTCTTCCGTTGGGGAAGATGATCTCCTGATTTTGGAACCACCGATTGTTCTAGAAAATAAGCCATTTGCTCAGACCTCACACAAAGACTTGAATTGAGAAACGTGCTTTGTCAAGTGTCTTTCTGAAGATGTGAAGTCTGTCTTTGTATGACAGGAATTGCCCTTTCACAAAATTGTATGTGTTTGTGTCTGAGAGAGGGAAGTGGAGACAGACAGAAAGACAGAGACAGAAGAGAGCCCCCTCAGAAGAGAGCTAGTTAAGGTGAGTTTTTGTGCCTTTAAAAAAAAATTTGGGGTTTTGGGGGGAACAAAGTATTTACACTGTTTCATTCTCCTACTTGGAAACCTGGCCCCATCCTCAGTGTCAGTGGCCTTGAATGGGGTTGGCACGGTGCGTTTCATCTGGCGCTGTCACTACCACGCTCTGCCTTTAGCATGTTGCTTTGCCTGTCAGGGCTGCCACCCTTTTAACCTTAAGGCTAGGAGTCTGGGGTAGATGATCCATCTCAGCTCTGCTGTTTTGAAAATTCCTGATGGCAGCATAAACCAGGCCCTACCTCCTGTCTCTTGCTGGGGCACCCCTCAGGTCTGTGCCTTCTACTCAACCCTTTACTGAGCCCAGTTTTATCAGGAGCCCAAGTGCCTACCGGGATGGAAGGGGACTTGTCTCTCGTGGTCACGGTGGCCGACATTTCCATTGGTTGTGCTGAAACAGCTCTTCTGAGATCCCCTGGCCACCCTTGCTCAAACCTGAGGACAACACTGTCGTTTCTTTCCTAGGAGGAGGATCAATGCATGGTGCACTTTATGACAATCCTGTCCCCAGGAATGCACGGAAGTTTTTCAGCTGAGTGAGGGGAGGTGCCTCTGTGTCCCTGTGTCCCTGTATATCTGTCTGCTCACACTACCCTGCCACCGGCTACTGAGCAAGAAAAGTGCTATTCACCATGCTGTGTGTTTTGCAGATGTGTAGGTGATGGTCGTCTGGCTCGTGTGTGTGGGCTTGGAGCTGGGATGTTGAAGGGCTTATAAATACCTCATCAACATGTATTCAAGGTGGCCTGGTGCCACACAGACTTGATTCATGAAGGCAGCAAGCCTGAACACTGGTTTGGAAACAACTTGGTTTTGATCAGTCACACTGCATGCATGACTCGCTGCTAATCTCTGGGTGGTTTTTTCATTTTAGATTTATTCACCCAGTGTCTTGCTTAAGCTGAAAAATACTTTTATTTCACCAGAATATTCTCTGATTCTTTGTTTTCACACATCCAGTTTTTTAATTCCTTTAAAAATTGTTCTGTGTTTATAATGCCTCCTGATTTCTATCATTTCTAGTTTCCCTGTGGCCTGAGCCATGCACCAGATTTTATGTAGGAACTGTTCCACCAAAAGGAATCCCCTCGCTATAATATCTTTTGAGGAAAGTATTATTCTTTAAGACCCTAACACTAATTCGTAGAACAAAGCATGGAACATTTCTTGTAGTTAATACATGTTCATGCAAAAAGAAACTTGATATTTTCATTGAAGAATGTTGATTTTAATAACTTTTACTAATGTGAATATTATTATTCATAATTTAAGTAACCAAATAAAACCACAGTTATTTATTATTAAGATTAAAAACTATTTACATGGTCTCTCAATTAGAAGACTGAAGTGTATTTAAAAATGGAAAAATACCCATGATGACACCATCTTTTTTATTAACTAAATATCAAGAACTGTGCAGGGTTATGATTTGACCACCTGCAAGCTGTCAAGTTAGCATGAGGTAGTTTGTGGATGCTGCCAGAGGACAGGACACTCCCCCAGGATCAGAGACAAAGGACTCCCTGCCAGCACAGCAGGCAGCCAGTGGTTCATGTTCATGTTGGTTCCTGAGTTCCTTTCCTATTGCTGTTGTAACAAAGGACCACAGACTCAGTGGTTTAAAGCAATACACATTCATCTTCTCACTGTTCTAGGGTGCAGAAGTGCAAGGTCAATGTCAGTGGACTAAAACCAATGTGTGGCCAAGGCTCCGTTCCACACCGAGGCTCTTGGGAGGGATTCATCTTCCTACCTTTCCCAGCTTGCATAGGTGCTCATACTCCTTGGCCCAGGGCCCTGTGTCACTGTGACTTCTGCTGCCACTTCACATCTCTGTCTCTGACTAATCTGCCTCTCTCCTCTAAGGACCTCCGTGATGACGTTTGCTTTCCCACAGTGATCTGCCATCCCAAGGTCCTTGACAGTCACACCTGCAGAGTCCCTTTTGCCATGCACAGTGACATATTCCCAGGTTCTAGGGATCAGACCATGGACATATTGGGGGCCATTATTCTACAAAGTTCTTCCCTTTGGCTCCACTGGTTCTTGTCCATCCCACATGCAAAATGCATCCACCTCATCCCAACACCCTCCAGAGTCTCATTTACTACACCATCAACTCAAAGTCCAACATGTAGTCTAAGTATTATCAGCTCAAAAGCCTAAATATTTTCATCCTCATCGCCTAAGTCAGGCATGAGTGAGACCCTGGGTGTGATCTTCTCTGCTCAAAATCCTGCAATGGCTTCTCATTTCACACAGTGAAGAAGCGAGAGTCCTTATGGTGACCTTACAGGTTTCCTCCCCCTCCCCAAGCTGAGCTCATCTCCGGTTTTCTCCCTGGCTCACTCTGCTCCAGCAACACGGGCCTCCCTGCTGGCCCTTGGGGACATCAGACTTGCACCCACAGGCCTGTTGCCCTGGCCGGTCTCTGTCAAACTCATATGCTGAAGTCCTAACCACCAGGACTACAGAACATGACCCCATTTGGTAATAGGGTTGTTGCAGAGGTCATTGGTTAAGAAGAGGTCATTAGGGTGGGCCTTAATTCAGTATGACTTGTGTCCTGATAAAAAGGGGCAATGTGGACACAGAGATACGTGTACATGGGAGATGACGTGATGAAATGTGGAGAGAAGACGGTCGTCTCCAAGCCAAGGAGAGAGGCCTGGACCAGCCTCTCCCTCCCAGCCCTCAGGAGGAACCAGCTCTGCTGACACCCTGCCTGCAGACTCCCCGCCCCCAGGGCTGTGAGACAGTGAGCCTCTGTAGTTCCCATCACCCAGTGTGCGGTGCTGTGTTAGAGGAAGCTCAGCAACTAGCGCCCCCTTCTCAAGGTCCTCAGTGAGGCCTGCTCTGGCCATCTCATTTTAAACTGGAGACTGCCTTCCCCTTGTCTCTGCCCCAGAAACCCCCTCTCCCTGATCATATTATTTCTATCACCTTCTAGAATACCATATATTTCACATGACTGTCACGACTGTAGTTTATGTTCTGCTCTTCCTCAGTCCTACAGGGACAAGGATCCTTATTTGTTCACTGACGGACCTCAGGTAGCTTGACCAGTACCCGTGGCACAGCAGTCAATACAAATTGGCCGGATGGAAGGAGGGATCGTTCCTTACATTCACAGGTGAGTGAACGAAGATTCCGGGGGATTGAGTGTTTTGCTCAGGCACAGAGCTGGTAAGTGTCAGGCCAAGGGGGGTTTCAGGTACCTATGAACCTGTGGGAGTCTTGAGTGATTCCCTTTCCATTGATTAGTATTTCTCAGGTGTCTCTTTTTCTGGCTCTAACTTTTGACTTCTTTCTGGTATTCTTCTAAGCTTTCAACCAGTTTTAAGTTTTAATTCTGCTTTGTCTCAGGTAAACAAATGAAATCTGTAAATCTTTTAACTCATTATTTCATCTAAATACAGTGTGATTAGTGATGATGTTGTATTTCTGGCCTCTTGTTTTGTGATTTCTATTTGCTTTGCGCTGCTTTTCTCCTGCCGGTTATATCCCTTGCGGTCATGGTTAAGAGCATGGCGTGTAGAGGCAGCCTATCCGGGCTTGGTTCCCTCCCTTGCTAACCATGTAACCGGGATATGTAATCCCTTTGAGACTCACTTTCTTCATATACAAAAAGTGGTACTATCCACCTCAAAGACTGTGAGCATTAAGTGATAAAATGGATGGAGAACTTAGAATAGTGACCGGCGTATTTTGCATTCTTCATTTTGACTTCTTTATTTTTATTCTCTTTTTAAACAATTACTTTAGAGATTACTGTTGAATTTTAATGAACACCCTAGATATTGAAGATTAAAATGTTACTTAACCCATACATTGAATTTTATATACCAAATGATATCTGTATTTTGTTTCCATAAGTTCTGTTTAGCTCTATAAAAAAATTGATCTGCTTTCTTTTACATGATGTCCTGATTGTTCATTATGTTACATAAGATTCATTTTATCTTTTAATGATTCAGTCATACTTATTTTATGCTCTCTCTTAGATTGTTTCATAATTTTAGGCTCTGGAATATTAATCATCCTGTGTTTTACGGTGAGCTCTTTCTTCCCTGTGGCATTTATTTTCTTCTGTTTATAGTTGTGTGTCTGTGTGTGTGTAGAGTTGTGGGAGTTTCTCTATAGTGAGTACAATTTTTTTCCTATGATTGTCCCTTACATCCTGGTTTATAAAGTTTCCCTAGAGAACAATTTTGTGTTGCTTATCCTAAGGCTCCAGGTGATATGATCAACGTTGAATTATATTTTTCAGTTTGGGAATTCCGGAATCTTAAGTGGAGTATCAATATGGATTCCACATTCGAATAAAGCAGGGGCGTGGAGATTATATTTTTTTAAGGGAGATTTTGTTTTTCCCTAGAGAACCGGCTGTTTCACCCCTTTCCTGCGTGCACAGGTGGAGAACTTTGAGTCTTCCTTTCAGTGAAGAGTCAAGTCGTCCAATACGTCTTATGCAGAGGTTTCTATAAAGGAAGACTTCTACATCTGGTATGGACCCTTTTTCTTAATGGACATTGTATCCCTATTTATGTGCAGATGAAAACCCCTTCCCTCCAGGGTGCTGTGGCATCAGCTCACAAGATTACCATTTTTGCGTTAAGTGTCCTCTTTTTATTGTCACCTGGGAACTTCTCTCTCCATAGTTATCTCTGTGTTACTTTTGTTGTTGTATTTTATCCGGCATTACTGAAAGTTTTACTTAAAAGGGATCCTAATTAGCTCTGTTTACCTGTTTCCAGAGCTGAAAGCTTCAGTTCTAGAGTATCTGTTTGATTTTTCTTAAAAATACATTCCAATATATTTCTCTGGTGAAAGTCTTGACCCTGTTATCTGTTCTCCCATCATTTCCTTATTTTCTTGATTATATTAAAAGTGCTTTATAGCCTTTATTGGTAACTCTGATGCCTACATCACCTGGGGGTTTGCATCCTTTGTCTAATATTTCTTATTCTCATTTTATCCATCATATAGTCTTGACATGTTGCATGTCTAGAAATTCTTTATTACATGGCAGACACTGCAAATGAAAAATCCATATCTTATCTTCCTTAAGAGGTTTTCTACCTTCCCGTTAGGCAGACAGGGTGAGAGACTGATCATCTCACTCCAATAAGGCCCGGAGTTGCGTCGACAAAAGTGCCTTTTTTCTTAACACAGCTTTGAGGTATACTTGGCAAAATAATTTTCACAGATTTAAAGTGTACAACTTAATGCGTTTTGACATAAGTATATCCCCAAGGAACCATGACCACATTCAAGACAGTGAACATACCCATCACCCACAAAACTCTTCTCCTGCATTTTGTTGTCCCTCCCTCCCTCCCCGTCTATTCCCCTGGAAACCATTGATCTGCTTTCTATCACAACATACTGGTTTGCATTCTCAAGATCGTTGTATGAATGGATTCATGCAGTATCTACTCTATGTTGTCTAACTTCTTTCATTCAGTGTAATTATTTTGAGAGTCATCTGTGTTGCTGTATTAATAGCTTATTTTTCTCATAGCAGAGTATTGCTTAATGCTGAGTTTTTCCTGAATAGTTTATTGCGAACAGTGTTTGGTTAGACCATCCTTTGTTTCTCCATTTACTTCTTGATGGATGCGTGGGTTATTTCCAACTTGAGCTATTATAAATAATATTGCAGTGAATATTTGGTTACAAGTCTTTTTATGGACATACACTTTTATTTTCTAAAGCATCAGATGAGAAATATCTGGGTTATATGGTAGATAGGTGTTTACCTTTTTTAAAGAAACTGTTAAACAGTTTTCCAAAATGGTTGTGCTATTGTAAATTCCTCGTGGTATGTATCAGTTCTGGTTGCTCTACTTCCTTGCCAGCACTTTGTAAGGTCGATCTTTCTAATCGTATACATTCTAGTATATATGTGAACTAGTATCTCACTGGTGATTTTTAAAAGCATTTCTATAATGACTAATGGCATCTTTAATCAGCATCTTTTCATATGCTTATTATCCATCTAGATATCTTTATTGAAGTGTGTTTTCTGGCCTCATTCATTCATTCAGGTGTTTGCATTATTATTGTGTTTTGAAATGTTTTTATTCTGGATCAGACACAAAGAGAGACCTTTACCAGACATATGATCTGCAAATAGGTTCTGTCTATAGCTTGTCTTTTCATTTGCTTAGCAGTGTTTAGAAGAGCTTTGAAGAGTCTTCATTTCTGTAAAGTTCACTCTATCAGTTACTTTTTAAAATAGATGATACTTTTGGTGTCATAGCAAAGAAATATTTGCCAAACCCAAGGCCATAAAGCTTAAGCCTATGCTTTTTCTACTAGCTGTTTTATAGTTTTAGATTTCTTATTGAAATCTATGATCCACTTTGAGTTAATTTTTGTATATTTTGTGAGGTGTGGATCAAAGTTCATTTTTTTTTTTGCGTATCACTGTCTAACAATTCCAGCACTACTTGTTGAAAAGATCCTTTTCTCCACTGCATCCTTTTTGAGAATCAATTGTCTATATAAGTGTTTGTTTAGTTCTGAACTTTCTATTCTGTTCCATTATTCTATTTTCCTGTTTTACACCAACAGCATACATTCTGATTACTGTAGCTTTATAAAAAAGTCTGAAAATTAGATAGTGTAAGTCTTCCAACTTTGTTTTTCTTGTTCAAAGTTGTTTTGGATATTTGGGATCCTTTGCATTTTTATATGAATTTTACAATCAGTTTCTAAATTCCTTACATCCTGTTCTACCAAAATTCCACCCATGTCTTTGGCCATCTCCAAAGCCGCATTTTCAGAAGTCTCTCTAGTTCCCAGGTGAAAGGAATTTGTCTTTTTTCTGGCTCCATTCACATTTCATATTATTTGATTACATTTATTCATATTTGGCTGTATGTACTTGTCTGATCTTTCCAGCCATATGGTAAATCTCTCAAAATTAGGAATCTTGACTTGGTTCCCTATATCTTCTGAGAAAACTAGTTCTATGCTTTGCAGCAGTGAGCCCTGCAGTAAGAGGTATCTGCAGCACACATCTAGCTCATTGCTTGCATATTGTCAAGAAATCCTGCAGATTTAGAATTGTTTATTGATTATTGTCTCCAAGACGTCTCAGTCTTTCTTATTTCTATTGTTACTGCTGCAGTTTCAAAGAGCAATGGCTAATTATTTTCCAAATATCAAAACATACTGTAATTGAGTTGTGATGTAAATTATGTGCTGCTGTGTCTTAAAAACCTCCTTAGTGTTCACAGGCTCCTTCACTCATGGAAATTTTGGGAGAATGACATATCCTTAGAGATAGCACTGCTGACTTTGGCAACCTGAGCAGCAGTATCTGAACTCACTCCTGCTGTTTTTCTAGTGTCCCATCTAGCCCTCCTCCAGCCCTCCATGGGGGGACATGCAGTTCTGCCCTTGAAAAGCCTGTTGCTTCTCAAGAAGACTTCCCTATGAAACATAATCATGTCCTTCTTGTGGGGACATTCAGTCCAGAGATTTGGCGGCAGGGAAAAATGTTTAGTCTGCTTTTGGTAGAGCCTAAACTCTTCCATAATTATTAGAAGCAAATCCAATGAGGAAACTGTGTTGGCATCTAACAAATCAGCATAAATGTCTGATGAGGCAGATCAGCTTCCCCATCCCACTCAGGCGTCATGTTGATGTGACACACAACTTGGCTAAAATTTTCTCCTCTGTGCAATGTAAGTTTCAAGACATTATGAATGGCTTTTTGTTTTTCTTCCTTGGTCTTTCCACATTCACTGTGTCTGGTGAGATTATATGAATCCTGCTTATTTTCAGCCCAGCAATTACCCCTTTTAAAGGATCACGTGTTTAAAAGGCTAGTGGACAATTTGTTAGAAGATAGAATTCCTTAGATTTTGGTCCTGGAGTTGAATCTTGGTTAGGGGTGAATGAAAATTCCCATTAAAATTTTAAATTCAGTGTTACAAAGTTTTAAAAATAGTTAAATATTAGTCAATTTCATTAAACACTTTAGCAGTTATTTACTTTTAAGCCTGTTTCTGGGGCAATTTTTTTAATGATTCCCTCTCTTTATTGATTCCCTCTTTATCAGAATCCTTGAGAGGCCCTTGTCATCACTGTCAGTATCATCATCATCATCATCATGGAACTGATTCCTCTGGACGATTCTAGGAAAATAAAGAGATCGGTGGAGTTATTTGTAGGTCAGTGTGTGAATATACAATAAGAACAGTTATCAGACATTAGATGCAAGAAATCCACTTTATTTAGAGAAGAATTTGGTCATGAAATCCTAATGTGGTGAATGAAGGTAGCAGTGGGAACAGAATAGTCAGTGGAAAGGAGGGAGTGAGCGAAGTGGGGAGCATAGATCCTTGGTTAGCCGATCATCAAATTGGTGAGAATGAGGGGAGTGTGTTGGCAGAATCATGTCCCTCCCCCGCCACAGGTTAGCCAACTGTGACATGTTTCTGTACATGGTAAAAGGGATGACAGATTATATTAGGAGAAAAATCTTAGAGGATTTCTGTCTTCTAAATTGTCTATTAGCCTTTTAAACCCGTGATACATTATTAAAGATTAGTGGAGGGCCACAAATAAAAAGGATTCATATAATCTCACCACACATACTGAATGTAGAAATACTAAGAAAGAAAAACAAAAAGTCATTCATAAGTGCCTTGAACCTTAAATTGCTCATGAGAGGAAATGTCACACAAGGTGAATGTCACAGCCACATACATAATGCCTGAATGGGAGGGGAGAAGGGGATCCTGAGATGAGACAATAGGGTGAGTAGCCTGGATTGTCCAGGTGGGCCCAATGTAATCACAGGGGTCCTTAAAATGGAGGACATAGCCCAGCTGAATTTAAACTCAGAGGGAGGTGTAGCCATGGAGCAGTGTTCAGAAAGGCTGCTGGCCATGAAAATGGAGGAAGTCGTGGGGCACAAGCTAAGGAAGTTGGGTAACCTCTGGAAGCTAGAAAAAAAACCAAAAACAAGGAAACATTCTCTTCTAGATCCTCTAGAAGGAAGGAACCCTGCTGTTAAGTTGAATTTAGCTCAATGAGAACTGTGTTGGATCTCTGACCTCCACAGCCATAAGGCGATAAATCTGTGCTGGTTTAAGTTGTTAAGCTTATGGAAATTTGTTACAGTGGTAATAGAAAAATAACATAGTGGGCGGTAGTGCAAGGGATTAAAGGTCTAGGCTGGGGTGTGGAGAGGATTCTGACATTTATACTGAAAAACAACCAGGTGCAGTGGGAAGGTGTCTTAAGGAAGACCTACCTGGCAGGGCTGTTAAGATGACTGTTTGGAGTGAGGAGAGCATTGGATTAGAGGAATCAATTAAATCTCTACCAGAAAAATAAGGAATAAAATAACAGGGCTTCAGTGTTAGTGGATGCAGGAATGGAAATGTGCAGAGGGATATAAACATTACTTTGATATTAGCTACAGGTTTGATGACTGCATGTTGGGGAGAGTTAGCCGATGTGTGGGCTGAATGCATCCCCTCAAAATCCATATGTCAAAACCCCATCTCCCAGGGTGATGGTATGGGAGGCGGGGCCTTTGGGAGGTGATTACTAGGATAAAGTGAAATCATGAGAGTAGAGCCCTCATGAATGGGATTAGTGCCGTTATAAAGGGTCCCAGATTGCTTGCTTCTCTCTGCTCCCTGGCCCATGAAGATAGAGGGAAGACAGCCATCTTCGAGCCATGAAGGCTATTCTCTCCCAGATACATTGACCTCAGCCTCCAAAACTTAAGGAACATGCTGGTTGTTTAAGCCACCCGACCCACGGTAATTTGTTACAGCATCCCAGACTGACGAAGACAGGGGAGAATGCCTCTGAGTTTGGCACTGATTGCCTGGAGAATGCTGAAACCCAGGGAAGTGGGCAGCACAGACGTTTACCCATTTAATCCTGGCAACGCGGTACGAGATAGAGTCTACATATTTCTCGCTATTTAAAAGGGAAGGAAAAAGAGGCACAAATAACAACAACAACAACAACAACAATAATTTTTCCAAGATTCACACAGAACCCCCTGGAGGCAGAGTGAGAATTTATACTCAGGCAGGCTGACCCCAGAGCCCCTGCTCATAACTACTAAGTCAGATCACATTGCTTATGTGGATCAATTTTTTTCAAGTGTGATATGAGGGTACTGTGTCCAGTAACTTATAATTTCAAAATACCTCACTGTAAGGGAAACATTAGTCGCAGGCTTTGCAAACCACAGAAAGCTAGACATACAAAAATAACTCGTTAGGGCAAGATAACCAAAAATGTTTTTAAATATTATACTTGCTGAACTTTTGCAATAAAATGTGTATTTATAATTCTGTCTGGCTACAGAATAACTTCATAATCCTGAATGTGGCTGGTGGCTCCCATGGTGGGCAGCACGGGCCTAGAGAATTTAAGTAGCTTGTGCAGCCTCGCCCAGGAAGCTTGTGGTGGGATCAGAGCTATAGGCTGGGACTTTTCCTTCCTATCCAACAAGTCCCTTATGGAGGCTTAGAAGCTTCTCCTTTGGTGCTCAGCTGTCTATCCGTACATATGACATCTTGTCAGGTGTCCCAGCCTGCTCCTGAACATCAGCCAGAACCCACTTCTGCTCTTTTCTGGCCAGGTAATACATTCTAGCAACTTCCATTGACTTCTTGGCATCAGTTCTTACCTGGAAGGGTAGTGGCTAGAGATGTAAATGTGTCCACATGGCAGGGTTTTCATACATATAGCAGGAGTTGTCAAGAGAAGAAAACGTCAGGAAGACGAGTGGAAGCAGGTCATTTAAAATACCAAATGGGTACTTTCAATGTATGTTTGTCTTTCCAAGTCCATACTTGTTCTGCTTGTGCATTACAGGCCAGTAAATCGGGAGAGCAGGTTTTGCGGCAAGAAATAGCAACTATAATTTGGAAAGCCAGATGAGAAGATGGAAGTCAAATGTCCTGGAAAACCATCTCCCAAAGTCAGAATTCAGGATCTTTTTATATTAAAAAGGGGAAGCAGGAATGCTTGGTTGTTGCAAACTTCGTTTATGAATTCTTTGTTGTTAGAATCTTTTGTTCTTGCAGCTCTTCACCTGGGTCAGATCCGTGTAAACCTCCAACAAACAAATGTTATTTCTATTTTGTAACTTGTTATCTTTATACGAATGGAAAAGTGTTAATTTCCTTTAAAGTCAGAGCCTTGAGGATAGGGTCTCCTGTATATTTCAGGCTTTAGGCAACATTGTTTTACAAAAGGTGCAGAACGAACAAGACTAAACCTAGGAAAAAGGGCACAGGTTTAAAGTCAAACAAGTGAAAGAAGTTTTCCCTCATCCTCTGTTCTTTCAGCCCTCCCTGGAGATGCCACTGTTTACTATCCTTTTTGTGCTTTTCCAGATATGCTTTGCATATTCCCACCTATGTATGCAAATTCCTTTAAACGTTTACTTATTTTTAACTTATAGGGGTTTAAATCCTCAAGTGCCTTCTGCCCGGGTAATAGAAAAGAACAAATCTGACTCCATACTAGAACTTTTCCTTTGACTTTAACCCTGTACTCTGTCTCCTAGGCTTCATCTTGCTTGTGAAACAATGTTGCCTAGAGCCTGAAATATACAGGAGAGCCTATTCTGAAGGCTCTGACCTTTAAGTATATTTAACACTTTTTCATTCATAAAAAGATAACAAGTTGCAGAATAGAAAATAACGTTTGTTTTGCTGGAGGTTTACAGAGATTTGACTCAGGCGGATAGCTGCAAGAACAAAGGATTTTAACAAAAAAGAATTCCTACACCAAGAATTTGCTACAACCAAGCACGTAGGAAAGGAGCCTGAATTCTGACTTGGGGAGATGGTTTTCCAGGACATTACTTTGCCATCAAGGTCTAGAGAAACTTGGTGTTCCATGCCCCAACACCTGGTCTCCCAACTTACTGGCCTGTCCTGCACTGAGGAGAATGAATTTGGACTCAGTAACACTCCTATCTACCCAGCAAGCTGGGCACTGGAAATGAGGACAGCTCTCCCACACCCAGGGACCTACTGTGAGCCCTTGATGGTTCCCCTAGGGTGGGGTGTGGTTTAATCAGGCGGGATGGGGACTATGCACCAACACTCAGGCAGTATGCTCCCTCTGGGGCTCTGATTTTATACCTCCCGCTCCTCACCAGCTCAAAACCTGGGATAGTGGAGCTAAGGCAGAGATCTTGCCTGCCTGTTTCCCAGCGTGTAAAAGGGGAATATGTACTCTTCCCAAGGTAGTTCTGAGCGACAACACCCTCGGGTGCTTGGTTCCCAGAGCAACAGGAAACACTTTTCCGCGTGGGGGCAACGGACGTGATCCCATAGGGGTTCTGCAGAGGCCTCGACTGAAGGGCTGGACCAGGGAGATAAAATTTGAGCTGCGGGCCTTGAAGTGTTAGAGAAGGGTGCAGAGGCAGGACTGCTGCCTGTTTTGGGGTGCCGCCGGAGGTAAAGCTTATTCTCTCCATCTCTGCTACTCCCCTCCCCTCTCCAGATCCCTCCGTTCTCTCTGCACCTCCTGCCCATCTATCTCCCTCTACTTTTCCCCTCCTCCCTTCCCCCTCCCATTTTCTCCCTCCCTCACTTCCCCAGCTTCTCTCGCAGAAACCAGAGGGTCGCTGGCACGACTGTGCATGCGTAGTCGGTGCCAGCTGGACCGCGGGTTGGAAGCTCCAGCTCAGAGCCGGGGATCGGCCCCAAAGGCTCCTCAGTTCTGTGGCCCGTTAGGCCTTTGGCTTCTGCCCGGGGCCGGGACCTCCGGCTGTGGAAGTGCAAGGTAGGGGCTCCCGGGAAATGTTCAGTCTGCTGGGGGAGGGTGGTCCGCGTGTCAGAGCCCGTGAGGGCGCGAATCAACGTGTGTTCAGCTGAATTGCTCGGGCCAGGCCCCTCTGCCCCAGCGCCTCGGTCACACCTGTCCAGGGCCAGGTGTGCACCTGCCGCCTCTCGCCCCAGCCGGGCTCCCCTCAGTCCGCGGCTGGCGTCCCCTTCCCCTCTTCCGCCTGCGAGAACTCTCCTCCCGGGCTTCCTCTCCTCGGCCGCCTACCCGTCCCCACACCTGTGCGGGCTGTGTCCCGCGCGGGCGGGGTCTGCGGACCCGGACTGGGGCGGGCGGCTGGGGCTGGCCTCCGAGCCGGGCTGCCGGACGCGTCCCCCACCCAGCTCTCCCTGCCCCACGACCCCGGGGCTGCCCTCCTCTCCCTTTCCCGCTCCCTGCGGACAAGGTCAGTGGCGTGGGCGCTGCTCCCTGGGCTGAGAGCCTCAGGTTGTAAATACCAGCCTCTCCTGGTGGAGTTGGCAAAAGGGAGCGTCAGTGCTAAGGGAGCTTCCGTCTCCTCCCTCAGTGTTTCTGCCCCAGGTAATTTCCTTGAACAATTTCAGGTGTTATGATGGCGGTGCTTGATGATGTCACGTGTTTTTATAGTGCGAGTGATTATAGTGGTGAAAGCAGGGCTTGGCTCAGCTAAAAGTGAGCTGAAGGCATGAGGCTGTGACATCCTCCAGGCTTCCCTCTCCAAGGGTGAAACGTGTGACCGTAGATTTTAGAAAGATAGTTACAGTCCCTAACTAGTCCAGCCCAGCTAGTGTGTGTTAACAGGAACAGCACCACCAGAGGCGTTGGAGTCCCAGGGACATTGCAGTCCTAAAGAGCTCCTGGCACAGTTTGGTTTGTTTTGGCTTTTTGTTTTTCTTAAATTGTGCAGCAGACTAGTTGTATAGAGGGGAAAATAATTGTCAAGAAGTATTTTATTTCATATAACAGCTTTATTGTGATTTTGTTCACACACCATGAAGTCCATCCATTTAAATGGTACAATTCAGCAGCTTTTAGCATATTCACAGTGCTGCAACCATTATTATTCCAGAACGTTTTTTATCACTTCAGAAAGAACAGTGGAAATCAATGACCTATCCACCCTTCCCCAGTGGTGTTTCTAAAGAAGTTTCTTGGCTGTTCCTGACCATAAGTTAACTCGTTACATTCCATGAAAAATCTGGTAGGAATTCTAATAAGAATTACATTGAATCTGTCTATAAAAACAGGAATAATTAATGTCTTTATGGCATAAACTTCTTCTATCGATGAATATATCTGAGACCCTAAATTTTCATCTGTCCAGAGCCTGGCCCATGGGAAGTCCTCACAAATTGTTGGGCTTGTGAATGATGAGATTCTATACATTCTTAGTTGCAACTGTAGCTTTTCACAGAAGAGAAAAGTAACCTCAGTGAAGCCAAGTGACACTCTGATGGTCAGAAAGGGTGACAGTCAGTGCTGGAGTGATCCAGTGGACTTGGTGTTTGCCACCAGAATTCTCCACCACCTACAGCTAAGGGGATTACAGTGTTCTTTTATTTTTTTAATGACTTGCTTTTATTTTTCTAATTATTTTTTATTGAAGTGTAGTTAACTTACAATGTTAGTTTCAGGTGTACAGGAGAGATTCAGTTATAAACAGATGCATATGTATATACATAAGTTTTAGATTGTTTTTAGTACAACTCATTACAAGAACTTGAATATAGTTCCCTGTGCTATATAGCAGGTCCTTGTCATTTATTTTATATTTATTAATGTGTATCTGTTAATCCCCCCTTTCCTGCCTGCTAAACACAGTTTGTTTCTATGTCCATGAGTCCATTTCTATCAGCATCGTTTTTCCTAGTTAATATATGCTGCTTGGCGGCTTTCAGTTTCAGTAATTCCATCTTATCTGTGGGCGCTTTACTTCTGGTGGGCCTGTATGTGGTTTTCACACGTGGTAACAGAGATCTGTATTTGGGAGAACTCCAGGCCTCGTGTAGTCCCTGGTACAGAGCACCCACTGAGCTGATGCTTGAACTGGGAAAAAAACACAGTAAATGTTAGAATTTCCACTATGATTGAGACTTCCAGGTTTCTATAACCTCTTTAGCCCACCTAAATTTTGGCTACACCCAATACTGGATAATTTGGTGGAACTTCATGGTATGGTGGTGTAGAGACAGGGCCTTGTATGCTTCTTCTCTTTCCTTTTTTTAACACTCATTCTCCTGGGCCTCCCAGATCTTCCCACAGTGGTGCCCAGGGCTGGCTTGGTGCTGCACTCAGGCAATATTTGTTAATAAGGCCCTTTCCTCATCTCTTCTCAGCGTCCGTTTCCTTCTCTGCACAATGAGACCGTAGACTAGGTAAGTGCTTTTCAGTTTCTTTTAAAGCCATGTTTCCTTTGAGAAACAGAAAATGCAAATCTCTCCTCCCATCCCAACTGTTCAGATTTTGATACGTCCTCCAAGGAGTGACAAAGTTCTTTGTGGAAAACTGATGTGATTGTGATTCCAGGTGGCACAGAAAAGACTCTTCAGAGATTTATTGCAGGGAAAGGGCAGGAAAGGGGCTGTATGTCACACTTTCTAGTGTGAGCAGTGGAGAAGGGGATTGGGTTTAAGTACAGTGTCTGATGTGGCCTCTTTCTAATCTTTCACAATGTGATAAACTTCTCTCCCTCAGTTTATTCATGTGTCAAGTTGGGGTGATAGTATTTTAGGGTTTTTGTGAAACATTATACACATAATCCATTTGTGTCTCTTTAGAAACAAGAGCTGCTAGGGCGTCAGTGATTTCTTTGAAAAAAAAAAATCTTGTCCATAACACTCTGTCTGTGTGTATTTTGAAGTTCCTGGAGGGTGAGTGTTGAAACTAAAGTCCATCGTCGGACAGGTGGCCCTTGGTTCTCTGTGCCCCAGATTGCCCCCTCCTCCCCAGTCCTCTTCCTCTCATTCCAGGATGAAGTTCCCTTGTAGATTTACACAGAGGTCTTGTGGAAATGGCTTTTCATTTTATTGTTTCACAAAGGAGGGCTGCCATCATGATCTCTGTGGTCAGGTTTTGGTGAACTGAAGGCTATGCAATTGGGGGTTTCTATTTAATAAAAAGAAAAATAAATTACAAATACAAACTTAGACCTAGGTTGGTGAGAAGGGCTCTTGGAAGTGGGGACCACTAGATTTGTTAGCTTCAGTTGCAGTGGCCTCTGGCCACGAGGACCCATCCTCGTGCTCTGAATTTGGAGGGACCAGTGGATTCAGTGGGAAATTTAACTGAGTGTATCTCATGGTCTAGGGATTGTTCTATTTGTGCTGTGTGTTCCTTATTTGAGACAGTGAGCTCATTTAACCTCAATATCCTCTTTAAAATTTAGACTTTTAATTTTGTGATGTAATGTAGATTCCCATGTAGTTGTAAGAGATAATATGGAGAGGGCCTATGAACTCTTTGCCCAGTTTTCCTTAATGGTTCCATCTTGCAAAATTCGGGTACAATTCATTACTGACTCACTAACCCTTTGAAGTTTGTGTTATT
The DNA here is from genome assembly GCF_048564905.1 of Vicugna pacos. NCBI lineage: Eukaryota > Metazoa > Chordata > Mammalia > Artiodactyla > Camelidae > Vicugna > Vicugna pacos. Next base: position 40,937,970 of record NW_027328741.1, on the reverse strand, counting down.
GCCTTCATTTCTATTCACGATTAAACTGGGACTTAGAGAAGCACACAGGCCTGCCCAGGTCACCCACATGGTTAGTGCAGAGTTGGGTGAACTTGGGCTTGGGATTTCTAGGCAGTACCACTATGATGGTCTATAGCAGGGAGCACCATTCACTTTGCTTGTTTATTCATTCATTCAACAAACATTTATTGAGTAACCTCTGTGGGTCAGATGCTTTCATAGGGTTATCTGATTCCTCAGCAGTAATGAGAATCAGGTTAAGTTTTCTTTTTTTTAAAGAAAGTGAGAAGATATAACCCCCACCAAAGGTAATATAGCTCATAAAGGAGCGATAGTAAATTTCTACAGTCCCCCCTTTTTATGCAGGTGGTACCCTAGGCATTTTAATTTGCAAACTTGCGTAATCCAGATATATTCTTGTAAGGCAAGGATTTTTTTTTAATTGAAGTATAGTCACGTTTACAATGTTGTGTCAATTGCAAGATGTTTTTTGAAATTTGAATTAAAAATATTTTTTGAGGAGGGTAAGTATGATTGTTTATTAGTTTCATTTTTGAAAATGAGGTACTGGGGTTTGAACCCAGGACCTCGTACATGGTAAGCACGTGCTCTACCACTGAACTGTACCCTCCTCCCCAAGGCAAGTTTTCTTACCCATTATTCTGCAGCTTAGGAGTTCAAACAAATTGGAATTGAAATCCTGATGTTTAGATTCCACTGTGGTTCTTTTCTCTATATTCTACTTAAAGGGGTTTGGAAAGCTGTTCCTTTGTTCATTTCTTTATCCAGCAGTTTTGAGCACTGACTTTGCATCAGGGTCTGGCTAGGTACTTGGAAACAGAAAACAAGAAATGACACTGCTGTGCAGGCGCAGCAAGCCTAGACCAAAAGCTGGGTAATGTGATCCGAGCTACAATAGCCATGTGCAGACGCTGAGGACAAACTGTACCCCCGGCTTTGCTTGGGCTTCCCTTGCCTTCTGGCTGGTACACACGAGGTCACTGCAACCCAGAGGGGCGCACAGCCCACAGAAGAGTATGTATATCGATCTCTTCTCACCTCTCTGCAGGGACTGCAACATGAGCATCCCTGACTACGTGCAGTGCGCTGAGAACGAACAGATTCTCCCCGTGATGGTAAAAGCCGTTGGGATCATCTCAGAGGAAAATTTTTTTGCATCTATAAGCGAATCTCCTTGGTGAGCCAGATCAGCCCGTGCGGCTCCCAGTGGGCACTCTGTATCCACTATAGGCACCACTATGCGCCCGAGAATGAGTGGAGAAACTTCCAGACACATTGCAAGGTCGTGGGCCTTGTCACCATTACCGACTGCCTCTCGGCCAAAGCCTTCGAGAAGCTCCACGTGCAGAGGAGCTGTATGGCACCTCGTTAATGACTCTCAGCTCTTTGGCTTTGTGCTGTATGGGGAGGTGGCCGAGCAGACGTGCACCGACGTGGCCTTCAATCTACGAGGCCTGCAGGCTGGTGGAGAAGAGGATCGAGGACTTCACTGAGTCACTCTTCATCATTCTGAAGTCCAAGTGGCTGGATAGGGCCCCCAACAAGTCTGGAGACAAGATCCCCCTCCTCTGCACCTTGTTGGAGAAGGAGGACTTCATGGGACTGGACACAGAGAGCAGGTAAGCCTACCTGTAGGACCGGCCGCCCTGGCTGTGTGCCGGATTGCTTCCCTACATCCAGGAAGGGATCAGCAAGGAAGAAGGCTGTCTTGTAGCCAAGGGTGGAGGAAGGTGCAGCCCGCCGATTTACAGACATTTCAAAGTGAATCCACCTTTGTTTCAGAGAGATCCTTTTAGGGTTAGTGTGGACACTTCCTTCCGTTTTTCAGCCAGGACCACTGTGGGACCCCTGGAGTTTCTGTCCAATAGAGTAGCAACAGCCACTGATGCTAGGAGCGCTGAGGAGGAGGCTGGTCTGAGCTGACATGTGCTGTAGGTCAAATGCACATCAGACGCTGAGGCTTGTCTAGAAAAAGGAATGTATTCTATCTTGTTACTTTCTATATTGATTACATGTCAAAATAATAGTATTTTACATACAGTAGAATAAGTAAGATCTGTTCTTAAAATCAGTTTCTAATATTTGTTTTTTTGTTTGTTTGTTTAATTTTTAAATGTGGCAACTGGGAAACTTTCTTTACATGGATCTCATCTCATTTCTGTTGGGCAGCCTGTCCTGGGACAGTCTCTCATCCCTTTGCTTATAGATGAGATGCTGAATCCCGAGACGCAGAACGAGGCGCTGGTTGAGCTGCAGCTGGAGCCAGTGTCTGCTGCCTCCCAGGCCCAGCACCTGCAAGGCTCAGGCCCTCTCTTCCTGCCCGACAGCCACCATGCCAGGTTAGGACATCAGAAACACCGCCAGGGACTTCCGAATGAACTCCTTATGCAGGGAAAGTTGTGTCACGGAGTATAGGACAGAGCAGGGAAAGGTTCCTGCTCACTTTGCCCCTGTGATTAGGTCAAAGGCCTCACTTTGCCTCGGAAGTGCAGACGAGCTCTTCTGGGCAGCCTACCCCCTCACCCTCTGCTCTGTTTCCCATGTGTCTATCGTGTTGTCCCTCGGGCAGTAAAGGTTGAGATGCCTTTGCCGAGAGGTGGTTCCACTTTGCTGGGGAGAGTGAGGGAAGTTGTATCCCCCCGGCCTACGGCCTCGGGCTTTGAGTTTGGGGAGCGCTCATGGCGGTCCCAAAGGTGACGGTCGGAGAACCTGGCACGTACTGCTGGGCCCGCTGTGGAGGCGGTGCTCTGTGATTCTTGATCATACCTAAGATCAGATCCTACTTTCTGGTTGTTGGTCAGTTGGAGGAGAAGATTCCAGAGAATTGATAAAAAGAATGTCCAGACCAGCCCTGTGTGTGAGAGGCACAGGGGACCCGAGTCCCACCTGCGTGTGGTGTCTGGCGAACTCTGGATGAATTTTCAGTTCCTCCCCGGACATGCCTCTGTGGCTTAAGGAAGGGGCAAGGCATGTCGTGGCCATGATCTGTACTTGTCCTCACAGGGCCCTGTGATCTACATGTCCGCACTCCCCTTCTGCTCCTTGGAGATTAGGTGGCAGGTTTAGGAGCCTGGGCACTGCTGAAGGCACAGCTGCCAGCACCGGGCTTCTCCCAGACTGACTCCGTTCACCTCACCTGTCACCTCCTGCTGAGCCCCCAGGCATAAGTCAAGGTAGGTACATCGGTGCAACGTAAGCAGGGACCACCTTATCCCCCTGCACACACTGGTGGGTGAGCAGTGGAAGCCTGGAGCCCTGCCCCAGCCCCCTGGACAGTGCTTCCTCTTTTGTCATAAGAGGCACTGGTGACATTTTTGCTCAGCAACTGCTTGGCTCTGAGTCTGTAGACCCACCAGAGAATGCCAGCTTGTTTTTGCATTTTGAAGTCTGCCCTTGGGATTTGGCGGAGTAGCTGGATGTGTGCTTAGCCCATAGTGGTTGACACTATCCCCATTGTTTACCCAGAACCTCGTGTACCAGGCATGGCTCTCGGCATCAAAATACAGCAGCGCATTAAACCTCCTTCCAGGTGGGTCTCTCTGTTTTGGTACAATAAGCGCCCAGCCAGCATCTGAACGTCAGTGAGATAACGCGGCCAGTGAGCTCGGGTCAAGCACGTGCTTCTCCAGTCAGTTTTACTCCATTGTTGCTTTTACTATTCCACAGTCATTAATTTATATAGCAATGCTTTGGTGCAGGATCAGAGCCTAATTCTCTCCTGCTACTCTTGGTGGCAGTGAATAAAACTGTCCAGCCTGAAATGCGACAACATTTTGTAGCTCAAAAGCTATCTAGATGCATGTAGGTAGAGTTTAGGTTAGGGGAGCTGATCACGTTGGTGTCCCCGGCAGCGCCGCTCCCCACAGTCTCCTGCCTTCCCTGGAGCAGGAGGTTAGCGTGGGTCTCACCGTCCCCGCGTCCCTGGCCTCACACGCTCAACTAAGCTCTTGTACAGGCTGTCAAAGTCATTTTTGTTCTTCTGTGTTTCTAATTTTCGCTTGTTCCTCTTTTCCTTTTTCTTTTTTTCCTTCTTCTCTTGTACTGCCCAGTGAGGATGTTGTTACGTCTGAAAAAGGTGGGCTGTGCACACCCTGCATTGGAAATAGCCAGATCGCCCACCGTACTGTCTACATCGCTTTAAAAAGCAAAAACTTAACAGCTGACTTGATTCATGTATTATCCTAGTCATCTATTTATTTTGTAATTTTTTGGAATATTTGCTTTCTTAGCACATTACCCACTGGTGTTTGATACCTGTTAAAATCCTTGCTTTGAGGAACCTGTTTAGTCCTCCTTATATTTGGTGACAAATGCGCCCTTATTAAATTTGTTTGTTTTCAAGAAGTGAGATGTGAATTGATTTAGGCTGCTGCTGAGGGATTCTTTTCATGGAGTATTTAAATTGGAAAGTCAAAGTCTGCAGCATCTTGCTTGATTCGGCTTTTACACAAACGTGCTCGGCATGTGGTTCCTGGCTGTCGCTGTGTGACGTGCGTGACGGCGTTTCCAGGCCGGCGGTCACTGGTGAGGAAGTGGCCGGCTCGGGGGTGAGCAGCTGCAGGGGACGCTGTTTGAGGAAGCAGTCACTTTTTTTTTTGCATTCAACTACCCCGTGCCATTTAGTTAACTTTGCCTTCATAAAGGAGCAGTATCGTGTCTAAAATCCATGCCACTCTTTTGTTCCCTTAAGGAGGCTGGTTTCTCTGAGTATCAGGACTACATAGCCTTCTCCGAAGAGGCTGGCTCACCTGGTGGACAAATGGAGCGCTAAAGGGGATCGAAGGCTCCACTCTGTTTCAGCCAGTGGGCATTCAGAGCCGGATCTGTGGTTTGCCTCAGCAGCCGTGCTGGCCTCCCTGCACCAGCCTTTATTTTAACCCATGTTGGCAGTAAATAGCTGACTCCGTGTCTGTTGCAGCTGACGTCCACCACTGACGGCCGTGTCGTTAGTTTGTGGTAGTGAGACACCAACACCTCAGTCAGCCGTGGAGGAAGATGCTTTGGCCGACCTAGGACGTTGCATTCTCACCCCCACCATGGTTCATCTCACCCGGGGGAAGGGTTTGGCCACCACCATCATGCTGACCATGAGACATTGTTTCTCCTTTCATGCTCTGGTCCAAATGTGGACACTTCATTTTTCACTGAATTTGTCTCGCTTGGGTCAGGACAGAATATCTGAATGGGTCCATCACATTCTGGGTGGGGAACAGAACAGAAATAAGTGTCGCAAGTTGAATGAGTTTAGGCTGTCTGGGTTGGCAAATGCAGGCTGGGATCTGTGATGACTGGGCTGTGCCCTGGACACAGGCCTTTCCTGTGGCTCCTGAGAGCCCAGGGGTCGGAGTGAGAACATCCTTGCCTGGGCTCCTCCATCCTCTTTTGCTCACTGGCAGCTGTGTCTGCTCACTAGGAGCTCCCCAAGACCTCGGGCCCTTCAAAGCTCAGACCACGGACAAACCTTGAGTCCCTTCTCCTGGGCCTCCTTTGTGAGAATCCAGTGCCTTCTGAGGTGACCTTTGCCAGGAGATGCCTCCCCCTCCAGGGAGCACCCTTCAGAGGACTGTGACTCACTGCACACTGCTGTGAGGTTGTGGGGTTCCGGCCGTGGTCCCTGCAGAACCAGACTTGAGATGGGCTTAGCGACGGAAATAACAAGACTGATTCCAGGGCAGGGCCGGGGGGAGGGAACAGGGGAAATTTAATGTGACCTCAAACACCTAGATGTGTGCTGGGGCTGTTACTAAATTGGGAAGCCTGGGAGATACCTGCCAGGAATCGAATTCCACAGTAAATGGTGGACATGAGGCATTTTTTAGATGCCATTTGTCATCCAAGTTAGGACTTCAAAGAGGCACTCGGGTCTATGAGCCTGGGGATCAGGTGAAGGTGCCAGAATAGCGATACACGTTGGGATTCGTCCTTCTTAGCTGGTGTTCACAGCCTTACATGTGGGTTAGCACTTCTCCAGCGGTGCAGACTGAGGGTGGGGGAGGGCAGGGCTGTGCCTCGGTTGGAGGAAAGCCCAGACCATGCAGCTTTGGTGTGTCAGTCAGCGGCGTTTGGGATTTTCACAGCAATGCCATTTATCCTTAAGGGGCCGGGTGGTGGGCAGGGCCAGCCAGGAAGAAATCTGAAGGGAGGTTCGTGGCCACGTGTGTGTCTTGGGACGTTGCAGAGTCTGCAGGGTCCGGGAGGGTAGACTACTCAGAAGCTGGACTTGGAGTGGGGAGTGGGGAGAAGGTAGTCACACTTAACTTTTGAGGGAGGGAGGGAGGCCTAGGGAGTCCCCACCCTACCGGACTCGATTTCCCATGAGCAGAAGGCAATCATACAGGATCTGAAATGAAAAGGGATGGATGCTGGGAGGGGAGCCAAAGTGGAGAATGGTGCTTGGACTGTTCTAGAATAGTCTCCCTGTATAATAGAGTTAAAACAACCCAGACTCTAAAGAATATTGATAGTAACTGGGGAGGAGGCAGTTTTTCTGGCCTCCTAAGGGTAAGTTATATATCTGGGGATACACAGAAGAAACGGGCAGTTTCTTGCTGGGGCTTGATCCTTACCAGAGGCAACAGTGCAAGTTTAAAGGGAGACAAGGGCAGCGGAGGGAAACTAGCCAGGCCCCGTTTCAGGTACCAGGCAGCCGCCCTACTTTCGTGTTGCATTCAAATCCATGCCTCCCAGGTGTGCGGTGGCAGCCCCGTTTTGCAGATTGGGAAGCCTTCTCAGAGGGGTTAAGGAATTGTTCCGTTTAGTGGCTAGTAAATGCTGTAGCAGGATTCAAGCATGGCCTTGTCAGACTTCAAGGGCATGTTCTCTCTACTAATTCCTGTTGTACCTGGAATGGTGAAGTGAGTCAGTTTCGGAGCCTTTCAGAAAAAGTACGATTTAAGTGCCTCAGGACTGTTTCACAAAGCTCAGCGTTCTTTGATGGTTTGGAAGCACTGCAGTGCTTTACACCCTACAGATGTAAGGTTTTACTCCTTTGACGATAACGTGGTTGCAAATGACGTACAGGTGCAAAACCAGACTTAGCAGCTTCTGAAGGGAAACTCTCCAGTTCTCCCTTGATAGGCTGTCTTCCGCGGGATGTAACTCTGCTGCAGCTTAGGCCTGAGGTTTTCGTATGGAGTGAGGGTTTGATAACCAATGTTAACATAAAACGATCAGATGGAGAAAATCGACGTTGGCAATTTATTTTTGGGTTTCATTAGAAAAGATGCATTGTTGGTTAATAGCCCATATAACGTATGAAATTGAGTACAGAACATTGCATTTCTTACTTTCTACTTACAAATGTGTTCTATTGTAAGGTTGTCTGCTTTGAAAATTCAGCTCAGACACTAGGGCCCCTGTCAGTGTGTTGGTGTGATTGCATTTACACAGTGCATGTAATCTGGGCTTCCACAGCCCCAAACACTGCAGTGCAGAATCATGGGCTGTAGCAATCACTTAGTTACATAAATACTTCTGAAACTATATGATTCCAAAAAAAAAAAAAAAGAGAGAGAAAGAGAGATTGCCTTTATCAAAGTTCCTTTGGAATTTAACAGCATACTGTTGTTGAGCAGCTCTGGCTTGCTTTATATATGAATATATACATTTCTTTGCATGTAACTTGGTTCTTGGACTAAAACACCAAGCTCTTGCTTTCCATGAGCCACAAAAATCGTAGCCAAATGACACATGTATGAAACATTTTATTCTTTTTTTCTGAGAAAGGATCCTTAAATTTGGGACTTGGGCTCTGATTTTGCTTTTTGCTCTTCCCACCCCTCATCATCTCACTCCTTTTTCCCACGTGGCCTCCAAGATGTCATGGTCTCAAAGGAGTGGGTGGACAAACACCAGTTGGTTGCCATGCAGTGCTGCTGTAGAAGAAGCCCAGCCACAAGCTAAAGGGTATTATCAGAGAGGACTTCCTGGAAGAAATGGGCTCTACATTCAGTTCTGAGGACAGACTAAGAGTCAGCCAGGAGAAGGAGTCAAGAATGTGGCTCATGTGGCAAGTGTAGCCCGGGCAGAGGCCTGGAGGCTTGTGGTTGGGGACTCGTGGAGACTGCCATCTGTGGTCCAGGGTGGAGGGTGCCCTGCTGGGGAGGACACTGGAAAGGGCCTGGGAGGAGGGCTTTGGAGGATCTTGGGTTTTACTAAAACTGACACAGGGAGCAGTGAAGGCTGTCAGCAGGAAGTGACCCTCAGGAAAGGTACTTCTGGTTTTGCTTCTGATATTCTACAGAAAGAAGGGCCGGGATGGGTGAAAGCAGGTATGTCTCTCCCTTTGAGACCCACCCCATCATTCATTTATTTATAACACGTGCACTTCTGAGTGTCTAGGGTAGAGAGGGTGGACCCACATTAGTAAGCAAAATGCATTAGCTTCTTGGGAGCTTAGCAGTGTCAGAAGTTGACTTAGCCTAGAATGTTCTAGGAACAGAGGAACAAAGTGGGGAGGTTGGAGGGAGGGAAGGCTTCCTTGACAAACAGTCAAAATGAGCCTGGAGGCAAGTGGGAATTAGGAGCAGGTCAGGGGGCCCCTGAGGTCACTGGGGACCTGGGTACTGAGGTGAGGCTGGGCAAGCAGGGTCAGGGGTGGGGCTAGAACTCTACCAGGGAGCCTCTGAAGGGTTTGAAGTGGGGTTGATGTAATCAATTTTGTGCTATGGGAAGGCTGCCCTGGCTCTCTGTGTGTGTGTGTGTAGCGGGGAAGAGGAGGAGGGTGCCACCAACTGGAGGGGTCATTAGAAGACTATTCTCAGGCTGGGAGACGACCAGTGGGAGAGGTGTGTCTGGGCTGCTTGGGGACGGCAGGGGCAGTGTGTATGCCAGATTTCCTTATGGGGCGGGCTTGTTAGCGGGGCCACTCTAGCGATACCTTGTGGCTGGAAGAAAACAGATGGAGGCCGCCAGGTGGACTTTCTTCTCTCCTTCCCTGCCTTGTGTGATGATCTTAGCTCAGCCAACATATGGAACAGAAAAGCTAAGTTCCAGGGTAGCCCAGGATTTTATTGCACTCGTTCGAGTGAGATCAGATAGGACATAAGTTTGTGTTCATATCTGCATGTTCACTTAGCTAGAAACGTCCCGTGTTTTGGATTTCCATAGGGGTTTTTATTCTTGATAAAAATTGCTTTCTTGGTGAGAGGAAATTTAATACAGCTGTGGTTTTTCTCAAAAAGAAATCATACCTTTTAAGAAATATAATATTCAAAAGAATCGGAATATTTAAAAATGATAAAGTAAGGTTTTGGTGTAGTTTCTTTGGTTTCTGAGTTAATGTGGAGTTAGAGCCTTTGCATTACTTAATAGCACATACTTGTCAGTATTTAAATAGCTGTTAGTGGGCGCACCAGGCCCCACCTCTCAAAGAATCGCTAAAGTTTGCTCTGAAATAGTGAAGTCATAAAGCTATTATTTGCAGAAGCCAAACAGTTGGTTTATAATCTGCAGCATAGCTCCCTTTATAAAATAATAATAGGATCAACATTAAGAAAGTGGAAGATAATTGATTTTCTTTTAAAGCTGAAACATAAACTTTCTTGTGCTAATGTTGCAACTGGAAATTTTGAAAAGAAAAATCCTAGTCTAATAACATCTACATGGAATACATATATGCCTTTCACGTTTGTAAAGTAACTGCGCAGTGGTTTTTGAAGTCAGGACCATTACACCACAGATACTGGCAGTGACGGTTGCTGGTTTTCAATGGAAGAACATAAATTTGCCTTCTTAGCTTTTTAATTTTTTTGTAGTGAGTGGGTTGAGTAGTGCTTTGTCAGTATGATTTTGGGGCAATTTGGGGGCATAAGTCATGCACCAGCAGTGATATATTTCCATGCATTTTACTTTCTGGACATCAACAGGGCACATCTGGGGTTGGTACCTGCAGGCTGGGATGCTGCAGGACTCCTTGATCCATCACCGTTATGTCCTGGAGCTGCTGCGGTCAGTGAATTGTTTTCTGTGTCTTGGAGGTAAGGTGGTCTGATGCAGATGATCAGATGTGTACTTAAAGTACTATTACTTGAAATAAGAGAAACCTAGAAAAATGGCTCTAACAATAAAGGATAAGGGAGAATTGTCTGAGCTGCTTGAAGTGGGGAGTCTTCTCAGGTGACTCCCTCACAGTGATCCCTTTCAATATCTGCCCCAGCCCTGCGCGGTAGACCTGCTGAAGCAAGCAAGCACTTTGCTCAGAAACGCAGTGAATTTCCTTGTGCCTCTGTTGGTTGTCTTTTTTTTTTTAAAGCACATCTTTGCCTTTGTTTAAGTGCCATCCCTGCCAGTCACCTCTTACACTCATTCTTCTGGACCTGGAACATACATAGCTGCTGAATGGATGAACAGAATGTAGTATCTCCATGTAGTGGAACATTACTCAGACGTAAGAGTGAATTAAAAAAAATAATAAAAGCGAAGATGAAAAAGGCCTCCTGCTCTGGGAAGTCCACCCTGACTGTTCAACCCGCCCTTTTCCCTTTGAAACCCAATCCCTTATACTCCACTCTACTCTTTTTGATAGTACTTACCACCTTCAAATAAACTTGAACGTTTTCAAAAAAAAAAAAAAAAAAAAAGACAGAGATGCTGATACCACTTCAACATGGACGAGTCTTTATAACAGCATGATAAGTGAAAGGAACCAGACACAAACGGCCACATATTGTTGATTTCAGTGATCTGAAATGCCAAGAAAAGGCACGTGCAGAGGCAGAGAGCAGGTGATGGTTGCACGGGGCTGGGTGGAGGGGTGTTAGGGAGTGACTGTTAGTGACAGGTGGTTTCTTCTGGGGTGATGAAGTGTTCTGGAAATAGATGGTGGAGAGGGCTGCACAACCGTGAGTGCGCAGAAGGCAGCTGAGCGCTGTCTCTGGGAGTGCCTGTTTTTGGGGCGGCTTTATTTTGTTCTCATCCTGCAATGTGAAGGGTCATCTTCTGCTGTGGCCTTTCTACTCCTGTGAGTGGTGAGGCTCAGAGACTTTGCAGAGTCATGTTTCTTTTTTCCCCCTTGCTGAGTGTAGGCAAAAAATGTTTAAGCCTGAGAAAGTGCTCCATCTGCAGATATGTCTTTAGGGTTTGTATGGTGTAAAAATCTTGAGAGCTTTTTAATCTTTGAGGACAGTCTGTGGGGGGAAACAGCCCGTGAAGCCTGGGTGAGACCTTGAAAATCTGTGCTTCCCTCCGTGACATGGGTGGGGATTTCACCCCCGTTCAGGCAGTGAAGGGCCCAGACCCGTGAGCAGAGTTGACAATCGTGAATATTTATGTGTATCCGCTGCTTCATCTTGGATATTAATTTCAAGCTGAGTCAGTTTGTGGCGGCAGCCTCATCCTACGTCAGGAATTTATAGTATCTGCTCTTTGAGGTGAAGATCTGACAGACTTGATTATTTAACAGTCTCGAATTGATATCTCAGATTTCTTTGTCAAAAGCAAAACAGCAGAAATACAGACATCCTTTAATAACAATGTGACGTGAAACGGGTTTAGTCTGTATGCCTCAGTGGCCTTATCTGCGGGTGGAGATGATAACACTGCTTCCCTCAGATGGTGAGGGGGGAGTGAGAAGCACAATGGAGTCCTTTCATGAGATGCTCATGAATGACCGAATTTAGTGCTCTCAGCCTGGTGAGGTCTCAGGGGCAGAGATGTCAGAACAGAGCAGTCCTAGCCGGAGCTCGATCTACGTTGGCAGCTGTTATGATCAGTATCACCACTGTGGGTTTTCAGGTAGTTTTAAGACTTGGTAATATTAATTCATGAATAATGTTAGAAGACTAGACATCTCAGATCCAATTAACATAGTTCTTAAGATTTCCTCTGAGAAATGGATGGCTTCTTCCCCATCTTAAATCTGAGATGAGTCTCTAAAAAAATTCTGTATTCCTCCATCTTTTTGCTTTAATTCTCCATTTCTTAAAAACAAAGTTTTTAAATGGAGTTAATGGGGACTGAACTGAGGGCCTCATTCTTGCTAAGCACATACTCTCCCAAATGAAGTATAATCTCCCTCCTGATTTTTTTTAAAATTTACTTTCTTCGTATTCAGAGGTCAGAGGCCTCTAATTCTTTATCTGGAGACTTGTCCATGAACCAGTAAATCTATAATTAATGGACAAAACTTAGTTTATTTAAAAAATCCATAGAATATTCTGCAATCCACCCAAAAGGAAACGCTGATTGACTTAAAATGTTTCTCCTTTAAGGTGATTTCTCCTTTTTGGTCTATCTTAGTTTATTAACAGCCATCCTCATCATCATAATGACCAAACTCGCTGTGAGTGGACACCTATCTAAGGCTAAAATGCTTTCCTCATGTTTTCCTTCATAGCAGGTGTTTGATTGTAGGTATCAGTGTCTCCTTTTTTGTAGCTGAGGGATTGAGAGATGGGCCAGCTTGTCCCAAATCACACGCAGCTGGCGGTGGCTAGCTCGGTGCTGGAATCCAGGCTGCCCAGGATGCATTCTCAATTTCTCCTCTAATCAGCCTCCCGTTGAGTGGTTACCCGAACCCCTGTGAGTCCATAAATGATCGATTTTAGCGATCTCAGCCTGATGAGGCCTTCAAAGGAGAGACACCAGTGAGAATGTGAGATAGAGTGGCATAAATTAAAATTGTACATTTCACAAATGTTTTATTCTCAAGTAATGACTTAAATACTTTATGTTTTCTTTATTTTAGTGCTATGTAAGCACTAAAAAAGACATTAAAAATGATTATAGTGCAAAATAGGAGTGGGCTTTGAAAGTCCAATCATTGCTAATGATATTGCTTGTTTTTCTCTAGTGGTGCTTATTGACTGAAAAATTTACAAAGACTGAAATGGTTTTATGTATTCTTAATATGGAAGAAAAGATTGTCAGTGAGTATTGTAATTAAAATCCTGACTCTTTTCTTTCCTGATGATGAATATGTTAGTTGTTTTCATGGCTTAAGTACATTTCGTCATTTGTGAAATTTGAGTAATATCGTTTACCATGTCTGACTGTGAGAGTTAGACGCCTTGTATACAAAGCACCCAAGAGGTGCTTAATAAAACTGTGCTGTCACAATGACAGATATTTTAGAGGGATCAACTCTGAATACTAAATAGTGTCGCTTATTTCTGATGCATATTCAATATGTATATATATGATATATGTGAATATGCCTTAAACTAACAAGGATTCAGTTTTTTTTTAGTGCAGTATGAAGTTTTAATGAAATCTGTATCATTCTAGTGAGACAGGGACTAGTTAAATTGCCTTAAGCAGACGACCTTGAAGATTATTTACACAGAATGTGTATTGTTACAACTCCGAATTCATGTTGCCGTGTAACCATCCACTCAGACTTTTAAATTCGTGGGATTCTGACCAGAACCATTAAGTTTAGAAAAATCCACATTGATCATTTTCAGGGAATAAGCTTCTCTATTTAGTGATTAAAGAAAATTTTGATTTTTTTTCTGCACTCTTAACAGGTTTTAAAATATAAAATTTTTATTTGAAATGTCACTTTTTTAATAGAGAGAATTAAGTTCATGCTGTTTTAATATGTAAATAAATGTTTTTGTATTTCAACAAACGTGTTATTTCCTGGCTCTTTGAGAAATATTTTGCAAGATACTTAGATTACCTACTGTTGGAAAAATACAGACTTGACTTTTATGAATATTGGCATAGTACAGATCTGTTGGTTTTTTCTACAGTGCAAGACATGAGGCCTAGGAGAGATTTGCTGCTGATTGCCAGGAGGAAAGATCCAAGATCTCAGTCTCCCCTCCTGTTAAATTAAGTAGCTGGACTGAATTCTTTCCTCTTCTAAGATGAGTTTCCATGAGCCTATGTCTTTTTTTTATATTCAGGAGTATTAGCAATATCATATTAAATACTGAATACCCCTCCCTTCCCCCCGAAGCAAAGTGTAGTGTGTGCTAAATAAGCTTTTAGTTATCTGATTCTCCTTTCTCACCCTACAGGCAATTTTTGTGTTGCACCATTCCAGGCAACCTGGAAGGTCTCTTTAGCGATAGGTGGCGCTATTGCACTTTCTAACGGTCTTAATTTTCCTGTTTGTAAAAGAAGGCTTAAACAAATTTATTTTATTTTGATTTCTTTGCTTAATGCTTCAGAATAGCCCAATGTCCATTATGTCTGTCTACCTGGAAAAATTATTCTGCTTATATCTTAGTTTTATTCTGTCATCTCGCTGTGAACATTTTAGACTTGCTGTGCAAAGAATGGCAAAATCGGACTTTTCTTCCAGTGTTAGAAACCAGTGAGCCGGGATTTTATAAAACAGCTAGAAGCGCCCTCTGGAGAAACTTAAAGGTAAAAAGTGTGTTGAGTTCACTGAGTATTGACCCTGCCGCTGTGTGTTAATTGGTGGTAGGAGATTTGGTGCATATACAAAGGGGTGAAGTGCTTTGACTTGGGTTTGGGTGCACGCACTGCCACTGAGCCACATGAGCCTGAGTCAGTTTCTTCTGAGTTTTCCCCTTGCATGTGATTTGGGGATGCTCGTATCTGCTTTGTAGAATTGTGAGAATTAGTAATTATGTAAAGTGTTTACCACAGTGGGTTTGTCAAGAGGGCTCTTAAACTTATAGCTACTGTTTTGTGTGAAGCCATCATTTGAGAGTCTTTGGCAACTACTAAGAAACAGGAAAATAAGAAAAGCTGGTTTTATGATGAAAGATATTTGAGGAGGTTTCATAATTCCTGTACCTATAATTTAGCATCACCAGAGTCAGAACTGTTACACAGTCGCCATGAACCAACGTTAAGCCACAGAATTTTTTGTTACTTCATATATGTTGGGGCCTCAGGGGATCCAAGTTATACACATGTTGTCTCCAGCAGCCAACTGAGAGATGACACAAAAGACAAGGCAGGTGATAAATGTCTTCTTTGTTACTGATGAAGCCACATTCTCCATGAACTTCAGGGCTGTGGGAAAATGCGTGTCATGATACTGTGTCACAGAATTAGAGACTCACCCTGTCCCAGCTTTCTCTGGGCCACAGCGAGCCTTCCCTTGAGAGGACCTGCCCCTTCATGCACAGGGCTGTCCTGCCATGGATCTGAGCATCCTGGGTGCTTCCAAATGGTGGTCAACACTGGAGGGAAAGGAAGGGTTTCACATGCCCTGCTTGTCTCCCCGGACTCACACATCACTCTGTTAGTGTGATGAGGTCTAGCTGTGGGCCAGAGGTCAGGGGTGTGAAGGGAGAAGTACTCTCTATGGCCCAGAGGAGTGGGAAGAGGCATCCCCTCCTTCAGTTTAAACAGGTGGTGGGATGGAAAAGAAGGGTGCACCCCAAGTGTTTGTAAAAGGAGAAATAAGGATTTTATTTGGGACTTAGTCTAGCCAGGAAACACAGAAGACGATTAGAAAGGAGACTTGTAAACCACTGTATTTTTAAGTTGACATTTGTTGAGAACCAAAAATGTGCTACATTCTTTTCTGAGGGTTTTACAGAAATGAATCGTTCAATCTTCTCAACAAGTGAGTAAGGAAGGTTTGATTGTTATCCCAGGTTTACAGTGTGGAAATTGAGGCACACAGAGGGTAAGTAAGTTTGCCATGGTCACAGAGTTTGTAACTGGCAGAGCTGGTATTTAAACCCTGGCTCTTTGGTTTTGAGGCTCCCAGAGATGGGCTTTGGGTGTTTAGATGTATCTACATCCCTGGATTTCTGTACGTCTGTGCATCAGCCCAGAAAGGACAGAGAAGGGAGAGTTACACAGGTGCTCAAAGTCGTGTCTCGGCCACTGTCCAAGAAGAGTGCACCGTGATTGCCGTTAATTGTTTTCCAGGCAGAAGATCTGTTTGTATAACAGAAATTTAGTCCATTAAGTTAATCTAGAAACCCTTCCTGCTCTGCTTCTGTCCACGCTTGCCATGTGACTGCCCGGGTTTTGCCGTTGAGGAGAAAATGTACTCATGGTTGAACTCTGATATCGCAGGCTGGTTCATAGTTTCACGTCTTCTGTTACATTAAGTTAAGTTTCTGGTTTTCTTGCATCAATGTCCCATGAGTTTGGTTAATGTGAAACCAGTCCATGGGAGCCCAGTGGTAATGACGGTATAATTTCTTAGAACGTTGTGGCACTTCTAGCCGTGCAGACCTGACTGGAGGATGTCCGCATTCCTCACTGATTTCCCGCAAGAAAACGGTCGTCTCCAACCCCCGGATATGAGGCTGGGAGCTCTCTGAGTAGGCCAGTCAGAGTCCAAGTCCAGCAATCAGAAAATGATGAAGTACCTGGAAGTGGGTTTAATAGAAGTAAGGGGCTTCCAGGTAGTCTGATGTGTTGTTCGAATAATTTGGTGAAAAGCTGTCCACTGTCTGTGGTTTAGCTGCTTCTTTGCTGTTGAAAAGTCTGGATTAGATGAAGGGATTTTAAAAAGCAGAAAGGAGTGATTTCAGGTGGTACATCCACACCGGGCAGATGTGATTGGTGACCGCCTGTGTGAGGCATATAGAGAATCTTACAAACTTCATAAAACAGTTTTAAAAGCTCTGCCATCTGAGTGCACTTCATATGGGGTCCAGTTCATCACTGGTCGTGCTGTGAGGGCAAGTAACTGATGATGGCAGAAAGAATATGGAGGCATCAAAAAGGTCTCAGTCATGTTCCCTCTTTAAAGGATGGGGCACAGTGTAATATATTTGAGCTGGTTTTTCACTGAACAATTTTTAGTGTTTTCTGGGACTCCCCAGTTCCCCAAGGTTCCATGCAGCTGGGTGTCCCCTAAGTGCAGCTCTGTCAGCGCTTGCCCTGGGGTGACGTGGTGTCACAGGGAGCAGGGCAGTCAGCGTCCCCTGCTCCTCCGAGCTCTGTCTCCTCATCTGCAGTGCCGGGTTTCTCATCCGTGTCTACTTAGCAGGGTTGATGAGAATCACACGTGATGGTTATTAGGTGTGATTTGTGGTTGTCTCTGTGATTGGTATATAGTCAATATTTGATAGAAACACTAGTTTTTTTATTGTAATTACAGCTCCTCGATTGCAGTGGTTTTTAGTCTATTTTTTTATAACTATATTCTTATTTTAAATATGACCTTATGTCTATTTATTTTTTTGGAGGTACTGGGGACTGAAGCCAGGACATTGTGCATGCTAAGCAGGTGGTCTATAAGTGAGTAACACCCACCCTCCTTGTCTGCACTTAAAAATAAATATTGCAATACACAAAATAGATCTTAAACACCATCATGGGACCTAGTCTCTGTATAGGCAATTGAACACGTATAATATATCAATAAGAATATATGTTGTTTGGACATACATTTGTGAATCTGTTAATGTGCTTAAAGATGATCACAGCTAGTGATAAACACGAGACTTGGATCCAGTACTTCTTAGGGTCTGTTTTGCCATCAAGGAAAATTACATTCTACAGAGAAGGCTAATTGGGTCTCTTTGATATTTGGATGGTTTAGCAGATGATCAAGGCTTTCAAAAGCTGACAGTTTTGTATTTTAAACAAACTACAAAGTTATCTTCTAGAAGTTGTAAGTCCTAAGCTTGTGAAGTGCCCAGTAATCCAGGGGGAATATGTCTGTGTCTGTGTGAATGACTGTGTGTGTGATTTCAGGAAGGTAGAAAGAAGTTCCATATAGACTTCTGATATATTTCTCCTCTACTTTAAGATGGAGGCTTATATTTACACAAATAACTTGATATTCTTTTGTCATTTGGCATATTGGTGGAAATAAGTCGTTCTCATACTTATTTCAGAAGGGTTGGGAAGCATGAGCTAAGAAAACGGGAGGAGAAAGAGGCAGGGAGGCACTTCACACTTCATGCATAATATGAGAAACAGTAACTTTTCTCTTTTCTTCTAAAGCAAACTGGCACTGAATTGTAACCTGCTATTACTCAGAATTGCTTTTCTGATCAGATACAAGTGCCTCAGATTTTTCAAGGCAACATGAATGATGAAATGTGTTTTAGCAGTTATCTTTAAAAGTAGTTTTATTTTTTCAAGTAAAAGGCTATAGCCTGTTTTTTCTTCCAGCGTTACACGAAGTTCTCATTGATCCAGGTACATGATTTATGTGCTTAGTTTCTGCGGGTTTTTTGTTTTTTTTTTTTTCAGTGCTTGTTTCATTGTGGTGTGAATGAATGTTTAAAATTTCTGGATTTTGATCTTTAGAACATGCTGATTTATCAGAACTGTTAAAAACCTGATTGTTCTTTCATCCTTGTTTGGTGGGGCACCCTATTGATTACTGTTGTCTGTTAAAGAGGGAAATTCTTCCTCTAGCCTGCAGATCATTAAGTGAATGGTTTGCAGTGTGCCTTTAAATTTCATTGAGTGCGTTGAACATGATTGTCCAGTGAATTTTGAATTGACTCACATTAATGACTTTGTTTCTTTGGCTTTTGCTCCTCTCCACAAGAGTTTGAATTCTCTGTTGCATTTTGTATACGTGTTCTTCACAGGGGAAGAAATTTTGCATTTTTTACAGAGGTGGGTTTTCGTTACCCCTCTGAATGCATTCTGTAATTGATACAACAAAAATCTGTTATTGCGGTGCTTAATTATTTGATAAACTAGTTTTTGGCTTAATAAGAAACAATGACAGAGTGATAATAAAAAATAGGAAAACCTTCCTTCCTTTGAAGAATAAAAATCAGGTGGTGAGGCTCACCCATGCTTTGTGCCAGACACACTTACTCTCATGTCATTGTGTATCATGATTCGGATATGGAGTTGCTTCAGGTTTATAGATTTTTCTTTAAACATTTGTGTTGAATTCTTTCTCGAGGCTGATGTATCCTGTTGGGTTTGTTGAAAGTTTAGAAGGGAAACAAATGCGTTTTTTTGGTTTCCGGAGGTCTGAGTTGCTCATGATAAAAAGCTGAGTGTGGGCTGGGAAACAAAGTGATACTCCCTCTCCTCCCAGATGAAATTGATGAACAATGAAATCAATTAAGTGTATCGGTATTTGACCAATAGAAGTTAGCGAGACCAAACTGGCTAGTTATGCCCAAAGATAGTACTGAATTCACCTGCAGAATTAAGTGCTTTACCAAGAAGCAGCAGCTTAGAGCAATCAGAAAAATCAGTAAAATGATGAGATATAAAATGATTATAATATCTTTTATTTCTGAAACGTTTCTACGTTAAGTTGTGTGGAGCTAAAATTAAGTTTCAAGCACCAGGAATTAAGAATGTGGGTGGTTCTGTATGATCGTTATTCAGGGATGTGCCTAGACCCTGCTAGAGTGGCTGAAGCTGGCAGGAAAAGGCCTAGAGCCAGGATTTGTCATCCTAGGGTGTCCTCCAAAATGGTTCCATGTGGGAGCCCATGATTGGGTTAAGAAATTTTAACAGACACCAGCCTCCTGTCAACTTTAAGAAGAAAAAAATATGCTTAGTAACTGCTTTTCAAACAAGCGCCTGTGCATCCTCACTGCTGTCTCCTTGCCTTAAAAAGCAGAGACAATGCTTTGCTTGCGAAGTTGAGGTTTTAGATAGCCCTCAGCTTATTGCAAAGCAATGACCTAGGCCCTCAGCTATAAACGCTGGGCTTGTGTACAGTTAGATAGTCTATTATCCCCAAAACAAGGACCTAGCTGCTCTGGTGGTCTGCTGTGTAATTGACATATCTAAAGAATATATCTTACTCCCCTCACCCCATGACTTCCCTAAAGATACACTAAGCCTTTGTACTCATGTTGGATTCTACAATCTCTGTCTGATCCCTTCTTTCCCCAGGTTTCTGTTTACTATCAACACTGTAGCTGTTAATGACTTTTTACTTTGATTATACACAATAAATATGGGAGCATTTGAGATGTTCGTGGATTTGGCTCCCTACTCCCTCTCTATTTCTTGACTATTTCCACAGAGTCTTGAGTAATCATTCCGTGTCGGTAAGGCTTCTGCCAGCCAGAACCCACAGTTCCAGGTGAGAACGATGAAGGCTTTATCTCTCCTACCCGAGGGAGAGAGAGAAGAGAATTGAGATATGCTCCCCTAGTGGTCCCTTCCTGCCCCAGGGACACTACAGTTCACCTGCAGCCTTCTGGCCTCTGCTCAGAGGGCCTCTGTCCCAGGACTGACCGCAGCCTTTTCTTCCTTTGTCAACATTTCCTGTGCCTTTCCGAAGTTGGTCTCTTCTCTACAATTCAACCCTGGCAGATGTGATGGTGGTCAGCGTGCTGGTGGGCAGTCACATGGGGACTTCCAGGAGCCATGCTGTTTCCTCAGTCTCTCATTCAGGGTTACAGAACAGTCGAGCCCCGAAGGAAGCCCATTCACGTGAGGTCAACAGAGTATTTCATCACTTTCATTTTATTTTTAAATTTTCAGTGGAGAAATAATTTGTAGCAAACTGTTCCAGGTATTCGGCCGCCTGCTTTCCTCATCACCTTTTCCTTGTTGCTTCTGATGCTTGTTTTAAGAACCAGGTTTCTTCTCTGATCATTTCTAGCAGCTGGGCTTGCTAAAACCTTGATCTGCATTTGAAGCAGAAGGCTTCTTGGTGATGTCAAACTGATTTTCCTATTTCTGAATATTTCGTGAACACTCAGCAACAGTTTCAAGTGAATTTCTCTTGTCCAATTTCGGTTAACACACATTTGCTGATCTCCTGCTTTCATGCTGAGGGCAGTTTCTTCTTCCTGTATTAAAAGTTAGCAATTTGCATTTACTATTTGAAGGTACTGGCCATAGGTTCTTTTTCCTTAACAGTTTTAATACAATTCATCCATTAACATGTGCAGCACTTTTTACTCTATGCCCAGAATTATGCATCTAAGTCAATCTCAGAACATTTTCATCCCCCAACAGGAAGCCCCATATGCACAAGCAGTCATTCCCATTTTCCCCACCCTCCCCCAGCCCCAGGGAGCCACTTTTCTCTCTCTGTGGATTTACCTGTGCTGAACATTTAATGTAAATCGAGTCACTTCATGTAAGTGGAACAGTCTATTGTGACTGACTTCTTTCACACTGAGTAACGTGTTCAATGTTTGACCACGTTGTGGCCTGGGTCAGTACTCTATGCTTTGCTATTGCTGAATAATATTCCACTGTATGGCTGAGACCCTCTGTTTACCCATTCATCACGTGATAGACATTTGGGTTGTTTCTGTTTTTTGACTCTGACTAGTAATGGCGCCGTGAATATTCCTGTAGGAGTTTTTATGTGGACATTTGTTTTCAGTTTTCTTACGTGTGTGCCCAGAGAGCAGAATTGCTGGGTCATTCATAAACCAAATGTTCAACTCTCTGAGGACCTGCCAGGCTGTTTTCTAAAGTGGCCACACTGTGTTACATCCTCACCAGCAAGGGCTGCGTGCTCCGCTTCCTCTGTGTCCTCATTAGTGCTTGTTACACTTTTTTTTTTATAACCTATTGTAGTGAGTGTGAAGCAGTTTCCCCTAGTGGTTTTGACTTGATTTCCTTTACAGCTAATGATATTGAACACCATTTGATTGTGCTTATTGGCCATTTGTAAATTTTCTTTGAAAAATACATTTTCAGATCCTTTATTCACTTTTTAATTGAGTTTCCTTTTTATTGTTGAGTTCTAGGGATTTTTTTTTATTTGAAGATACAAATTCCTAATCAGATAAATGATTCTAAAAAGTTTTCTCCTGTCTATTGTTTTTTCACTTTCTGGATGGTGTCCTTTGAAGCAAAGTTTTACATTTTGATGAACTCCAATTTATCTCTGTTTTCTTTGTTCCTTTTGCTTTTGGGGTATTATATAAAATCTGAGGTATTTTATTTAAACTTTTATGTATAAAATAACTTAATTCTTAGGACCCATTCTAGCAGACAGGTCCTGTTTTTGTCCCCAGTCTATGGATAAGAGACTGTGATGCAGAAAATTTCACTGACATATCAGTGTCACAGCTCAGTGACAGGGAGCTCAGACCCTCATGTTTGTCCCCAGCATCTGTGCTCTTCACCACCATGCTCCACTTCTTCTTGGAATCGTTATTGAAAAAGTCTTTCCTTTTTTGATTTCTTGTTAGTTTGTTTTCTCATTGGGGACCTCATCACCTCATTTTCCTTTCGGATATCAGTGTAGGTTTATTTTAGGTCTCATGTAGGCAGAAGCATTGCTGACATTTAACTTCTTTATTACTCACTCTCCAGTGATGATTGTTGCTAATTGACTTAACCAAGTCATCCTTAAGTCTTTCCTGCTCATGACACTAAAAACAGAGTCATGACTTACAGAATGCTCAAAGATAAAAGTACTTGAGTGATTTTATTTTTCTAACCAATCAAATAAAAACCACGGTGTTGACACAGATTACAAGCTTTCCAGAATAGGGTCACTGTCTTCCTTGGGTTTCATTTGTTTGGTCACAGTGTCTGGATAGTGCCATGCTGTCCAGCAGTTTTGTTAGGATATGGTGCTCATAAATCATTGTAAGGACAGAATTTTGACAACAGACTGTGTTGTTCATTTCACGAGGGAAAAGATCATATAGAAATACTGTTCAGATCCATTTTAAAATTAAGCTTGGAATTTTGAGAAGAGTTCAAGAAAACATACACAGCTCTTTTTCCCAAATTTTAGATCTGTCTTTGATACATTATGTTTACATAGCAGAGTAACTTATCAACTAGATTTGACAAGAGGAGTGTATTATTGATTATTTGTTTTAGTTGAAATATTCTAACTTTCATAAAGTAATCAGTGCCCATAAATGAACAAATATGTTTATATTATTTTGCAACATAGGACCAGACTTCCTATGTTTCTATATAATATATATGACTGTGTATTTTAATCTGTCTGTCAGTGTTTTCATAGTTTTTCAGCAATGTTGTAACTTTAGAATTCTTCTGAGAAAATCACCCGCGATTCTAGTGCAGTTTGTACAGTGCATCCTGTCTTTTGCATGGGATTCCACTGTCCCCTCAGTGAGGACTTTCCTCTCCTATTGAGTTAGTAGCAGAGTTAAAGGAACTGTGATTTCTAGGCCTTCGCTTTCCATGTGTTTGCCTTTGGCTGTCAATCACGATTTTCCCTTTCTTGAGTTTTCATTGTTCCATTAGAATTTTTTAAAATAACTATTAATATGTTGCATCGGTCTCCCTAGAAACTTGATTTGTTTGTGCTTTTCAGTTTTCAATTTATGAAACGTGTAAATGCTCTCTTGTTTTTAAGTAGTACTTTTTCACTAGATATTTGTTTATCTCTTAATAGTTAAAATATTTTTTCCCAATGAATGAATCGGTGTGCATGTTTTAAAAGATACCTTACTTTTTATTGTTCTTATTGTAACAGTTATATTCATTTTAGAGAATTTAGAAAATAAGGATAAGCACAATAATAACTTAAAAATGGCATCTAACCTCACCTGGAGATACTGTTGTAAGATTTGAAATTGAGAATTACAAGTCCTCTCAACTTGTTCTTCTTTTTCAAGTATATTTTGGTTACTGAAACCCTAGAATTCCCATATGAATTGTAGCAGAACTAGACAGTTTCTGCAGTGGAGCCCGCTGGGATTGTGATCGAAACCACGTTGTATGTATGAATCGCTCTGGGGAGCATTGCCATCCCAAGAGCGCTGTCTTCTGATCCATGAATGTGCGTGGTGTCTCTGTCCAGGTATTTAGGTCTTCTTTAATTTTTTTCAACAATGTTTTGAGTTTACAGAGCATTATTTTACTTTATTTTTCTTTGCCTTTATACTGAGGACAAGTGTGCAAGGTACCGGGATCAGAAGTGTATTTCAGCCCCGTGACTTGCTGCCACGATGAACGCTGCACTCTTGCTTGGCCCTCTGTAAAATCTTGCACAAAATAGGACGTCAGTAACTCTCTCGAATGAATGATAATATGATTGTTGATTGATGACTGAGGGTCCTTGTGATGATGTCTTTTTCCCAGCCTTTCCCCTCTTCTGAACTATGCCCTTTCTCTTCCTTTCCTCCAGCCTGGTTTTCAGCCTGCCTGTGGCATTGATTTTCCCTCCCTGAAGATTCTTCCTTTCACTGGTTCAGGATAATGTTACATATGGGCTGTAGAAACATGCTAGATGACAAGAAAGAGCAAGTCCATTTCATGCTAGTATTTTTAGATTGTGTTATTCTTTTTTCGATTGAAATTAAATCAGGCTGACCCCCTGAGCCCTCCCATGAGCTCTTTCCACCTTCCTACAAGTGATACTGCTCTTGTTGTTGCATGTTCCCTGCCCCCAGCCTTGGTTTTGGTGTTGAGTAAGTCACCATCACTGGAGCCCTCTCTTTAAAAGTTGAAGAGAATATTTGCTCCTTCTCTCTCATTGGGGACTTGGATGAAATGAGTTACCAGATAAAGAATGGGCCCCACCTCATTCTGAACCCCGCTCTTTCCGTTCTTTTCTCCAGGGGAAAAGAGTACAATTCAACAGTATAAAGATTGATTGTGAGCTAATGAGATAGACAAGACAACCGATCATTTATTAAATATCCTTTCATGCTAGAAACAAATGTATTATACACACAAACAGCACACAAAGTACGGTAGTACCGTGGTTACAAACGTGGGTCCGAGTTCGAGTCCTGCTCTGGAGTGACCAGTCCTGGGGGATGGAGAAATGGTAGGTTGGCTTAGCCTCTCCAGGACTGGTTTTCTGTCCTGCAGAGACGGGGCTCACTAGGCGTCCCCCCCCGTAGAGGTGCTGTGGGGTGTAAATGATGCGCGTGGGCAGCCCGAGCACAGCTGCTCGTTCCTCTTAAGTGTAGGATCGCATAGCTTTTGCTGTGACGGCTTTATGACTGCCCCGTGTAGACTCTCAGTGCTCCGAAGGGATGCCTTGTGGTTTGGAGATGGGATTCTCACTTCTGTAAATACCCAAGGATAGTGTTATTGGGCCCCGCTGATTTGAATCTCTTCTTTAGAAAATACATAATGTAGATATATTTTTAAAGCATACGTGCTTTTTTTCTTTTACTATTTAAAATTCTACCCTCTCATCTCTTGGTGTGACTTTTCATGGAATCCAGGAAACAGCCCTAAGCTACCTGCCTCTTCACACTTCTCCGTGGTGGTTTCCTTCCCTGACTAGAAGAGGCTTTTGCATAGGAAATTTTATTTGTTCCCTTTTCTTGGAGACTCTCTGTCTGTCTGCCCATCTCTCACCTCTCAATCTGTCCATTTATCGACCCACTGATTCTTCTGACATGTTCCAAAACACGTTTCAGGCAGCTTACAGAAGAACAGATACCAAATAAACAGGTGAGAAAATAAGGTCAAGTTCATACAGTGAAGCTAGGAGGCGAGTCTTTATGACGGTTGTAGGCGTGAGACACACGCCTCTTCCCTGTGACTTACAAGATGGACAGCAAGAGTGTGCCTAAGGCTCCCAGCAGACACAGGGAAACAGGGTTTGTGGGAGATGCTCATTGACCGTGAAATAAAGAAGTGGCTGAGCTACTTAGGCTTAGAAGAATATTTTGAATATCTTCCAAAATCAGAGTATTGCATCTTTTCTTTTGTGAGAGTTCTACATATAGTTGGCTACATTCTATACCTGGAAGTTTCTCCAAAACTGCTTCCCACGTGAGTCCCATGGCTCGGGAATGGGGTGGTTCTGCTCATTGACGGGGGTTGGCCAGAAACAGAAAATGAGAGCCTCAAAGGAGCCTGGGATTTATCAGTTATGTTTTGTCAGTGCTGTAGATTTCAGAAAATGCTTTCACCTTTTCTTTCCATCTGAGGCAGCAGCGCGCTCTCTTCCCAGCATCAGGAGCTCAGGGCCACGGGATGGTGGGGGCTGACTGCACTGCCGTCAAGACAGCTGAGCTAGTCACTGCAGGTGTGGTTCTTTTACATACTGCAGTTCATGCTCTTTACTAGAATGTTTCAACAGGGAGTTAATTAACTGAGTTAATTAACATTAAATAAATATGATCTTTGTTGAAAAGACATTTATAGGCAGAATATAAGCTGTGTAGACTTTAAAAACCATTTCATTACTGAAATTTCATTTGGGAAGATACACAGTTTATCTTATACATGCCTCTCTTAAAGTAACAAAGAAACCAGACAGGAAAGACAGAGGATGGTTTCTGTTCTTCCTCTCGGCTTGCAGGTGCCCTCACGCCCAGTAGCATCAATCCAGACACCAGCACTGACACTGGCCGTGCTCAGAACTACCTCAGCCCTGAAGACACTGCTGACAAATAGAAGGGGGCAGCGCCCTGTTAGAGCTGGTGCTGTCACTCTGTGGGTCCTTATGTAACTGTGTAGTGTTAATCAGGATCGCCCGTTGTACATTGTGTGACGCTGCTGTCTTGTCTCCTACTTACTTGTTTCTCTAAGTATTCATGTATTATTCTCCAATGCGTGGTACTACACACCTGAAAATGCTTTTTTCAGATGAAAAAGAATGTGCATTTAAAATAATAAGTCTGAAAAAGGGGGCAAAGTTGCTATCCTGGTCCCACTATTCAAAGATAATAATTAACACGTTAACGTCTTTTTTCTGTTATTTTCTTCAGTGTGTATCACCTCTGTCATAAAAAACCAGAGAGCACTCTGTGCCTGTTTAATGTGTGGACACCTCCATTTTCCATTTGGCTTATTATATGTTTTTCTACAATATTCTATCTCCAGTGGAATGATTTTTGATGACCAGTATAGCATTCTGTCTTGTGGAGTCATCGTCCATTTTACTTCGGACTTAAATAAACTTTTAAATTCCAAGTATACTTAACTGAAATACTAAAAAGAGAACTGTGGTGGTACAGGAAGGCCCCTACCTCCCTTCCCCTTATTTCCTGAGAGTAAAAGCTGTTGAAAATTTGGTATATATATTTCATGACCCTTATGCCTATGACATACATATATACACACATATGAGAATTCTATATATACGTGTGTGTATATATGCTTTATTTAAAAATGAGACCATACTATATGTTTTTCTGCTGCTCGCTTTATTCACTCAGGTGTATATCATACACGTCCTCCCACTCCAGACTCACCCAGTCCTTTCAGAAAGAGTGGAGGGTTCTCCTGAAGTGCGGGTGTGGTCTCTTGTCCACGGACACCTTTGGTGGGAGAATGCTGTGGACAAGGCCCTGGACCACGGCGAAACGCTGGCTCCCTCAGTGCTCGCAGGTCGCTGTGATTTACCGCATCATTGTCTTGATGGTGGGCACTTAAGTTTTCTCCATTTTCCACTGTCAGAAAGGATGTTTGACTGGCATCCTTCTTGTACAGACATTCCTATGATTTTGTATGTGTATTCCTTTAGTTAAGGCTTCTGGAAATTTAGTCCCTGGATGTGACATTTACATTCATCACAGACTCCTTTCAAGTGACTCTAGAAATTCCTTCTCCAGTGGGGGATGAAAAGATGTACAATTACTTATGTAACCAATTCTCTATTGCTGGATATGATTTCACTTCAGTTTTTCTTCCCACCATTGTAAACAGTGCTGTGTAAATGCCCTGATGGGTACATCTTTTTTGACTGAATTTTTTTTTTCCTAAAGGAAACAATTCCTAGAAGTGGTGTTGAGTCAGTGTGTACGTAAGTTTTTCAGAGTTTACATATCCATTGACATGTCGTCCTCCGGAAATGTTACTCATGGTTTGTTCTCCCACAAATGGACACTAGCTAGAATATGTATTAAAAATATTTGCCAATATGATGAGCAAAAGTGCTTTTTCATTGTTTTAGTTTGCATTTGATGACCAATGAGGTATTGAGCATTTTTTACTCATTAGCCATTTGACTTTTTTAAAATTAATGATACCTTTTTTTCCATTGCACACATTTAAGTGAAGGAGCTTCTTGTTGCTTTGTGACAGCTCTCTGTATGTTATGAACATTAACCCCTTGTCTTCATCAACATGTATCACAGAGCTTTTTCTTATCATTTCTTGCCTTTCATTTTGTTCAGGAGGTTTTTTATTTTGGTTGTGTCTCAAAATATTCATATGATAGTAAATGTCTTCCTTATGGGTTTTATCTTTGACATTATTCTTAGAAATAATTTCTTATAATGGAATAAATTTCTTCTGTAGGTTTTTTTTAATCTCTAACATGGAGATGATAATAGTACTTGTTAATGTAAGGGTAAGTTGAATTGATAAGAGCAAAGTGTTGTATTTGCTGTTATTAGTACTTTTTAATATTTATATCACTGTCTGTAATTTATCTTCTGCTCCTTATGACAGGAATAGGATTTATTCTTTCCAGGTGAATCTCTGATTGTCCCAGGACAATTATTGAAGTCATACTTTTCTCTTTGATTTGAAATCCCACCTGTACAAAATACTTATGTACACTAGAGTCTCTTTTTGAGCTCATGGTTCCTTTCTGTCAATCTGCCTTTCTTACTCCAGCACCATATGTTATATATTGTAAAAATTTATTTAATAATTGGCAGTCTGAATTTTTTTTGATTATTTTATTCCATCCTAAATTTTCTTGTCTAGAATTATGACTTTATTATTCCTGAAGAATTCCAAAATATTTTGTTCAAGTTAAAAAAAAATCAGAATGGCGTTTTCATGGGAATTTTTAGTAAGTTTTGAATTATTCTAATGAGAACTTACATCTTTACAAAACTGCCTTCCTCCATGCAATTTGTTGATGTCTCTACATTCACACCTCTTACTTTACCCCTCAGTAGAATCCTGAAGTTTCTCCATTTAGAACATGGCCATTATTTTTGAATTTATTCCAGATTATTGTTTATGTTTTTGTCAATTTTGTGAGAATTTTTTGCTATTATATTTTTAAATGCTTAAATCTGACATTTAGAAAGGAAGATTAGATTTGTAAATACTCACTTTGTAACTTGTCATTTAAAATTGTAAGTATTAAGTACTTGTTCCAGAATCCTTTCTTTTTTGTTTTTAAAAATTTGTGTCCAAGGTTCTCAAAATGGTCTTAGCTAAGTGGTATAGGTGGGGAGACAAATGGAGAGAGGTTGTGAGGCTCATGTACAAACTGTGAGCAGTTTCATGGCTACCTTTAGGCTGGAGAAGCCACAGAAGAGACCAGATTAGACCAGGGATGGCTTTGTATGCACTTGAAAGCCAGCTTTCCTGCCTGTATGGTGAAGCCTGGTGGGCGTGGCAGGTAGATGATCAAGGTCTGATCAAGGTCATTGGCTGCACAGAGCGCTGTGTCTGTGAGAACTGGTGACCATTGCCATGGGAAATGCTTGGTGCCAGGAACACTGCAGAGGAGCTGGGGAGCCTGTGTGTTAAGGATTTTCCCGTCCTGGGAGTGGGAAGCTCAGACTGCATTCAGATCTGAGTTTGAATTCATCCTCTTTAGTTTACTGGTCCTCTGACTTTTGTCAAGTTATACATCCTGTTTGAACTCCTGTCTCTCAAAACAGGAGAATTACGGCCTGCTGCTAGAGTGTTTGATCAGGGTAAATGATTTGTGTCTATAAGATGCCACGTACAGTCACAAGCTCAGTAAGAATTGGGCTGTCGCTTCTTCTTCTGCAACTCAGTGCTCGATAAGTCATCAGGGGAAAGCGAGTCCCTAATTTATATGTGGTGCAAGGAAGAACAAAACTAACGTCTTGCCTTTCCCTGGCAGTATTCTTACTTCTTTGCTTCATGTACCTCTTTCCTCCTTTACTCTTCTCTTTCACCTCCTCCACCAAGTTCCTGAGAATCTCTCAGAACACCAGATCCAAATTACTTTAAATGTTGGCTCATCCCCATGAAATGACAGTGACAAAAAAAGCTGTACACATCCCAGACTTGATTGTATTTGATTTACACACACACACGTACACACACACACACACACACACATCAGGCTACCTCCCATTTGCTGAGGGAGAAGGACCACTTTTTCTGAGTTTTCATTTACTGAGCGTGAGAGCAAAGTCTCTTGAGCAGAATTTCACCTGGCTTCGTGCATGGTTTTTTAAATTGGATTTCTGCTTTGTGTCCATAGAAATATTCTCCTCTTAGAAGAGAGGAAGTGGAGACATAGATATTCTGCTGAGATATTGGTGTCATCATATTTGAGTTTTAAGGGACTTAAGACAGCATAGAGTCGTAACTTTTTATGGGTGAGAATCCATGATGGTGTAACTTGGACAAGAACCTGGGTCTCCTGCCATCGTGTCCACGCGGGTGAAGAGGCAACTGGTTGGGGGATGGCAGGGATCCTTCTTGCTTGAGTTCCAGGGTCTTGTTAGTTTTCATTGCTCAGCTGCCTTTAGTTTATGTTCATGTGCCCTCTCATGGAAAGGTCACTCTGTACTGATAGACTGAGTTTCTAATCAGCAAAAAGCTCTGGACCCACTCATATTTTCCAGAGTTTTTCTTCTGACCTGCTGACACTTTATATAAATGAGACCTAACAAAACACTGGATATAAAATCCTTATTGTTATTGTTTTCCCTCAAGTTCCATAGGAATGGGGTGCTGTCTCAGGCTGTCTAAGGCTAGATCTGAACAAATATAGGGTGATAGGCTGTGCTGCTGGACCCTCCCCAGTCGAATTGGTTTTCCACCTTAGTTTTTAGAATGAGGCAGATGAGTTCAAATCTTGTCTTTACCAGTTATTAGCTTTGTGACCTTGGAGAAGTAACTTTACTTTTTTGAGTTCCAATTTTCTTTATCTGTAAATAAGTTCTGTATTTATTTTATGGTTTTTGTTTTAGAATTGATGAGCTAATTCCCTCATTTATACCTAAAGTACTTATCGCGTGGTTGTATGATGGTTCCTTGGTAGTTGATTACTAAGGCACTCGGCAGTGAGAAAGGGGGTGGGGCCCCCTGGATCAAAGAGCTTATATTCCAGGATATGGTTGTAAAAGACTGGATTGCAGTGGATTTTTAGTAAATGTCCATTCCTTTCCTAATCCCCATTGATTGTGTATATATCTTTATACTAATTTACGAACAATTTGTTTTTGTAATTTAAATCTTTGTAGTATTTAAAGAATGTAACTATAACAAAAATACGTGAAATAAAATGATTTGACTATTATTTTCCTTTCAATAGGCAAAACAAAATAAAATAGAAAAGAAAAGAAAAAGTATTGAAGGAGTAGAAATAATTTTATTTCCGTGGAATTAACTCCCTATATTATATTTTTCCGTTGTGTTGTTAAACAGCATATAAAATTGACAGGTTGTGACTTCAGTGTTGATAGCTAGGTGAGTAAACTTTCTTTTTGTGGTTGTCTTTGATGAATTATTTGCACTAGATCATAAATGATGTACATGTTACATATTGGAAACAAGGAAACAGTGGATAAATACTACCTCCAATGCACTCATTTTGTTACCGAGTCCAAACTCGTTCTGCTTGCCACATGACAGGCCAATAAACTGGGAGATGAGGAGTTGGAGCAAGGAATAGTGACTTTACTTGCAACGCTGGCAGACCCAGAAAACGGCAGACTGATATCCTCGAGATCCATCTTCCCCAAGTCAGAATTCAATCTCCTTTTATAATAAAAAGGGGCTGGGTTGTGGTTGATTGTTGCATACTTCTTGCTGCATGAATTGTTTGTCCTCTGAATCCGCTGTTCTTGCAGGTGTCCATGTGGATCAAATCATGGTGCCCCTATAAAACCTCCAAAGAAACAAAGGTTATTCTCTATTTTGCAACATGTCATCTCTACAGAAGTGCAGATGAGCTAACATTTTTAAAGATCAGGGCCAGGAGAATAGGCTTTCCTGTAGATTTCAGGCTAAAGGCAACTTTCTTTTACAAATGGTGCAGATCTACCAAGTCTGAGCCTAGAAAACAGGGCACAGGTTTAAAGCCAAAGGAATAGATCAAACATAGGGTCAAAATTGTTCTTTTTTATTACAATTCCCTTTTCAGCTTCATAGATAATTTTAGTAAGAAACATGAGCAATTTTGTATTTTTGCTTCTTAATAACCGATAAGTGGGCCAACAATATTTTTGTGAGCAGGGATGCTGTGCGGGCCCTGGTGTGACAGCAAACTCTTGTTGGGGTGGCCAACCCTGCAACATGTCTGATGCCCCGTGAGTGTTGGTGAGGGTCCCCCTAGACAGGGGCTCTCTTCAGGAACCAGCATATGGGCATTGTCCTCTGGAGACTTCTTTTTCGGCTGCAGGAAATTTTTTCAGATACTGTGATTGAAAAATCACTCCAGCTGGGGATAGTTAGGGGAAAAAGGAAAAGGAAAAGTGTTTGAGTAGAGTAGAAGAGTAGGACATAAGATCACGGATCCTGAGTACTTGGCAGCGGGACCTCGGGAGAGAGGGGAGCACAGGTGGTGAGGGGCCTGGCTCCGGAACCAGCTCCTGTACCTGTCCCCGTGCCCAAGACACATAGGTTTTAATTGACCTGGGCCACCTCTCTGGGCTGGATGTCACCCTGGGCAGAACCTTGAGAATCGAAGGTAAGGGGTGGGCAGCACTCACCTAGGGGGCCACTGAGGACTTCGTTCAAGTCCACAGTGCCTTTCTGGTCATGTGTCTTCACTTGTCCTTTATCTCAGGATCTGAGGAGGAGGAACAAGGAACTCAGGGAAGGATCCAGGAAGATATCCGACTGTGTTAAGAGAGGACAGAAAATGTGAAACGGGGAGTGAGGACACTTGCAGCAAAGTAAAATGACTTCACAACTATTACTTCAGAGCTGCAGGTGTAAGAGAGCCTAAGCCTGTCTCAGAGTGCAGAGGACAAGCGGAAAGGAATGGCAAAATTTCCACTGACAATTGAAATTTTGTTAAATAGCCTGATACTGTTGTTTGCATCACTTGAATGAATGCAGGCATATTTCTTTGGACAATTACAAGTTCACTCAAACCCACCAGCCCCTCTTGCCCCCATCAGGGATGGGCTTTCTCAAGCACAGTGCCCCTCCTGCTTGGGTGGAAAACGCTGCGTGTCCTCGCCTGGGGCCGGGCTGCTGCAGGGCACTGAGTCCCCGAGGCACGGCCTGTGATACACGACTGGAACATCTCTGCTCTTGACTGGGGGCCTCCGTTTCCCCTGCAGTGTAAGAATGCCGGTGACTGAGTTAGAAGCATGCTTCCAAGCTGTCCATGTCCTCGGCATCCAGAAGCGGAGCCTGGAAGCTTCCGAGTTTCTCCAGGATGCGGTCTACTTTCACCTTCGGCAGGTGAGTGCATGTCCTTACACAAGTGGAGGAATTACTGCACTTTTCCTGGAAATTTCTCACCACTAATCCATCTGATTTATCTCTGCTAGGATTCAGTATGGCCTGCTAAAGAATCTGGAGTGAGATCATGAAACCCTGATGAAGAGGATTATTTATTTCATTTCTCTATATGATAGTCTTTTACTTTTAAAATTCAGAATGATTCTTTCAGGAAATTTTGGTGGGGTTGGAGAATCAACTTTGCTGTTAACATCTTTGCTACCTGTTGCTTTATGCCTCTCACCTGTCTTCTGTCACTTGTGAGGCAGTTTCATTTGTGATTCTGCCCGGGTTGTTCATGTTATAAAATATAAATTCTATAAAAGTACAGTCTCTTTTACTCCGAAGACATTCCACAAATACTCCTTTAATCTGGGTGGGGTTTTAAGAAGACAGAATCATTAGAACATATAATTGCAAGTTGCTAGTGCAAAATCCCCAAATCAATAGTCTAGCTAAACATCTAAAATCTTTCTAATCTACCTTGGATTTGTATGGATAAGTGAAGCAGTTTGCTAAGAACACAAGACCAGGTTTAGAATACAGGCTGGTGTAGCTCAGCAGGTCCTCCCAAGCTGATGCTCTGCCAGAGGGTGGGGCCGAGGGAAAAGGGGGTGTCCTGCCCTCCCTGAGCTGACAATTTTATAGCAAAGACCTTTAGCAGGTGAAGAAATTGGGGTTTCTTCTAAGAACAGTGAGTTTGAAAAGAGTCCCAAAAGCACGGGAGTGGCACAATCCCATTTGTCTCAAGTAGGGGAGAGTGGCTGTGGGGCCACTTGGGAGACTCGTGAGTCCAGGTGGGCAGTGTTGGTGGCTTCCACTTCAGCGGTGGGACGGTCATTGGGTAAAACCGAACAGATTGAAGGCACGTTTAGATGGTAAAAAGTAAATGATTAATTCTGTCTGTGAATGTAGGATGGAGTAAGGCCCAGGGTTCTGTGTGAATTAATTAGGTAAATGATGCTCCTGCGGTGATCTGAGGAGGAAAGCTGCAGAGGGAGTTCTGGGGGAAAACTGAGGAGTTCAGCTGTGGGTAAATTTAAAGGCTGTTAAATGTGTGGTCTGGGAGCTCAGGTGAGAGCCAGTAGTGAGTAGGGGGAGGGGAGAGGGACTTTCAAATCATTTTGTCTTGTGAACATACAAATAAATATGAGTAATGACTCACTTAACACCTCTATATTCTGGATTTAAAGCCCAGTAACATTTTGCTATTCAGACTGCAGAGGTTCTTAATTTTTTTTAATAGAAATAAATAGAAACAAAATATTGGAGTTAAGGAACATCTTAGAATTGATGTGTGTCCTTGTTTGTATTTTTATACCTCATCTGTTTATAACCATAATCTACAAAAAGTTAGCTTGCTTAGCATAAGAGTTTAACAGAGGGCCTTGACACACACTGTTTGGGGTTGAAGCTGATCTTCTTGGGCAAATTATGTAGCCTCTCTGTGCCTTAGTTGCATCTTCTGTGACTGCCCCCGGGCCCCTCATCACAGCAGATTTCCTAGACTAGATGTTGGGAGGGAGGCTGCTGAAGGGAATAAGAAGTGGCAACTGCTAGGGATACTGAAGACAGAGACAAAAACAGGTTAAAGCCGATATATTGAGTAAAAATACCCTCAAAAGTGAAAGAATCCCGCAGTGTTTTGAGCCACTTAGCGTCAGAGAAACAAAATCACGTGGAGCCAAAGCTCTTGAGCATATGAGTATTGTGGGTGGGAGGGTGTCATCAGAAAAGTTTTGAGAAAAGGCCTCTTCGTTTCCCTTGACGTTTCCAGTAAG
Source organism: Vicugna pacos (assembly GCF_048564905.1). NCBI lineage: Eukaryota > Metazoa > Chordata > Mammalia > Artiodactyla > Camelidae > Vicugna > Vicugna pacos. The sequence continues at coordinate 40,903,072 of NW_027328741.1, read as the reverse complement.
GATGGGGAGCAGAAGTGAAAACCCCCTGCTTCACAGTTGAAGGTGCTGTTTTGTGCGAGACTGACCAACGTTTGGAGACCAGTCATCAGCGGTGGTGGCAAATGAAGAGGCTTTGGATTGGGTGGGGCACTTGCTGTGACTTTCAGGTGACCTGTTGACTGGGGGCTGTGAGGAGGGCAGTAGGTTTACAGGGTGGCCCGGGCATACTCCCTGGCTCTGATGCTGCTGGTCTGATTAGCAGACCTGGGCACCCGCAGTCCTAATGGGGCAGCTCGGGATGTGGCCTGGGACACCTGCCGTGCTGAGGGCGAGAAGAGGGCTCCCCTGAGGGGGTGTCCCTGTGGAGAGTGTGAACGTCTTCCTGCAGGGAAGGAAGAGCCTCTGAGCAGGGGGCCGGATGCACAGGCAAGACCAGCCTAAGCACTGAGTTTTCTGGGAGCCAGAAGTCATACAGTGGCCCACACGGCCTTGTTCCTGCGAGACTGGAGGGAAAAGATGCTGAAAAGACAGGCTAGAGTCAGACCCTGTATTGGATTATGAGTGACAGGAAAGGACTGTTCAGGCAGACACGAGAAAACCCTGTGGGCTCCCCAGCTGGGGCGTCACGCAGAAGGGAAGAACAGAGATATAGACTTTGCCACTTATTAGCGGTGTGACTTTGAGTAATATCACCCCACCTCTCTCTATATATCTTCATCTGTAAAGTGACAGAGTGACAAGCTCGTGTCATCAGAAGGCTTAGTTTAGCTCTGATCCTCTTTGTCCAATCCTCTCAGTGCTGCCCTGCAAAGTTCTGCAGCGGCTGCTCTTACCCTGAGAAGGGAGGGCGTAGAGGGACATTGTAGCGCCCGAGGGCAGGAGGGGGGTGCTTTAAAACCAGTCATGTAACCGCCTGCAGCTGCAGACCTGCAGGCAGTTTGGTTGACGGTCCTTGAGAGGACTTTGGAGGCCTTAGCGTCATCTTAAGTCTTGTTTTCCCTTGGGGTCCGGATTTGCCTTTGCAGATTGATGTTGAAGCTTTGGGCTTCTGGCAAAGCTGTTTTCAGAGATGGATATATACGTAAAATATCGTATAAAATAAAGTGATTTATTTAACTTGTGCGACTTTGCAGCTGTTGGGAAGAGCTCTGTTGGCCTGGTCTCCACGGAGGACACCAAGGGTCAGCAGAGCATTCGGGAGGGCAGGTAGCCTGCAGAGCTGCTGCGGGGTTTCTCCCCAGCAAGGCGCTCTGCTGAGTCGACTCTTCTATGAGTTTGGTTGCCAGAGGAGTAGACAGAAAGTTAATGAGTTCTGGAGGGATTGTATAATGACAGGAAGAATGAGGAAACCGTAGAGTTTCGGGACTAGAACACGCTTTGGTTCCTGATTCAGTGTGTTCCATTACAGAATTGATGAGTTGTGTCTATTCTGGGACTTCATTGAAATAAACGTTCAGCCTAAATGTTAAGGGATTTGATTTATTTGGCTGGAGGACTCGAGCCGGGATGAAAGCCTCTCAGATCACTCTGAGGGACTGCTCCCAAGAGGTAGGGGAGGAGCTAGGATATATAGAAGCTAATTGGTAATTGGAACAATAAAAAAATTGCTTGTCATCTAAAGAAAACCAGATATCTCAAGTTCAAGTATTAAGTGCTTTTCTATGTATGGTGGGAAGCAAACATTTGGGTCATTGAATTCATTCCTTTGGCAAGCCCTTGGCTATCTAGGGCCAGTATCCTGTACTTTCTACACTGAGTCCGCTCAGAGGGCATCTCTGTGAGTGGCTGAGAGGCCGGGCTTCAGGCCTCTCCTCGCTGGAGTTTGGCAGCAACCGCTGATGACTTGGATTCAGCATTCTTTTTTTACTGACATGGTTGCAGTATTTTCATTCACAGTGCTCCCCCTTGGTCCTTAATTCGACCAATATTTTGAGAGACATTTCATGACCAGTTTTGTCCCACGGTGCTACGATGGCTCATTCCTAGTTCAGGTGAAGAATCTTCTGAATTGCCATTCAAGGTGTTAGATTTTTTATTAGGCCTTGTTGATACTAAAAGTTCTCTGGATCACCTGTCTTACTAGTCTATTATGATCCAGGAAGTGTTGACACTTCATTGCTCATTCCCATACCTAGAATCACACTATTATATTTATTTTATTCAAAGTTATAAATTCTATCTGTTTCTTCAAGATGTTTGGCAATCATCAATCTTGTAGGCCTAGTTACACATTGGGAAATGTAACAGACAACAATTTTATAAAATAGGATATAAGTAATACAACTGGTAACGTTAATAAGGTCACGAGTAAGAATTTAATAGTTGAGAAGTTGTATTTTTGGGTTAAAATTTTGTGTTTCTCATTGAGTTTGATCTTATGAGAAAGTTCATATTTATTGTCAGGCTCACAGCAGGTATTAATTGGCCAGGTGAAGTCTCCCACCTTGTAAGATCAACAGTGGCCTAAGCAGAACTATAATTTCTTTTGAGAATAATGTTTCTGAGGGCTATCTAGTTAGAGCCTTGTAGTAGGGAAACCCACCAAGGTAACACAGAAATACTAGACATAGGTAATTTATCATAAGCTTAACAATTGGAGTAGTTCATAATCAAAGGTTGGAGAAATTATCGAAGTAATTGTTATACAGGCCTGGTCCGGTGCCTTCGGTCAGCTGTCTAGTTCAGATGTCGTCTTCTTCTCATCCTGGCCTGGTAGCTTTTTCTCCAATTGGGCACTGCTTTAACGTGAGCAGTGCTCTATTGGCCAGTGCACTGCAGGGGCTGTTTCTGATAGGAAATGAATCCGAAAGTCTGTTTCCTTCAGCTTTGGTGTGTATGGTCTAGTTAAGAGTGCCTGATAAAGGGCCCTTCCATTCAAGTTGGAGACAGTAATTTAAGTCATCCCTCTTCCAGTATGTATAATTCCCTGGCTGCAGGTCATGGGGCATTGGAACTTTACCCAAGGATAGATTACTGAGCTTCAGAAACAAACCTAGAGTATCCTTTTCATAATTCAATTAAACTGTAGAGCAATGTGACATAACAGCAAGGAATGATCTGGGAAGTGTCTTAGTAAATATGGACCTCAATTAACAAAACTAGAATTAGTATCCACTAAAATATAATCTTTTTTTCTCTCTAAGGTTACCCTTAGTTTTCTCAAATAAAACCAAATGAAGATTAATTTCTTTACAAGTGAAGTCTGATTATTTGATAATATAGGCTATTTTAAATTGGCTGTGTTGGAAGTTTTAATACGGAGTCTCAGGGTAGAATGCTAAGGTTTGCTAAGGCCAAGAAAGCCACGTCAAGGCTTTTCATGGGTTTCTGCCTTACAGATTTAGGTAAATTCTTTTCTCTTTAAAATCCTTAAAATACCTTTATAGTCCTATATCTATTAGGAGATGAACTTCCTAATTTGTCTGATAGAGCCACTGGGGACCTAAGTGTTTTTAGTCTCTTGAGGGATCAGATAGAGGGAAAAGATAACTGTTCCAAGTGTGATTACATAGGTATAATTTATCAAATTGCTGTGAACCATAACTAGCTTAAGGAGAAGAGGTTCTTTATGTCTGGGAAACAGGTTAAAAGCCAGTAGTATTTCAAACAATATCAAAAATTATAATCATATTCACCAGTTTACTCAGTCCCATGTAACTAATTCTTTTAATGAGAGTTTTCATTAGAACTTTAAAATTTCTTACCAAGTTTAGTTCAGTGCTATAGTTTGAAATTTATTAGAAAACAGTAAATCTCCTTGAAGAGAAAGCATTTTGCAAAACCAGCAGAAAAAAACAATTAACTGTCTATAAATGACAAAAGTTTTAAAAGCATGGTTAAACACCGGTACACTATAATCGATAAAGAAACCTGTTCACTATAACCATAATTATCACTGGTAACATTTCAGATATACCAGAATTTTAGGGAGTCCATATAATTTCTATAATATCTATATTAATAATATTTTCTCATTCAGTATAACCTTAAAAGTTTTATGATTCATTTGAAAATACCATGTTATTTAACATGCCAAATGAATCTTACTAGTTTAAAATCTCTCTTTGGGATGTTTCAGGGGCCCTCTGTAGCATCCCAAACTTAACAGGAGATTAAAAGAACTTTAATTAGAATTTGATATTTGTAGAGCTTGTTAAAAGATTTCAGAACACTTGCTCAGATAAACATATAGAACACTGTAAAGTAGTACTAATTCATTAACAAGAAAATACATCAAAAGTAAAGGCAGAACAGATCAGCTAAGTGGTATAAGAAGTTTTACAATCTGTTACTGAATGTGGATTAACATTTTAAGAAAATTTTTTCCTCTTAACAGAGAGAAAACCAAATCTATTCTTGTACCAGCTTACTTCTAAGATTCACTTACGTTGCCCAATTTGATTCTAAACTTAGCCAATTCTGACCACGTACAAAACACTTTCCTCAGGTTTCCTTTTCCACAAGCCTTCCACAGATTTCTATACTCATATTAGTGTGTCCCTTATTTTCTCTTCCATTCAGAAGTAACCAGCTTCAGGAGAAAGTCACTATTTTTCATTAACAAAATATAATTCCATTCTTACATCTTCCTTTACACATTTATATTACTTTCCTTGGATACTGAGATCATTCCCTTAATAATAGAGATTTTTTCAGTGTGGCACAAACCATTTATTAATATTTCTAAACACCTTTAGTTTCACTGTAAGAGGAAGTTAAATATTAAGTAATTCATATTTCAATCTTATTTTATCTCAAAATGGCATAGCTATTTAATAAATCCCATCATTTAACTTAATTTTGCACAACTCTAGAATTTAAAGATACCAAACGTTTAGAGATTATCTTAAGCATACATTTTAAAAATATATATTAAATATTTACCCAAAGCTCTCATCTCATTTGCATTTAATTTACTTAAAATTTTACCACACCACATTAATACTGTCTTTTTTTTGACAAATCTGCAACAGATATAACAGGATTTTATTTGACATTCATTAAACCTAGGTACAGTAAAGGTATTATACTTAATATTGATGACTTTAAAGATGTCTATATTAATTAGAACATACTTAAACTAAACAATGTCATATATTATCTTAATATTGAATATTTTCCATTTCACGCGATGCTGAATGTCAATTTGTTCAGTTTTTATCTTAATACTTAATTTTTAAGTTCTTATTTTTTTACGTCAATTAAGCAGAGCTCTTTCACTTTGACTTTTTTTTTTAGCAGTAGAAATATCTCACCACTATAATGTGTACACTGGCTTATAATCAGACAAAAGCTAGAGATCTCATAGCTTCACTTTAAAACTTACTTATAAGATAGGTATAATAAAAGTTGCAGTAAGCTGAATTTGCTTGCTCAAATCACTAAGGCATACTATTTATGAAACAGACAGTTAAGATTTCTTCACAACCTCTGAAGGGCCCGTCAGAGTTCTGAGTTTTAAAATGCCAAAAATTTCTTGGCCTTAAGTTCTATTTCGTTGAGGGAATTAGGCTCAGTCCTAGGTCACTGTTTGTTGTATTTATATTTCTGATCTGCAAGACAAAGACACTCTCTTCCAGGTCCCCAGAGAACTGCTCTGTCAACCAGACCCAATTTTATCTCCTTAATTTTTGTGTCAGTGAGAAAAGCTGTAAACAAAGAATTCCATGTTTTAAAACTTTAAGGTTTACTGAATCATGTCTTCCAAAGCTTGCATAAGGCATTTAGTAAGGTCTCTTTTCCTTGAGTTATAAGTTAAACCCAGGGTAAAACTAATTATATTTTTTTATTAGCCACTCAATATTAGTTTTTAGATTTACGTTATATTGGACTGCTCATGTAACTCTACTGGTTTCCTTTACTTTGTTCAATTAATATTTTCAGAGGGACAGATATGTGCCCAGCCTTATAATACCTAGAAGGGGAAGCGTTTTTCCACTGAAACATATCTATCCCACAACATAAGCAAAAGGATTGTATAAAGACCATTTAAATATACCAATTTCACAATCTTTTATCTCAATTTTATTAAATCTTATACCTTTAATTTTTATATTTATTAGGTTTAATCAATAATTCTTATTTCTAGAAGGAGTGCCAGAAGCATTTTTTTTTTTTGTGCATTGTATATAATTTTATAGAAGTCTCTAGGATGCCCAAGTTTCAGCCAAAGAGCTTAGGCCCTTCTCAGTTTTTAATTTCATTAATTGGTCTGTTGTCGCAATCATTGATCAAGTATTTCAGTCTATATATACATATATTTTAAACTGTGGTAAATAAAACTGACTTGTTTGAACTTTAATGTTGGGGGGGAGTAGGTGATTTTTTGGTCCTTTTTTTTTAACTTTACGTAGCGTAGTATCAAAACCTTGTATGTAAATCCAAAAATGTCCATTTTATTTATCTCATTCAAAATAACCATATAAAAATATTTATCCATTTGGGATAAGATTCTTATCGTTCTTTTTTTTCGACATTTTTACAATCTTTTTTCCAGTTATTCAATTTAATTAACATTAATTATTCTAAGTTTTTATTAGCATCTCTAGAACCATTTATTGGGAAGGAAAAACACAAATGTAGCTTTTCAAACCAGTTTTATTTTTTTAACTAAGTTCTTAGGTTAACCATTAGATATATTTTTCTACATTTAAACTTGATTTTAATAGGTACCAATAAAACAGCTGTTTATAATGAGATCTCTTAAAACTTTCCCCAATTTAAAAGTTTTTCCAAATTAAAAGATCCATCATATGGCCATCAATTTATATATATATAAATATATATATAAATTATATATATATATATATATATATATATATATATATATATAGTGATTTTAAACCAATAAATGAAGCGGCTCTTCCACATGATTGTCGGGGTGTTGCCTAAATAAAATTCAAAGGTTTTCTCTCCAAAAGCTAAAGGCCATTGTGGTCCAGGCTGATGCAGCAAAGTTTAAGATGTCAAAATATCTGAAAATTGGTACAATCAAAAAATTGCTTAGAATCCCAATTTATTTGCATGGCCACCATATGTACACAATTGTTGAACCTTTTGTATGACAGAGTCCAAGGTTTCCTTTAAAAAATAAAGTAAATATATATATATACATACATACACACACTTAATACACCCAGAGAAAGATAAAAAATTTACATTTCAAGGACACAGGAAGAGAAATCCAAGTTCCTCCTAAAGGGGATTTTGTTTTTATAAGTTCAGAATTCCAAAAAATGTTTTTATCAGGCCTGTCAATTACTTTCAGAGTGAGTTTTTTTTTCTTACTCCCAGTTAATGTTGTAAGTTTTGTATGTACATAAACCTGGCTGGGGTAATAGTTGGAGACAGGCAATCTGTCATTTCTTTTTCTTTTCTTTCCTTTTCTTTTCTTTATTTTTTTTTGAATGTTCTATTCCCCATTGTAAGATCGGGTTCCCAGAATAAATTTGTTGGTAAGATTTCCCACAGGGACAACTTGGTGGCATGAAGTCTTTGTCACTACCACTGCTGGAAGATTCTCTGTCACCCGAGAAAGCTGTTACGAGCCAGGAGGATGGTCCGAGTTCTCGAGTTGAAAGGTTCCTCATAAGAGTTTTACTTTTATCCTGAAAAATTCAATGGTTGTAACCAAATTGATGAAAATATTAGACCAGCCTCTTACCTAACCACTCAGTCCTGAACCCAGTGTCTTTCAACTTGGACCCACTCGGGATGTCTCCCCTGGGTGAGTATTTTCCTCATATATTTCCACCAGCCCCACTTTGGACATCTCCTCAAGGTGGGTATTTCCTGTTAACTTTCAACCAGGCCCCACCCAGTATGTCTCCACTGGGTGGGTAATTCACCCCAATTTCTTTCAACTGGAGGGCCACGTACCTGGATACACCGCCAGATAAAACTCAGGATCATCAGCCAGTATGTGAGATCTGAGAACCAGGAGAGACTCACCCAAATTCATCTGGACTCCCCGAGGAGGCGGATGGCACAAAGGGCCACTGCTGGTACCAAGGCTCCGGTTACTCGGAGAGTCCAGGTGGAGAGAAGTCTGCCGTGGGTCCCTTCAAGGTGTCCAAAACTGTTGAGTGAAATACATGTGCAGCCTAAAAGTTAAGAGTTATGTTTTATTTGGCGGGAGGGCTCGAGCCGGGATGACAGCCTGCCAGATCTCTCTGAGGGACTACTCCAAAGAGGTTGCGGAGGAGCTAGGATATATAAGAGCTCTACAACAAAGACCAGATTGTTGGAACAATAAAGGATTGCTTGTTATCTAAAGAAAGCCAGGTATCTCAAGTTCAAGAATTTAGTACTTTTGTATGTATGAGAGGAAGCAAATATTTGGACTCACTGAATTCAGTTTTTAGACAAGCACCTAGCTATCTAGGACCAGTAAGTAGCCTGTCTTTTCTTATTCTGATTCTGCTCAGAGGACACCATTGTGAGTTGCTGTAGCGGCTGGGCTGCAGGCTTGTCCTAGCTGGGGGGTGGTGGCAGCCTTTAATGACTTGATTTCAGTATTCTTTGTTTACTGTCATGGTTGCAGTATTCTCATTCACATTGTACTATGTTCGTTCACAGACTGATTATGTATAATCTGCAAACTTGGAAAGCAACCGAGATGGAATTACTGCAGGTACCTTCTACTTTAATAAGCCGTGTGCAAACATATACATGGAGGAAGCATACACTTGGATTTGGTGGTGCAGGGAAGGGTTTCTGCACATTACAGGACAACACAGTGCAGAATTCCTTAAGTCCACTTTTCTTTACTGTAGTGGTTTCTGAGAACTGTTTATGGTAATTAACCAACACTGACAAACGGTGGCACACATTGCATTTAAGAGATGGCCGGCTGCAAACTTGTGTATTGGACCGGTGGAATTCATAAGCAAGTGGTCAGGTGGATGGGATAGAGATGGAGCCAAGGCCTGGGCCCAGATTCCAGTTTAAATTGCCATTTTTTCACCATAGGGCCTTGGACTAGAATGTAAACTCTCTTAAACTGTTGGAGAATCTGTGAAATGGGCATGATAATATTCGTTTCTTCCTGGGATTGTTGTAAGTTTTAAAGAGTATTATAGCACACATGAAGCACTTAACACACTAGCACTTAGTAGTGTTCACTGTGTGGCGCCGCCCCGCTAAGCGTGTGTCAGAGCCGTAAAGGCAGCATTTGTCTCTTGAGGATGCACTGGTAGCCCCTTGGCTAGGTTGTAAATTTGGTGATTTCCTTTAATCCTTGTAACTCTGTGTGCCATGGGCAGTTATTTTCATGGACAGATGAGGAATCTCATGATAAAGAAGACTGTGTAATTTGCCCAGTCAGACCATAATTTTGGGTGCAGGGGCCTCTGTTCAGCATGGGCCCCTGGGCCTTGTGCCCTCTCTTTTCAGCACCAGAGCCAGATGTGGGGTTGGCTGTTTCCCTGCCCAGGATATCCGGCAGGCCACAAGACACACCTGGTCCTGTGCTGCTTGAGCAAAATCTCCGGAGGAGAGGCAGTTACAAAAGGGATAAACATAAAAATAGACGACAGCAAATTGTGATCAGCTCTGAGAAGGAAAGGAACACGTCTCGTCGTGCAGAGCTGGGAGCTTTCCCGTCGGGGCTGCTCTGGGGGCGTTCATCTCAGCTAAACAAGCTCTGCTGCTGCACCAAGGCAGGAAGGCAGGGCGCGTGTGGCCAGGTAGACAGGGCCTCATTGATCGTACTCATTCTCCATTAAGCAGCAGGTGTCACGGGCACTTACCTAGCAAAAAGGTGTCGGCCATAATCATCACGCACTTTCCTTGGTAGTTTAATTTGCCCCAGCTTTGAGATGAGGTCATTGAAGCTGGGGAGTTTGCTGCATGCCAGTGATTTCCTTGGAAATACCCCCACTGGTCTTTCAACTTAGACTGGTGTGGCTGTCATGCCCCAGTCCTGTGAATGGCATCGTGTAGCTTTTCCCAAGTGGCCCAAATTACTGACATTGATATGCTTAATTCGTAGGAAATTGTATGTGACAATAAGAGTAAAAGGTAGTAAGAAATAGTTTGGAAAACTAGAAAAAAACCTATTCTTCCCCAGCTGGGGGAGTGTACCCTTTATCACTCACCCCACTCACTGCCTGTCACATCCTCCCTGCAGACTCCGTGTTCAGAAGCCACTCTGAGCCTTTGGGGAACATTTTGCCTCATGACACTTTTGACTAGGACCTGCGAATTCTCTGTCCTGGTTAACTCTCTCTTCAATGCCATTTAAATTTCTTGCAGGTTCCTCCGCTCAGATGTAAGAATAGCCTCTTTAAATTTCTTGATGCAGCTCCTTAATGAAGATCTTGGGAAGGAAACCTAGCCAAACCTGGGAGGTATGGACATAGTGACTTCAACCTCAGCATTTTGTGAAGTTCAGAATCAGAGGGGTGGGTCACTCAGGAAAGGCTTTTCTAAGGTAACAAAGGGAAAGTGAAAGGACGCAGGCTGTGTGAGAAAGAAACGTCTCAGTCCAAGCCAGCAAGGCACCTGGGTTCAGGATGGAGTCTGGCGAGTGCAGAGTACAAAGAAAGAAGTGGTGTGATGGGAGGGAGGACAGTTGGGTACCTTATTGGGGAGGAAAAAGTGGGCAGAACATTTCCTGGTTGAACAAAAGGATTGTGACATGATGTGCTTGTATTTTGGAGAGAAGGGTTTTGTGGGGACAGGCCTAGGATTATGCTGTCTGGCTGGGGAGTCAGCACAAAAGAGAAACACAGAGAACTGGGCAGACGCCAAGGCCCATGCTGGGGGAGAGGCTGCCCGCCAATTGGAGCACTGGAGGCTGCTTCTGTTCCTTAGCTGGGGCTTCAGACTTCCCTTCACAGCCCAGTCCTGTTGATACAAGAATAAAAAACGTTGGGCATGAGAAGGGCTGTGTCCCAGGCTTTGGTTGAGCCCCTGGGATGTGCCCCACCAGATTTTGTTCCTTGGCTTCATGCAGTAAAGTATTCAAGAGCAAGCCAGTGTTGAGTAAAAGTAGATTTATTCAGAGAGATACATTGAAATGCAAGAGAAACTTCACGAGGTGTGGGGGTTTGATGCTCAGTTTAAAAGTAGGTGCACACTCCACAGACAGAGTGTGGGTCTTCTCCAAAGAGGGTGAGAGAGTGGTGACCGCGAGGTGGCGCTGTGTTGCTTGTTTTCTTGGGCTTGGTGGTTTCATATGCTAATAAGTAGAAGGACCAGCCTTAGGGCAAGGGGCTGGGATTCCCAGGGAGTTGGCCATTTCCCACAATGTGACATTTGGTAGCTAACATTGGGACTGCCATGGTGCCTGGGGCATGTTATTCACCATGTTACTATTACAATGGGTGTTTACTGAAGCTTAAGACCTGCTAGAAGTTAAATCTCTTCATCCTGAGACTCAAGGCCTATTGGGGTTTGAATCCTTCACCATTTTGATGTTAATTGCTGTGGCCTTCCTAGAATGGCTGTGCTCTGCCCCCTTCCATCCTATCTCACTGTGATGACACAGAGACAGCAAAGGCTGGGCCCTGCCTGTGCTCCTGCATTTAATGGCGGGAGTGGTGGGGTTGCCTTATGATGACTCTGAGTGGTGAGAAGGATGTTTCAGATTTTCCCACGTGAGACATGGGGACCTGACAGCAGTCACCGCAGATTTATTTCACGGGCATCATCGCTTTTGTTGTTACAGAAACAACAGGCCAGCCAAGAAACAAGAATCACTCAGAGGGTTGGGGTACTGAGATTTATTATGCTGGTGGGCTCAGAGGGGCTTCTGTTCCGAAGCTCTGAGCACCTTCAAGACCTGCACATGAGGTTTTATAGGGTTAATTACAAGCATGGGGCTATTAGCCAATAAGGCTCAAACAACAAATAGCAAGGAATCAGTGCACTGAAGCTTATCAATTTGGAAAGATCACGTTACTGACAATTGTTGACCTTAGATTTACGATTTAGCTTATTAACCCAGTAAACTGACGCTAAATTTCAGATTTACGAGTTAGCCCGGCAAAACTTAGATCAGTAAACCGACACTTATCACACTTAGATTTGTAACTTAGCTTGTTAGCCCAGCTGGGCTTTTCCTTCACAGTGTCACTTATCTTTTCTATTTTTCTTTTTTTCATTTTTTATGTATTTAATCTAAATTTAATATCAGGGTTTTTTGGGAAAGAAATATCTCTTTTTCTTTCTTTGGAACTCTTTTGGGGGGTGAGGTAATTAGATGTATTTATCTGTTAGTGGAGGCCCTGGGGCTTACTTTCAGGACCCCGTGCACCCTAAGCACACGCTCTACCACCCGCCCCATCATCTTTTTCTTTTTGCTTTAGCTGCCAAGAATCTTACAGCTTAATTCCTAGTCAGCCTTTAACACTTGCCCTGACTTCATGGAATCCATTTTTATGAGTTTATCTCCCCCTGGTTTCATTTAAGTATTGAATCTCCATTTTCTCTTCATTCTCAGTTTTGCCTTTTTTTTATTATGGTTGTTAAGCTGTGTTTAATAAAATTGTTTAAATTCTCTGTAAGCAAGAGTCTGAATGTAAATAAATATGTAAACCAACAGCACAATTAAATGCTTTTATATATTCTAAGCTGTTTAGTAGTTACTTAAAAACCGAATTGAATATTAAAGTGATAACATTTTAAAATTATTTTTTAATTTTTTATAAAGGTATAGCTGAGTTAAAATATGATATTAGTTTCAGGTGTACAATAGATGCTCCATTTATATTTACTGTAAAACATTGTCTGTATTCCCTGTGTTGTAAGATACGTCCCTCAAGCATGTTTACATTACACATGTTGCAGTTTGTATAAGAAAGTCGGGTAATGCAGAGTCTGGGACGTGGCTGGGTCTTACCCAGGTTCACGCTCACCCTGCCTGTCAGATCTCAGGCCCTCACTTCTGTCTGCAGGGATTCGAGTGGAGGCAGCTCTCATCAGCGCTGGCACCACCCTCTGAGTGGTAGTGACAGCAGTGATTGTGTGTGGACGTGCAAAGTGTTGTTTCAAGCGCTTTACATGCGTTTCAGCATTTAATAATTAAAGCCCTCCTGTGAGGAAGCGTTTTAAGTTTTTAATGTATAATACATTTTATTTTGATACTGATAGATTTCAAACCTCAGGAAAATTTACAGGAGTAGTACAATAAACGCTTAGATACAGCTCACCTTAAAGGTCACTATTTGGCTTTTTGGGTCTGGCTTATTTTAGCATAAAGTTTCAAGGTTCTTCCATATTGTAACCTGAATCAGTACTTTGTAGTCTTTGTTTGATAATATCCTTTTTCTTTGTTTTCGTTTTTGGTCTATTTAAATATATTTTCATTGAAGTCTAGTCAGTTTATAATGTTGTGTTAGTTTCTTGTGTACAGCACAACACTTCAGTTAAATAGGAACATACATGTATTCATTTTCATACACTTTTTAAACATACGTTACAATAAGATAATAAATATATTCTCCTGTGGTATACAGAATAAACTTGCTGTTTATTCTTTACATACTCAGTATCTGCAAATCTTGAACTATTGCTTCCCACACCCTTTCCCCTCTGGTAACCATAGTTTGATTTCTATGACTCTGTGTCTGTTTCTGTTCTGTAGATAAGTTTATCTTTTTGTTTCTTTGTTTTATTTTTTTCTTTTTAGATTCCACATGTGAGCGATCTCACATGGTTTTTTCCTTTCTCTTTCTGGCTTACTTCACTTAGAATGACATTCCCCAGGTCCATTGATGTTGCTACAAATGGCATTATTTTATTATTATTTTATGTCTGAATAGTAGTCTATTGGACAAATATGCTACATCCTCTTTATCCAGTCATCTGTCAGTGGACATTTAGGTTGTTTCCATGTCTTGCTATTGTAAATAGTGCTGCTGTGAATATTGGGGTGTAGGTGTCTTTTTGAATTAGGGTTCCTTCTAGATATATGCCCAGGAGTGGGATTGCTGGTTCATATGGGAGGTCAATTTTTTTCTTTAGAGGAACATCTATGCAGTTTTCCACATTGGCTCCACCAAACTACATTCCCACCACAGTGTAGGAGTGTTTCCAATTCTCCGCAGCCTCTCCAGTATTTATTGTCTGTGAACTTCTGAATGATGGCTATTCTGACTGGTTAGAGGTGATACTTGATTGCAGTTTTGATTTGCATTTCTCTGAGAATGATATTGAACATTTTTTCATGTGCCTACTGGCCATTTGTATGTCTTCATTGGAGAAATGTTTCTTTAGGACTTCTGTCCATTTTTGAATTGAATTGTTTGTTTTTCTTTCTTATTAAGTGTAAAAGCTGTTTACATATTCTGGGAATTAAGCCCCTATCAGTTCCATTTATTGCAAATATTTTCTCCCATTCCATAGGTAGGTTGTGTTTTTGTTTTGCTTACTCTTTCCTTAGCTATGAAAAAGTTTGTAAGTTTAATTAGATCCCATTTGTATATTTTTGTTTGTTTTTCTATTGCTTGAGTAGACTGCTCTTGGAGAACATTGTTTAGATGTGTCAGATGTTTTACCTATGGTTGCTTCTAAGAGATTTATAGTGTCTTGTCTTCATGTTTAAGTCTTTAACACATTTTGAATTCATTTTTGTGTATGCTGTGAGGGAGTAGTCTAACTTCAATGATTTACATGCAGCTGTTGAGTTTTCCCTACACCATTTGCTGAAGAGGCTGCCTTTACTCCATTGTATGTTCTCACCTCCTTTGGCAAAGTTTCAATGACCAAAAGTTTGTGAGCCTATTCTTGGTAATTTTGTTTATCCGTTCATTGATGGATGGATATTGTTAGTAACTTTTGGCTACTCTGAATGAAACTGCTATGAATATTGATGTGAAATTTTTTATGAGAATATATTATCATTCTGTTGGCTGTACAGTTGGCCCACCATATCTGTATTTTCCACTACATGGATTCAGATGGCTGATTATAAAGGGACTCGAACATCCTTGGATTATGGTATCCAGGGTGTGGGGTTCCTGAAACCACCCCCCCGAGAATTCTGAGGGATGACTCTATATGTAGGTGTGGAATTGCTGAGCCATATAACTATAAGCATTTGAGGAAATACCAGACTTCTCCAAAGAAGCTGCACCATTGTGCCTTTCCACTGGCCTCATATGAGATTTCTCTGCCTCCTGAACGATATTTGTCATTGTCCATGTTTTGGTTATAACCATCCTAGTGGGTGTAAAATGAGATCTCATTTTGATTTTGATTTGACTAGTGATGCTGAGCATCATTTCATATGCTTATTGACCATTTGTATATCTATTTAAATTCGTGGTAAATTTAAAATTTGGGTCTATTTTCTTGTATTGCTCAGTTGTAAGCATTTGTTATATATCCTGGATGCTACTCTCTTATTAGATACATGCTTTGCAAAATTTTTCTTCTACTCTGCACATTGTCCTTTCACTATATTTTTTTAAACATTAAAACAATTTCTTTACAGGGGAGGTAATTAGATATTTTGATTTATTTTATTTTTCTTGCTAAGCACACACTCTATCACTTGAGATACCCATTTCCACTGTCATTTCACTTTCTTGATGATGTCCTTTGTAAGAAAAAGGTTTTAATTTTGATAAAGTCCAGTTTATCTGCTTTTTCTTCTATCACTTGTGCTCTTGGTATTGTATCTAGGAAACCAAAGCCTATCCTAAGACCACAAAGATTTATACTGTGTCTTCTTTTAGAAAGTTTATAGGTTTAATTTTTACATTTCTGTCTGTGATCTATTTTGAATTAATTTTTATTTGTTATATAAAATATGAGTGTTCAGATTCCAGATTGATTCTTTTGCCTGCAGACACCCAGCTGTCCCTGTACCATTTGTTGCATAGACTATTCTTTCAATGGAGTGTTGTTGTCCCCCTTGTGGAAAACTGTCTGTAAATGTAAGTTTTTTCCCCTTGGTTTTTATTGTGTCTCATAGATTGATTTATCCAACCTTATGCCAGTACCATGCTGACTTAGTACTATAGCATTTTAGTACACTTTAAAGTGAGTCCTCCTACTTTACTCTTCTTTTTCAAGGTTGTTTTGACTGTCCTGGGCCCCTTGCACGTCCATATGAATTCTGGGATTAGTTTTTCAATTTTTGCAAAGAAGTCAGCTGGAATTTGGATAGGGATTCCACTGAATATGTAGATCACTTTGAGGAGTCTTAACGTATTTAATAATATTTTCTATCATTCCTTGAAAATGGGATATCTTCCATATATGTAGATCTTTTAAAATTTATTTTAGTGATACTTCAAAGATTTCAATGTACAAATCTTGTAAATTTTTGTTAAATGTATCTCTCATTTTATTTTTAATGCTGTTGTAAATGGAAAGGCTGAGTTTCTCATGGGTCGGACTATATATCCATCTTCTTATTTCTAGAATTCCTTCACAGCAAATACCCTAGGTTTATATTTGCTACATAAATCTATCCACAACTATTCCCCACCCCGTGTTATAAGAAACCAAGACCCAAGTTAAGCTACCTGAACCCCTATGTGGAAGTGAGAAATGAGACCCTTGGGTGGGGCTTTTTGCAGATGATACTGAGAGCTTATTCAGGATGGCTTCTTCTTAATTTCTTTTAAACAACCCTTTCAGTGTATTTAGTCAGATACATTGAGAACATGCCCTTTTGATGTGCGGAGTAGCTAAGACTATGATTTTCAAATAAATTCTAGTGAGAGTTTTGTACTTGAAACCTAATTTGCATCTATCTTTGAAGATTTATGTTTCAGGAGCTTTGACTATAGAACACCTGTCTTTATTCAATAATGACAACTAAATGCTCAAGCAACATGTAAGAGTTTGAGCAAACTGCCCCCGCCCCGTAGTGCTGGGTGGCTGCAGCTGTAACTGGAGTCAGCGCTTACCTCTCCCAGTAAGCTTGTGCTGATCTGCTCAAAGGGGTTCGTCTAAATTTTGTCAGTAGTCTGTTGGACAAAGTCATAAAATATTGATTGAAAGTTGCTGGAATGCAATATACCCTTATTAATATTAAGTAAGCACATATTGAGTGCTTACTGTATGATGGAATTGTCCCTCAGCCTCACATGAATATTATTTCTCTTAAAACTTCTCATATTTCCTTGTTATTCTCACTTTACAGATAAGGAGACTGAGAATTAGGTCTTCTCTATTTTGGAGGAAGATCATTATCAATGATGGGAAGTTGTAAGGAAAAAGATATCGATTCATCCTAAGAAAACATTTTTCTAAGTGTCAGCAATGAAGAAGTTGAACACTGAAGAAGGTGATGATTGTTCGAGTGAGACAAGCCCCGGGTTGTACGGTGTCAACATCCCTGTCCTGGACAAGGCACGTGTAGAGCTGCGTGGTGGATGAGGCGGCACGGCTGCTCAGGGAACGCGGATGCTGAGCCATTGGGCTGTGCTCAGGCACGGTGGGGCTTTCTCCAAAGGGCAGTGGACCGTCATTGACAGATTTTAAGTAGGGGAGTGGGGTGCTCTCGTAGATCACTTCTGTCTTACAGAATGCTTGGAAACATTTAAAAGGCTCGGCAGGAGGTGATGTGATGAGTCTGTAGGGTGGCTGCGACGTGTATCAGTGTTCAATTTTCAAGTTGTTTTCAGTCCCAGGCTTGTGGCTCAGAAGCCGTGTCACTTTGGGTCACGCACTCAAGGAAGAGAAACAATTTATCTAATCAATTGAAGCAATGATGCACCGACCTCCCAGGACTGCTATGGAGATCCAGTGAGGTAACGTGTGCACAGTGTGCAGCGTGGTCCCCAGCACACAGTCACTGCTGAGGGAGTGCCAGTGAGTACCTGGTAGGTCAGGTGAGGGTGGTGGGACTCGGTGACTGAGGATATCTGGGCCCTGAAGGAGGGGTCCATTCACATCTGTGAGTGATGGGCCTGAGCTGGGAGATGCAGGGAGACCTTACCCCCCGAACAGGTGCCCTGGGCAGGACGACTTTGGGAGGAGCACCGTGAAGTCAGCTCTTTGCAGGTGGAGTTGGAGGTGCCCTTGAGACATCTAAGTGCAGTGTCACGAGCTCATAGTGGAGATCTGGGCCCGGGCTGTGCATTTTCCTATAATCTCAATCCCTGAGGACCCCGAAGTATTGATCACTTAAACTGAAGGCATACTTTACAGGACAAATGAATAGTAGTATCATGTCTGTCATCCAAGCTTAGGTCTCTTTATTCATCAGTCACTTTGCTAAATGGGTGCGTACTGACCTCACTTCACCGTCCTCCCCTGGGCTCAAGCTCCACAGAAAAGAGCTGGTGACTCTCCCTCTTTTCCAGAAGCAGACACATTTAGCTGGTAGACTTCTGTACCTCGTCAGACTTAGGATATTAGTTTGTTGTTTTAATTCTATTTTCTTATGGCCATCTCCTGACAGGAGAGACGTTTTACCTCATGATCATGTTTCAATTAGCTGTTACTGAGAATTGCTGATCTGATACATAGTGCATGGATTATATTAGCTTTGTAGAGTAGTTATCATTTTTCTGTCTTTGCCCTTTAATTTTGTTTGCCCCTTCAATGTTCTATCTTATTTGGGGCCTTATTTTTTTTTAATTAAAAAATATCATTTAACAGTTAAGAAAACCAAAGAAAAAATGCACATGAGAGCTAAATTTAGAAAATGTATAGTGTGTTTTCTGTCTCGGCAATGGAGGTTTCTAGAAACTCATGAAAACCTTCATTACACAAGTTCCTTAAAATGCTGATTAAGAAATAAAACCTTCCTTCCTCATCTTTCAAACTGCACAACTAATTGTCAAGAAAGAGAGTGGGAATCCTCAGAAGCCAAGACAAACGAGAAAGCAGGGATTCTGGGAGATACACGAGCCTTAGAAACCCTGGGATGCCGGTTGGCTCCCGAACTGATTTTCAGTTGCCTTGGCAGGAGTGCAGGAGGTGAGCCCGAGGCCCCTCACACTGGGAGTTGGATGGCTGATCATATTATCGACCAAGCCCATCCCGAGAATCTTGGTTAACTAAAGGGTGAAATTGGAAAAAAAATTCCTCAAGGCAAGAAAGTAAGGAAAGTCAATTTTGTTGGAAGAGGGGAAAAATAACAAATCCAAAGTAAGGATATATTTTAAAGCTCTTCTGGCATGAGAGTGACCACAAACTCCTGGCAGAAAAGCACAGCTACTCCTTGATTAAGAAGATGTGTTTTGAATGAATCAGTGAAAATCCATTCCGAAAAAGGCCTCCAGATTCTTGTGGATCAAGATACTGGACCACAAACACCTCTCTTCCAAGGTCTTATTCAAATAACCAGAAAGGTTTTAAAGGAAAGTAGCAATAATCATAGTTCTATTTATTGACATTACTATATGCTAGGAATTCAGAGGTGACTATGCAGTTGTCTCCTCTTTTATGGACCTTACTTTCTCTTTGGGGAGACTAAATGACATAGTTGGGTAGCTTGGTGGAGGGAGGTGTTCGTCTGTTACAGTTAGCCAGGAGAGGAGATTAAGAAAGCAGTGAAGGGTGGGTGAACTTTTTAGCTGAGGACGGTCTTGTTCTGCTGGCTTTTAATTGCAGACTCAATGAGCTGTCAATGTAGGGAATATAAATTATGGAGGATGGACTTAGCTCAGGCCCCTTTAGAATGGACAAGTGAACCTGGAGAAAGACAGTCAAATCTGTGCAGACATTAAAGTTCACCTGAACGTGCTCCATCCCTGAGCCAAAGATAGGACAAATATGCAGGACTTCTTGAGGAGAGAGGAGTGGTTTTTAAGGTTCTCCAAGAATAAATCCCAGGGAAACGGGAAGGCCAGTTGTCAAACTGTGACTTTCCCCTTTGGACGGTATATCCACCAAGGTTATTGGCCTTTTATAGGTTTTCATTTCTCTTTATTACATGTCAGGTGATGGGGACGTGGGCACAGGTGTTTGACACCTTGTTGAGTCGGCTTTGAGTACCTGCCTAGCACGGGCACAGTTGCGGCTGTGTCATACATCTTGCAGCCCATCCCGTTCCCCGGCTCCGTGATCACGGCAGAGTGGTTCCTTGTTGACATGTCCGTCTCCTCTGTGACATCATAACCCATGAAAAGACCGGAACGTATTAACTTGGCTTTGTTAAAGTCAAAGGAACAGATCAAATATGGAGTCAGATTTGTTCTTTCCTATTTCAGTAGTGCCATGGAGTAGGCAGTTTGGGCAGCTTTCTGTAGGATCCTGGTGGCTTTCCCTCTCAGCCTCTGGGCGCCTCTATTGAAAACCCTTCATAGCTGTCTGGCCTGCTGGAAAAACACTCTGCCTATTATGCCCTGAATATGTTTTCAGTTTATAACTCATATCTACTCCTTGGAAAACAACTCAAGAAAACTCAGTTGGTTTTCCACCAGCCATGGGCAGGGGTGAGGGGTACCTTCTTATTATTTCATAAAATAATAATAATAATAATAAATAGTAATAGTAATAGTAGTAATAGTAGTAGTAATAATAATAATAATAATTATAAAAGAAGTCTTAAAACAGCACTGGGCACATTGGAGAGAGTCAATCAGTGCTTAATGGCTTAAATCAAAAGTGATGACTCAGTGATTCCATGGCTGCTGTATTTGCTGAGCTAGTTATTCCTTTGCTCCATTACACATATTTTTTTAACTGAAAAAGAAATACAAGCAAATGGTTCAAAAAATTCAAACAGAGCACAAATATACACAAGTGAAAGAAGTTTTCCCTCATTCTCTGTTCTGTCTGCCCTCCCTGGTAATGCCACTGTTTACTATCCTTTGGGTGATTTTCCATATATGCTATGCACATTCCCAACTATGTATGTAAATTCCATTAAGGTTTTAGTTATTTTTAACTTAAAGGGATTTAAATCCTCAAGT
This sequence comes from Vicugna pacos, assembly GCF_048564905.1. NCBI lineage: Eukaryota > Metazoa > Chordata > Mammalia > Artiodactyla > Camelidae > Vicugna > Vicugna pacos. The sequence goes on along the minus strand of NW_027328741.1, from coordinate 40,882,268 downwards.
GGCTTCTACCCGGGTAATAGAACAGAACAAGTGTGACTCCATATTAGATCTGATCCTTTGAATTTAAGTTTATGCTCTGTCTCCTAGGCTTCATCTTGCTTGTAAAACAATGTTGCTTAGAGCCTGAAATATACAGGAGAGCCTTTTCTGGAGGCTCTGACTTTTAAGGATATTTAACACTTTTCATTCATAAAAAGATAACAAATTGTAGAATAGAAAATAACATTTGCTTTGTTGGTCGTTTACAAAGATTTGACCCAGGCAGATAGCTGCAAGGACAAAGGATTCTAACAAGAAGGAATTCTACACCAAGAAGATTGCAACAACCAAGCATGTAGGAAAGGAGCCTGAATTGTGATTTGGGGAGATGGTTTTTCAAGACATTATTTTGCCATTTAGGTCTACAGAAACTTGCTATTCCATGACCGAACAGCTGGTCTCCCAACTTATTGGCCTGTCCTGCACTGAGAATGAATTTGGACTCGGTAACACTCCTATCTACCTAGCAAGCTGGGCACTGGAACTGAGAGTTTCGGAAATAACAGGCCAGCCAAGATACAAGCACCAATCGGAGTGTTGGAGTACTCAGATTTATTATGCCGGCGGGCTTAGAGGGGCTTCTGCTCCGAAGTTCTGAGCAGTTCCAAGACGTGCACATGAGGTTTTAAAGGGTTAATTACAAATAAGGGGGTATTAGCCAATAAGGCTCAAACAACAAAAAGCAAGGAATCAGTACACTGGAGCTTATCAACTTGTAATAGATCACGTTACTGACACATGTTGAGCTTGGATTTACGAGTTAGCTTGTTAGCCAGGTAAACTGACACTAAACTTAAGATTTAGCCTGGCAAAACTTAGAGAAGTAAACCGACACTTATCACACTTAGATTTGTGACTTAGCTTGTTAGCCAGCTGGGCTTTTCCTTCACATGAGGACACCTCCTACACCCAGGGACCTACTGTTAGCCCTTGATGTTTCTACAAGTGTGGGGTGTGGTTTACCCAGGAGGGATGGGGACTATGCACCAACACTCAGGCAGTCTGCTCTGTCTGGGGCGCTGAACTTGTACCACCCCGCTCCCCTCCAGCCCGACAGCTGGGACAGTGGGACTAAGGCAGAAATCGTGCCTGCTTGTTTCCCAGCGTGTAAAAGGGGAATATGTACTCTTCCCAAGTTAGTTCTGAGCGACAACACCTGCGGGTGCTTGGTTCCCAGAGCAACAGAAAACCAAGCTCCGCGTTGGGGCATCGGGTGGAGGGCTGGACCAGCGAGGTAAAACTTCAGCTGCGGGTCTTGAAGGGTTACAGAAGGGTACAGAGGCAGTATTGCTGCCTCCTTTGGGGTGCCCCCAGAGGTAAAGCTTTTTCTCTTCGCTAAGACCCTCCCCTATCCAGATCCCTCTCTTCTCTCCGCTCTTCCTGTCCATCTGTCTCCCTCCACTTTTCCCCTCCTCTCCTCCCCCTCCCATCTTCTTTCTTCCTCGCTGCCCCACCTTCTCTAGCAGAACACAGAGAGGATCGCTGGCCTTCCTGCGCATGCGCAGTGGGTGCCAGCTGGACCGCGGTTTGGAAGCTCCAGCTCCGAGCCGGGGATCGGCCCCAAAGTCTCCTCAGCTCTGTAGCCCGGTAAGCCTTTGACTCCTGCCTGGGGCCGGGGCCTCTGGCTGTGGAAGTGCAAGGTGGGGAGCCCCCGGGAAAGTGGCGGCTGCAGGAAGGCGGTCCGCGTGTCACAGCCCTCAGGGAGCCAGTCAGCCTGTGTCCAGCTGAATTGCTTGGGACAGACCCCTGTGCCCACGCCACCTGCCTCGGCGCCCCAGGCACACCTGTCCAGGGCGAGGTGTGCACCTGCCGCCTCTCACCCAGCCGGGCTCCCCTCAGTCCGCGGCTGGTGTGCATTTCTCCTCTCCCGCCCGAGAGTCCTCTCCTCCCGGGCTTCCTCTCCTGGGCCGTCGGCCCGTCCCCGCCCCTGGGCGGGCTGTGTCCCGGGCGGGCAGGGTCTGCGGACATGGACGGGGTAGCTGGGGCTGGGGCTGGCCTCCGAGCGGGGCTGCAGACCGCGTTTCCAACCCCGCCCCACTTTCCCTGCCCCGCGACCCCCAGGCTGCCTTCCTCTCCCTTTCCTGCTCCCTGAGGACCAGCTCAGTGGCGTGGGCGCTGCTCTCTGGGCTGACAGCCACCGGCTGTGACGCCCAGCTTCTCCTGGTGGAGTCGGGAAAAGGGGAACAAACATAGTAAACGTTGGAATTTCCACTATGGTTGAGGCTTCCAGGTTTCCATAACCTGTTTAGCCCACCTTAATGTTGGCTGCACCCATACTGGGTAATTTGGTGGAACTTCATGTTATGGTGGTGTAGAGACAGGGAGTTGTATGCTTCTTCTCTTTCCGTTTTCTAACACTCATTCTCCTGGGCCTCCCATGTACTCCCCCAGAAGGGCCCAGGGCTGGCTTGGTGCTGCTCTGAGGCAATATTTATTAATAAGGCCCTTTCTTCATCTGTTCTGAGCCTCCGTTTCTTCCTCTGCACAATAAGGGCTTGGACTAGATAAGTGCTTTTCAGTTTGTTTTAAAGCCATGTTTCCTTTGAGAAACAGAAAATGCAAATCTCTCCTCCCATCGCAACCCTTTAGATTTTGACACATCCTCCAAAGAGTGACATAGCTCTTTGTGGAAAACTGAAGTGATTGTGATTCTAGGTGGCACAGAAAAGACTCTTCAGAGACTTATTGCAGGGAGAGGGCAGGAAAGGGGCAGTATGTCACACTTTCTAGTGTGAGCACTGGAGCAGGGGCATGGATTTAAGTACAGAGACTGACGTGGCCTCTTCTAATCTTGTACAATGTGATAAATTTCTCTACCTCAGTTTCTTGATGTGTCAAGTTGGGGTGATAATATTTTAGGCTTTCGTGAAACATTATACACATAATTCATTTGTGTCTCGGTAGAAACAAGACCTGCTAGGGATTCAGGGATTTGTTTAAAAAAGAAAAACCTTGTCCATAGCAGTCTGTCGGTTTGTATTTTGAATTTCCTGGAGGGTGAGGGCTGAGTCTGAATTCCATCGTGGGGCAGGTGGCCCATAGTTCTCTGTGCCCCAGATTGCCCCCTCCTCCCCAGTCCTCTTCCTCAGTCCAGGATGAATTTCCCTAGTAAATTTACACAGAAGTCTTGTGGAAATGGCTTTTCATTTTATTGTTTCACCTAGAAGGGCTGCCTTAATGATCTGTGTTGTCAGGTATTGAAGGACTGCCATCATGATGTCTGGTCAGGTTAAGGCTATGCAATTGGGAGTTTCTATTTAATAAAAAAAAATTACAAATAGAAAATTAGAACAAGGGTGGTGACAGGGGCTCTTGGAAGTGGGCACCATTAGCTTTCTTAGCTTCAGGTGCGGTGGCCTCCTGCCACGACAACCCATCTTCTTGCTCTGAAGTTTGAGGGACCAGTGGGTTCAGTGGGAATGTTAACTGAGAGTATCTCATGGGCTGGGCATTGTCCTATTTGTACTGTGTGTTCCTTATTTGAGACAGTGAGCTCACTTAACCTCAATAAGCTCATTAAAAAATTAGACTTTTTATTTTGAGATATAATGTAGATTCCCATGTAGTTAGTTGTAAAAGACAGTATGGAGATGGCCTATGGACTCTTTGCCCAGTTTTCCTTAATGGTTCCATCTTGCAAAGTTGGGGTACAATTCATACTGACTCACTAACAATTTTAAGTTTGTGTTATTGCCCTCACTTCTATTCACGATTAAACTGGGGCTTAGAGAATCACACAGGCCTGCCCATGTCACCCACATGGTTAGCGTAGAGACGGGTGGAACTTGGGCTTGGGATTTCCAGGCAGTACCAATATGATGGTCTGTGGCAGGGAGCAGCATTCACTTTGCTTGTTTAGTCATTCATTCAACACACATTTATTTAGTAACCTCTGTGGGTCAGATGCTTTCATAGGGTTATCTGATTCTTCAACAGTATGGTGAAACAGGTAATGTTTTCTTTTTTTTAATCTGAGAAAATTAGCTCTGAGACGTTATAAACCCCCAAAGGAAATATAGCTCATAAAGGAGCAATAGTAAATTTGTACATTCCACCCTTTTTATGCAGGTGTTACCCTAGGCATTTTACATTTGCAAACATCCGTAATCCAGATATATTCTTGTAAGGCAAGGATTTTGTTTTTAATTGAATTATAGTCAAGTGTACAATGTTGTGTCCATTGCAAGATGTTTTTTTAATTTTGAATTAAAAATATTTTTTGAGGAAGGTAATTAAGTTTATTTATTTGTTTCATTATTTAAAATAAGGTACTGGGGTTTGACCCCAGGATCTCGTACATGATAAGCTCGTGCTCTACCACTGAACTGTACAGTCCTCCCCAAGGCAAGTTTCCTCATCCATTATTCTGCAGCTTAGGAGTTCAAATAAATTGGATAGAAATCCAGATCTTTTGATCCTACTGTGGTCCTTTTCTTTATATTCTGCTGAAGGGGGTTGGGGAAAGCAGTTCCTTTGTTCATTTCTTTATTCAGCATTTTTGTGCAGTGACTTCTCTTCAGGACCTTGCTAGGTGCTTGGAAACAGAAATCAAGAAATGACCCTTCTCTGCAGGGGCAGGAAGCGTAGACCAAAAGCTGGGTAATGTGATCCGAGCTATGTGCAGACGCTGAGGACAAACTGTACCCCCGGATTTGCTTTGGCTTCCCTTGCCTTCTGGCTGGTACACACCAGATCACTGCATCCCAAATGCTCCCGCAGACCACAGCACATTATGTACCTCGATCTCCTCTCCCCTCTCAGCAGGGCCTGCAACATGAGCATCCCTGACTACGTGCAGTGTGCTGAAGACTATGAGACTCTTCCCGTTGTGGTCCAACCATCATCTCAGAGGGGATCATCTCAGAGGAGAATTTCTTTTGCATCTATAAGCGAACCTCCTCAGTGAGCCAGATCAGCCCGTGCGGCTTCCAGTGGGCACACTGTATCCACTACAGGCACCAATATGCACCCGAGAGTGGGTGGAGCAGCTTCCAGAGCCACCGCAAGTTCGTGGGCCCTGTCACCATTACCGACTTCCTCTCTGCCAAGGCCTCCTAGAAGCTTCATGTGCAGAGGAGCTGTATGGCACCGCGCTTAATGACTCTCAGCTCTTTGTCTTTGTGCTGCATGGGGTGGTAGCCGAGCAGCCGGGCAGCGACGTGTCCTTTAATCTAAGAGGACTGCAGGGTGGTGGAGAAGAGGATTGAGGACTTCACTGAGTCATTCTTCATCTTGCCCATGTCCAAGTGGCTGGATGCAGCCCCCAACAATTCTGGGAACAAGATCACCCTCCGCTGCATCCCGTTTGAGAAGGAGGACATCATGGGACTGGACACAGACAGCAGGTAAGTTTCCCTGGAGGCCAGTCCACCCTGGCTGTGTTCCGGGTTTCTTCCCTACATCCAGAAAGGGATCAGCAAGGAAGAGGACTGTGTTGTAGCTAAGGTGGAGGGAGGTGAAACCCGCCGGTTTACAGACATTTAAAAGTGAATCTGCCTCTGTTTCAGAGAGATCCTTTTAGGGTTAATGTGGACACTTCCTCCCGCTTTTCAGCCAGGACCATGGTGGGACCCCTTGAGTCACTGTCCAATAGAGTAGCCACAGCCACTGATGCTAGGAGCACTGGGGAGGAGGCTGGTCTGTGTTGAGATGTGCTGTAGGTCAAATACATATTAGACGCTGAGGTTTGTCTAGTAAAAGAATATAAACTATCTTGTTACTTCCTATATTGATTACATGTCAAAATGATAGTATTTTACATGCAGTAGATTAAGTAAGATCTGTTCTTAAAATTAGTTTCTAGTATTTGTTTTTGTTTGATAGTTTGTTTCTTTGTTTACCATTTTAAATGTGGCAACTGGGAGACTTTCTTTACATGGCTCTCATTTCATTTCTGTTGGGCAGCCTGTCCTGAGACAGTCTCATCCCTTTGTTTATAGATGAGATGCCGAATCCCGAGAGGCAGAAAGAGGCGCTGGTTGAGCTGGGGCTGGAGCCGGTGTCTCCTGCCTTCGAGGCCCAGCACCTATTCGGCTCAGGCCCTCTCTTCCTGCCCGACAGCCAGCATGCCATGTTAGGACATCAGAAACACCGCCAAGGACTTCCGAATGAACTCCTTATGCAGGGAAAAGCGTATCACGGAGTATGGGAAAGAGCAGATAAATGTTCATTCTCACCTTGTCCCTGTGATTAAGTCAAGGGCCCCACTTTGCCTCGAAAGTGCAGACGAGCTCTTCTGAGCTGCCTACCCCCCCACCTTCTTCTCTGTTTCCCCGTGTATCTATCGTGCTGTTCCTCGTGCAGAGGATGGTGAGATGCCTTTGCCGAGAGGTGGTCCCTGTTTGCTGGGGAGAGTGAGGGAATCTGTGTCGTCCTGGCCTGTGGACTTGGGCCATGAGTCTGGAGAGCGCTCATGGTGGTCCCACAGGTGTCGGTCGGAGGACCTGGCACGTGCTGCCGGGCCCGCTGTGGGGCGGTGCTCTGTGATTCTTGAACTTTACTAATCTCAGATTCTACTTTCTGGTTGTTGGTAAGTTGGAGGAGAAGATGCCAGAGAATTGATAAAAAGAATGTCCAGACCAGCCCTGTGAGTTATAGGAACAGGGGACCCAAGTCCCACCTGCGTGAGGTGCCTAGCGGGCTCTGGATGAATTTTCTGTTCCTCCCGAACATACCTCTATGGCTTAAGGAAGGGGCAAGTAATGTCGTGGCCATGAACTGTACTTGTCCCACGGGGCCCTGTGATCTACATGCCCGCACTCCCCTTCTGCTCCTTGGAGATGAAGTGTCAGGTTTAGGAGCCTGGACACTGTTGTGGGCATAGCTGCCAGCACTGTGCTACACCGAGGCTGGCTCCGTTCACCTCACTTGTCACCACCTGCTGAGCCCCGAGGCGTCAGTCAAGGTAGGTGCATCGGTGCAACGTAAGCAGGGACCACCTTCTCACCCTGCACAGACTGGTGGGTGAGCAGTGGAATCCTGGAGCCCTGCCCCACCCCCAGGCCAGTGCCTCTTTTGTCATAGGAGGCACTGGTGACATTTTTCTCACCAATTACTTGGCTCTGAGTCTGCAGAGCCACCAGAGAATGCCAGCTTGTTTTTGCCTTTTGAAGTTTGCCCTTGGGATTTGGCGGAGTAGCTGGATGTGTGCTTAGCCCATAGTGGAAGACACTGTCACCATTGTTTACCCAGAAACCTCGTGTACCAGCCATGGCCCTCGGCATGAAAATACAGCAGCGCATTAAACCTCCCTCCTGGTGGGTCTGTCGGTTCTGGTACCATAAGGGCTCAGCCAGCATCTGAACGTCAGTGAGATATCGCGGCCAGTGAGCTAGGGTCAAGCACGTTCTCTTCCAGTCACTTTTACTCCATTGTTGCTTTTACTATTCCACAGTCATTAATTTTTTAAACAATGCTTTGGTGCAGGAGCAGAGCCTAATTCTCTCCTGCTACTCTTGTTGGAAGTGAGTAAAATTGTCCAGCCTGAAATGCGACCACAGTTTATAGCTCAAAAGCTTCCTAGACGCATGTAGGTGGAGTTTTGGTTAGGGGCGCTGACCACATTGGGGTACCCTGGCAGCGTCGCTCCCCTCAGGCCCCTGTCTTCCCTGGATCAGGAGGTGAGGGTGGTTCTCACCGTTCCCGCGTCCCTGGCCTCACACACTCACGTAAATTCTTGTACATGCTGTCAAAATCATTTTTGTTCTTGTGTTTTTCTAATTTTCTCTTGTTCCTCTTTTCCTTTTTCTTTATTCCTTTTTCTCTTGTACTGCCACGTTAGCATCTTGTTGCGTCTGAAAATGTGGGCTGTGCACACCCTGAATTTGAAATAGCCAGATCGCCCTCCGTACTGTCTCCATCGCTTTAAAAACCAAAAACTTAACAGCTGTCTTGATCCCTGTATTATCCTAGTCATCTTTTTTATTTCTAATTTTTTGGAATATTTGCTTTGTTACTACATCACCCACTGGTGTTTGATACCTGTTAAAATCCGTGCTTTGAGGAACCTGTTTGGTCCTCCTTATATTTGGTGACAAATATGCCTTTATTAAATTTGTTTGATTGTTTTGAAGAAGTAAGATGCGAATTGATTTGGGCTGCTGCTGAGGGATTATTTTCATGGAGTATTTAACCTTGTAAAGTCAAATTCTGCAGGATCTTTCTCGATTCCTGCTTTTACACAAACGTGCTCGGCACGCCGTTCTTGGCTGTCGCTGTGTGACATGCGTGACGGCGCTTCCTGACCGGCAGTCACTGGTGAGAAAGTGGCCTGCTCTGGGGTGAGCTGCTGCAGGGGACGCTGTTGGAGGAAACATTCACCGTTTTGTTTTGTTTTGTTTTGTTTTGTTTTTGCATTCAAATTCCCCGTGCCATTTACTTTGCTTTGCCTTCATAAAGGGGCAGAAGTGGGTCTAAAATCCATGCCACTCTTTTGTTCCCTTTACGAGGCTGGTTTTTCTGAATATCATGATAACATGGCCTTCTCCTCAGTAACTGGCTCACCTGGATCTCGTGGACACAGGGACCGCTAAAGGGGACCGTAACTTCCTGTCTGCTTCAGCCAGTGGGCATTCAGAGCCGGGTCTGTGGTTTGCCTCAGCAGCCGTGCAGGCCTCCCTGCCGCGGCCTTTACTTGTAACCCATGGTGGCAGTAAATAGCTGACTCCGTGTCTGTTGCAGCTGACGTCCACCACTGACGGCCTTGTCGTAGGTTTGCGGTAGTGAGTCTCCGACACCTCAGTCAGCCGTGAAGGAAGATGCTTTGGCAGACCTAGGACCTTGGATTCTCACCCCCACCCTGGTTCATCTCACCCGGTGGGAGGGTTTGGCTACCACCATCATGCTGACTATGAGGCCATGTTTGTCCTTTCATGCTCTGGTCCAAATGTGGACACTACATTTTTCACTAAATTTGTCTCGATTGAGACAGGCCAGAATATCTGAATGAATCCATCACATTCTGGGTGGGGAACAGAACTGAAATAAGTGTCGCAAGTAGGAGTCTAGGCTGTCCGGCTTGGCAAATGCAGGCTGGGATTTGTGATGGCCGAGCTGTGCCCTGGAAAAAGGCCTTTCCCGTGGCTCCCGAGAGCCCAGATGTCGGAGTGAGAACAGCCTTGCCTGGGATCCTCCAGCCTCATCTGCTCACTGGAAAGTGTGTCTGCTAATTAGGAGCTCCCCCAGACCTCGGGCCCTTCAAAGTTCAGACCACGGGAGTAATTTGAGTCCCTTCTCCTGGGCCTCCATTGTGAGAATCCAGTGCCTTCTGAGGTGACCCGTGCCAGAAGATGCCTCCCCCTCCAGGGAGCACCCTACAGAGGACTGTGACTCAGTGCACCATGCTGTGAGCTTGTGGGGTTACAGCCATGGTGCCTGCAGAACCAGACTTGAGATGGGCTTAGTGAAGGAAATTACATGACAGATTCCAGGGCAGGGCCGGGGGGAGGGAACAGTGGAAATTGAATGTGACCTCAAACACATAGGTGGGTGCTGGGACTGTTACTAAAATGGGGAGCCTGGGAGGTACCTGCCAGGAATCGAATTCCAGAGTAAATAGTGGACATGAGGCATTTTTAAGATGCCATTTGTCATCCAAGTTAGGACTTCAAAGAGGCACTCTGGTATGTGACCCTGGGGCTCACCTGAAGGAGCCGGACTATAGATACACGTTGGGAGTCGTCATTCTTAGCTGGTGTTCACAGCCTTGCATGTGAATTAGATCATCTCGAGAGGTGCAGACATTGGCTGGGGGGGCAGGGCTGTGCCTGGTTTGGAGGAAAGCCCAGACCATGCAGCTTTGGTGTGTCAGTCAGCGGCGTTTGGGATTTTTCGAATAATGCCATTTATCCTTAAGGGGCCGGGCGGTGTGCAGGGCCAGCCAGGAAGAAATCTGAAGGGAGGGTCGTAGCCACGTGTGTGTCTTGGGAAGATGCAGAGTCTGCAGGGTGCCGGAGGGTAGAATTTTTTGAAGCTTGAGTTGGAGTGGGAAGTGGGGAGAAGGTAGTCACACTCACCTGTGAGGGAGGGAGGGAGGCCTGGGGAGTCCCCAACCTACCGGACTCACTTTCCCATGAACAGAAGGCAATCATACAGAGTATCTGAGGTGAGAAAGGATGGGCGCTGGGAGGGGAGCCAACCTGGAGAATGGTGTTTGGACAGTTCTGGAATAGTCTCCCTGCAAAATAGAGTTAAAAATACCCAGACTCTTAAGAACATTGATAGTGACTTGGGAGAGGGCAGTTGTTTCTCTGGCCTCCTAAGGGTAAGGCATGTATCCGGGGATACACAGATGATATGGGCAGTCTGTTCCTGGGGCTTGATCCTTACTGGGGGAACAGTGCATGTTTAAAGGGGGAGAAGGGCAGTGGAGGGAAACTAGCCAGGCCCAATGTCAGGTACTAGTCGGCCGACCTACTTGCATGTTGCATTCACACCCATGCCTCCCAGGTTGGCGGTGGCAGCCCCCTTTTGAAGATTGGGAAGCCTTCTCAGAGGGGTTAAGGAATTGGTTCCTTTAGCGGCTAGTAAATGCTGTAGCAGGATTCAAGCAGGGCCTTGTCAGACTTCAAGAGCATGTTCTCTCTACTGTTTCCAGTACTTCCCTGTTATACCTGGAATGGTGAAGTGGGTCAGTTTTGGAGCCTTTCAGAAAAAGTATGATTTAAGTGCCTCAGGACTGTTTCACAAAACTCAGCGTTCTTTGATGGTTCTGAAGCATGCAGTGCTTTTTGCCCCACAGTTATTAGGTCTTACTCCTTTGTTGATTACTTGATTACAAATGACGTGCAGGTGCAAAACCACACTTAGCAGCTTCTGAAGGGAAACTCTCCAGTTCTCCCTTGTTCGGCTATCTTCCGCGGGATGTAACTGTGCTGCAGCGTAGGCCTGAGGTTTACTTATGGAGTGAGGGTTTGATATCCAAAGTTAGCATAAAACGGTCAGGTGAAGAAAATCGACGTTGACAATTTATTTTTGGGTTTCATTAGTCAAGGTATACTATCAGTCAATGGCCCATATAACAAATGAAATTGAGTACACAACATTGCATTTCTTACTTTCTATTTAGAGTTCTCTTACAGAATAAGGTTGTCTGCTTTGTAACATCAGCTCCACCACCACGGCACCTATCAGTGTGTAGGTGTGATTGCATGTACACCGTGAATATAATATGGGCTTTCTCAGCCTCAGACACTCCAGTGCATAATCACGGGCTGTAGCCATCTCTTAGTCACGCAAATACTTCTAAAATTATAGGATGCCAGAAATGAAAGAAGGGAGAGAGAGAGTTTGCCTTTATCAAAATTCCTTTCAGTTCTAACTGCAAACTGTTATTGAGCAGCTCTGGTTTCCTTTGGATATGAATATATACATTTTTTTGCATGTAATCTGGGCTTTGGACTAGAACACCAAGCTCTTGCTGTCCACAAGCCACAAAAATAGTAGCCAAATTACACACGTGTGAAATGGTTTATACTTTTTTATGAGAAAGTATCCTTGAATTTGGGACTTGGACTGTGATTTTTGCTTTTTGCTTCCCCCACCCCTCTTTTAATCTCTCACTCTTTCCCACGTGGCCCCCAAGATTTCGTGGTCTCAAAGGAGTGGGCAAACAACCAGTTGGTCACCATGTACTGCTGCTATAGATGGAGCCCAGCGAAGACCTAAAGGACATTATCTGAGAGGACTTCCTTGAAGAAATGGGCCCTACATTCAGTTGTGAGGACAGAGTAAGTGTCAGCCAGGAGAAAGAGTCAAGACTGTGGCTCAGGTGGCAGGTGCAGCCCGGGCAGAGGCCTGGAGGCTTTTTGTGTGGGGACCCGTGGAGAGTGCCCTGTGTGATCCAGGGTGGAGGGTGCCACTGCTGGGGAGGACACTGGAGAGTGTATGGAGTGGAGGGCTTTGGAAGAGGTTGGGTTTTACTAGAACTGACACAGTAGGCAGTGAAGACCGTCATCAGTAAGTGACCGCCAGGAAAGATACTTCTGGTTTTGCTTCTGATATTGTACAGACAGAAGGGTCGGGACGAGAGAGAGCAGGTATGTCTGTCCCTTTGAGACCCATCCCATCATTCATTTATTCATAACACGCGCACTTCTGAGTGTCAAGGGGAGAAAAGTTTCAGCCACATTATTAAGCAAAATGTATTTGGTTCTTGTGAGCTTACATTGTCAGAAGTTGAATTACCCTAGAATGTTCTAGGAACAGAGGAAAAAATTTGGGAGGTTGGAGGGACGGAAGGCTTCCTTGGGAAACAGTCAAAATGAGCCTGGAGGCAAGTGGCAAGTAGGAGCAGGTCAGGGGGCCACTTTGTTCACTGGGGACTTGGGTACTGAGGTGAGGCTGGGCAAGCAGTGTCTGGGGTGGGGCTAGAATTCCAGCAGGGAGCCTCTGAAGGGTTTGAAGTGGGGGTGATGTAATCAAATTTGTGATTTGGGAAGGCTGCCGTGGCTCTGTGTGTGTGTGTGTGTGTGTGTGTGTGTGTAGCGGGGAAGAGGGGAAGGATGCCGCCAACTGGGGGGTCATTAGAAGACCATTCACAGGCTGGGAGAGGGGCGTCGGGATTGCTTGAGGACGGCAGGGGCAGTGTGGAAGCCGAATTTCCTTATGGGGAGGGCTTGATAGCGGGGTCGCTCTAGCGGCACCTTGTGGCTGGAAGAAAACAGATGGAGGCCGCCAGCTGGACTTTCCTTTTCTCTCCTTCTCTGCCTTGTGTGATGATCCTAGCTCAGCTAACTTTGGAACAGAAGAGCTAAGTTCCAGGGTAGCCCAGGAGTTAGTTGAGCTCGTTCAAGTGAGATCTGATAGGATTTAAGCTTGTGTTGAGATCTGCATGTTCACTTAGCAAGAAACATCCCGTCATTTCGATTTCCATAGGGGTTTTTATTCTTCATTAAGATTGCTTTATTGGTGAGAGGAAATTTAATACAGCTGTTGTCTTTCTCAAAATAAATCATATCTTTTAAGACCTTTAATATTCAAAAGAATAGGAATGTATAAAAATGTTAAAGTAATTCTTTGGTGTAGTTTCTTTGCTTTCTGAGTTAAAGTGGATTTAGGGTCTTTGCATTACTTAATAGCACATCCTTGTCAGTATTTAAAAAGCTGTTAGTGAGCGCCCCAGGCCCCACCTCTCAAAACATCATTAAAGTTTGCTCTGAAATAGTGAGGTCATAAAGGTCTTTTTTGCAGAAATCAAAAAGTTGGTTTACAATAAGCAGCATAGCTACTTTTATAAAATAATAATAGATTCAAAATTAAGAAAGTGGAGGATAAATAATTTTTTTAAACCTGAAACATAAAGTTTCTTGCGCTAACGTTGCAACTGGAAATTTTGAAAAGAAAAATCCTACTGTAATATCATCTATGTGGAATACATATATGACTTTCACGTTTGAAAGGTAACTGTGCAGTGGTTTTTGAAGTCAGGAGCATTCCAGCTCAGTTACTGGCAGTGGTGGTTGCTGGTTTTCAATGGAAGAGCCTAAATTTGCCTTCTTAGCTTTTTTTTTTTTGTAGTGAGAGGGTTAAGTAGTGCTTTGCCAGCATGATTTTGGGGGAATTTGAGGGCAGATGTGTACCAGCAGTGAGATATTTCCATGCATTTTATTTTTTGAACATCACCAGGGCACATGTGGGTTTTTGCCTGCAGGCTGGGATGCTGCAGGGCTCCCTAATCCATCACCGTTATGTCTTGGTGCTGCTACAGTCAGTGAATGATTTTCTGTGGCTTGGATGTAAGGTGGTCTGATGTAGATGATCAGATGTGCAGTTAAAGTGCTATTACTTGAAATAAGAGTAACCTAGAAACATGGCTCTAACAATACAGGATGAGGGAGGAGAAGTGGCTGAGCTGCTTGCAGTGGGGAGTCTTCTCAGGTGACTCCCTAACCGTGATTCCTGCCAATATCCGCCCCAGCCCTGCACGGCAGTCTTAATATGGAAGAAAAGATTGTCAGTGAGCAATCTAAGTAAAATCTTGACTCTTTTCTTTCCTGTTGATGAATATGTAAGTTGTTATCATGGCTTAAGTACATTTCCTCATTTGTGAAATTTGAGTAATATTGTTTACCTTGTCTGACTGTGAGAGTTAGATGCCTTGTATACAAAGAACCGAAGAGGTGCTTAATAAAAATGTACTGTCACAATGACAGATATTTTAGAATGATCAACTCTGAATACTAAAGAGTGTTGCTTATTTCTGATGCATATTCAATATGTATATATATGATATATTTGAATATGGTATAAAGTAACAAGGATTTATTACTTTTTAGGGCAGTATGATATTTTAATGAAATCTGTATAATTCTAGTGAGACAGGGGCTAGGTAAATTGCCTTAAGCAGACGACCTTTAAGATTAATTACACAGAATATGTATTGTTACAACTCAGAATTCATGTTGCCGTGTAACCATCCACTCAGAAATTTAAATTCATGGGATTCTGACCAGATCCATTAAGATAAGTAAAATCCACATTGATCATTTTCAGGGAATAAGCTTCTCTCTTTGTGATTAAAGAAAATTTTGATTTTTTCTGCACTCTTAACAGGTTTAAAACATCAAAACATTGATTTGACATGTCACTTTTTTAATAGAGAGAATAAAGCTCATGTTGTTTTATTATGTAAATAAATGTTTTTGTATTTCAACAAGGTTGTACGATTTCCTGGCTCTTTGAGAAGTATTTTGCAATATACTTAGATAACCTACTGTTGGAAAAATACAAACGTGACTTTTATGAATATTGTGCCTAGTACAGTGCTTTTGCTACAGTGCAAGAGATGAGGCCTAGGAGAGCTTTGCTGCCGATTGCCAGGGGGACAGATCCCATGTCTCAGTTTCCACTCCTGTAAAATGAAGTGGCTGGACCGGATTCTTTCCTCTTCTAAGATGAGTTGCCATGAGCCTATGTCTTCTGTTTATATTCAGGAGTACTATCAATATCAGATTAAATACTGAATACCCCTTCCTTCCCCCGAAGTAAAGTGCAGTATGTGCTACATAAGCATTTAGTTATCTGATTTCCGTTTCTGATCCTACAGGCAATTTTTGTGCTGCATGTTTCCCGGCAACCTGGAAGGTCTTTTTACCCATAGGTGGCGCTGTTGCACCTTCTTACAGTCTTAACTTTCCTGTTTGTAACGGAAGGCTTAAACAACGTTATTTTGATTTCTTTGCTTAATGCTTCAGAATAGCCCAATGTCCATTATGTCTGTCTACCTGGAAAAATTATTCTGCTTATATTTTAGTTTTATTCTATCATCTCGTTGTGAACATTTCAGACTTGCTGTGCAAACAGTGACAAAATCGGACTTTTCTTCCAGTGTTAGAAACCAGTGAGCCGGGATTTTATAAAACAGCTAGAAGCGGCCTCTGGAGCACCTTAAAGCTGAAAAGCGTATTGAGTTCCCTGAGTACTGACTCCGCCGCTGTGTGTTAATTGGTGGTAGGAGATTTGGTACATATACGAAGGGGTGTAGTGATTTGACTTGGGTTTGCGTGCACGCGCTGCCACTGAGCCACTTGAACCTGAGTCAGTTCGTTTTGAGTTTTTCCCTCATCTGTGACATGGGGACATTGGTATCTGCTTCGTAGAATTATGAGAATTAGAAATTATGTAAAATGTTTACCACAGTGGGTATGTCAAGAGGGCTCAAAAACTTTAGCTGCTGTTTTGTGTGAAGCCATCATTTGAGAGTCTTTGGCAATTACTAAGAAACAGGAAAATAAGAAAAGATGGTTTTATGATGAGAGATACTTGAGGAGGTTCCATAGTTCCCAAACCCATAATTAAGCATCAGCAGAGTAAGAACTGTTACACAGTCGCCCTGAACCAACGTTAAGCCACAGAATTATTTGTTACTTCATATATGTTGGGGCTTAAGGGGATGCAATACTTATACACATGTTGTTTCCAGCAGCCAACTGAGAGATGACACAAAAGGGTAGACAGGCGATAAATGTCTTCTTTGTTACTGATGAAGCCACGTTCTCCATGAACTTCAGGGCTGTGGAAAAATGCGTGTCATGATATTGTGTCCCAGAAGTGGAGACTCACACTGTCCCATGTAGCTCTGGGCCACAGCGAGCCTTCCCTTGAGGGGACCTGCCCCTTCATGCACAGGGCTGACCTGCCATGGAGGTGAGCATCCCAGGTGCTTCCCAATGGTGATCAACACTGGAGTGAAAGGAAGGGTTTCAAATGCCCTGCTTGTCTCCCCGGACTCACACCTCACTCTGTTAGTGTGAGGAGGGCTAATTGTGGGCCAGGGGCCAGGGTTGTGAAGGGAGAAGCACTCTCCATGGCCCAGAGGAGTGGTTAGGAGGCATCCCCTTCCTCGGTTTAACCAGGTGGTGGGATGGAAGAGAAGTGTGCTACCCAAGAGTTTATAATAGGAGAAATAAGGATTTTTTTTAAGGACTTAGACTAGCCAGTAAACACATAAGATGATTAGAAAAGAGACTTGTAAATCACTTTCCTATTAAGTTGACATTTGTTGAACACCCAAAATGTGCTACATTCTTTTCTGAGAATTTTACAGAAATGAATTCTTCAATCTTCTCAACAAGCGAGTAAGGAAGGTTTGATTGTTATCCCAGTTTTACAGTGTGGAAATTGAGGCACACAGAGGGTAAGTAAGTTGGCAAAATCACAGAACTAGTAAGTGGCAGAGCTGGTATTTAAACCCTGGTTGTCTTGTTTTGAGACTCCCAGAGATGGGCTTTGGGTGTTTATTGTTATCGGCATCCCTGAATCTTTATACCACTGTGCATCAGTTAGCCCAGAAAGGACAGGGAAAGGAGAGTTACACAGGTGGTCATAGTCGTGTCTCGGCGACTGTCCAAGGAGAGTGCACCGTGATTAGCATTCTTTGTCTTCTGGGCAGTAGATCTGTTCGTATAACAGAAATTTTGTCCATTGAGTTAATCTAGAAACCCTTCCTGCTCTGTTTCTATCCATGCTTGCCATGTGACTGCCTGCCCGTGATTGGGCCATGGAGGAGAAAATGTACTCATGGTTGAACTCTAATATTTCAGTCTGGTTCATAGATTCACGTCTTCTGTTACATTAATAAGTTAAGTTTCTGGTTTTCTTGCATCAGTGTGTCATAAGTTTGGTTAATGTTAAACCACTCCATCGGAGCCCAGGGGTGCTGACGGTATAATTTCTGAGCACGTTGTGGCAAATTTAGCCGTGCAGACCTGGCTGGAGGATTTCTGCCTTCCTCACTGATTTCGCCCAACAGCAGGGCCCGCTCCCACACCCGGATGTGAGGTTGGGAGCTCTCTGAGTAGGCCAGTCAGAGGCCGAGTCCACCAATCATAAATTGATGAAGTACCTGGAAGTGGGTTTAATAGAAGACAAGGGCTTCCAGGTAGTCAGATGGGCTGTCCGAATCCATTTGGTGAAAAACTGTCCAGTGTCTGTGGTTGAGCTGCTACTTTGCTGTTGAAAAGTCTGGATTAGATGAAGGGATTTTAAAAAGCAGAAAGGAGTGATTTAAGGTGGTACGTCCACACCGGTGAGAAGTGATGGTTGACCGCCCGTGTGAGGGATAGACAGAGTCTTACAAACTTCATAAAACAGCTTTAAAAGCTTTGCCATCTGAGTGCACTTCGTATGGGGTCCAGTTCATCACTGGTCGTGCTGTGAGGGCAAGTAACAGATGATGGCAGAAAGGACACGGAGGCATCAAAAAGGTCTCAGTCATTTTCCCTGTTTAAAGGATGCGGCACAGTGTAATATATTTGAGCTGGTTTCTCACTGAACAATTTTTAGTGTTTTCTGGGAGCCGTCAGTGCCCCAAGGTTCCATGCAGCTGGGTGTCCCCTCAGAGCAGCTCCGTCAGCGCTTGCCCTGGGCTGACGCGGTGTCACGGGGAGCAGGACGGTCAGTGTCCCCGGCTCCTCCGAGCTCCGTCTCCTCATCCGCAGAGCCGGGTTCCTCATCCGTGTCTACTTAGTAGGGTTGCTGAGAATCACACGTGATGGTTGTCAGGTGTGATTTGTGATTGTGTCTGTGATTGGCATATAGTCAATATTTGATAGAAACACTTGTTTTTTATTGTAATTGTGGGTCCTAGATTGCAGTGATTTTAGTCTGCATTTTTTTATACCTTAACTTTTATTTTTAAATATGCACTTATTTTTATTTATTTTTTTGGAGGTACTGGGGACTGAAGCCAGGACATTGTGCATGCTAAGCAGGTGGTCTTCAACTGAGCAACACCCGCCCTCCTTCTCTGCACTTAAAAATAAATATTGCAATAAACAAAATAGCTCTTAAACACCATCATGGGACCTAGTCTCTGTATAGGCAATTGAACACGTATGCTATTTCAATAAGAATAAATTTTGTTGGGACATACAATTCTGAATCTGTTAATGTGCTTAAGAACGATCATAGCTAGTGATAAACACGAGACTTGGATCCAGTAATTCTTATGGTCTGTTTTGCCATCATGGGAAATTATATTCTACAGAGAAGGCTAATTGGGTCTCTTTGATATTTGGATGCTTTAGCAGATGATCTAGGCTTTCAAAAGCTGACAGTTTTGTATTTTAAACTAACTACAAAGTTATCTTGTAAAAGTTTTAGGTCCTAAGCTTGTGAAGTGCCCAGTAATCCAGGGGGAATATGTCTGTGTCTGTGTGAAAGTTTGTGTGTGTGATTTCAGGAAGGTAGAAAGAAGTTCCATATAGACTTCTGATATATTTCTCCTCTACTTTAAGATGTAGGCATATATTTACACAAATAAATTGATATTCTTTTGTCATTTGGCATATTGGTGGGAATAAGTCATTCTAATACTTGTTTCAGAAGGGTTGGGGAGCGTGAGCTTAGAAAATGGGAGGAGAAAGGCAGGGAGGCACTTCACACTTAATGCAGGATATGAGAAACAGTAGCTTTTCTTTTCTCTTTTCTTCTAAAGCAAACTGACACTGAATTGTAACATACTATTACATAGAATTGCTTTTCTGATTAGAGACAAGTGCCTCAGATTTTTCAAGGCAACATGAATGATGAAATGTATTTTAGCATTTAACTTTAAATGTAGTTTTTTTTTTTCAAGTAAAAGGCTATAGCCTGTTCTTTCTTCAAGCAGTGCATGATGTTCACATTTATCCAGGTACATGATCTATGTGCTTAGTTTCTTTGGGTTTTTTTTTTTGTTTTTTTAAGTGCTTGTTTCATTGTGGTGTGAATGAATGTTTAAAATTTCTGGATTTTGATCTTTAGAACATGCTGATTTATCAAAACTGTTAAAAACCTGATTGTTCTTTGGTCCTTGTTTGGTGGGGCACCCTATTGATTACTGTTGTCTGTTAAAGAGAGAAATTCTTCCTCTAGCCTGCAGATCATTAAGTGAATGGTTTGCAGTGTGCCCTTAAATTTCATTGAATGCATTGAACATGATTGTCCAGTGAATTTTGAATTGACTCATAGTAATGACTTTGCTTTGTTTCTGTGGCTTTTGCTCCTCTCCACAAGAGTCTGAATTCTCTGTTGCATTTTGTATATGTGTTCTTCACAGGGGAGGAAATTTTGCATTTTTTAGAGAGGTGGGTTTTCCTAACCCCTCTGAATGCCTTCTGTCATTGATACAACAAAAATCTTTTGTTGCAGTGCTTAATTATTTCATAAACTAGTTTTTGGCTTAATCAGAAACAATGACAGAGTGATAATAAAAAATAGGAAAACCTTCATTCCTTTGAAAAATAGAAATGAGGTGGTCAGGCTCATGCATGCTTTGTGCCTGACACCCATACTCTCATGTCATTGTGTGTCATGATTCGGAGATGCAGTTGCTTCAGGTTTATAGATTTTTGTTTTAACATTTGTGATGAAGTCTTTCTCCAGGCTGATGTATCCTGTTGGGTTTCTTGAAAGTGTAGAAGGGAAACAAATGCTTTTTTTCTGTTTTCCGGAGGCCTGAGTTGCTGATGATAAAGAGTTGAGGGTTGGCTGAGGAACAAAGTGATACTCCCTCTACTCCCAGCTGAAATTGATGAACAATGATCTCAATGAAGTGTATCGGTATTTGACCAATAGATGTTAACGAGACCAAACAGGCTAGTTATGCCTAAAGGAAAGTACTGAATTCACCTGCAGAATTAGGTGCATTACCAAGAAGAAGCAGCTTAGAGGAATCAGAAAAATCAGTCCTATGTTGAGATATAAAGTGAATATAATACCTTTTTCTTATGAAACTTTTCTACTTTAAGTTGTGTAGAGCTAAAATTAAATTTCAAGCACCAGGAGTTAAGAGTGCGTGTGGTTCTGTAGGATCGTTATTCAGGGATGTGACTAGACCCTGCTAGAGTGGCTGAAGTTGGCAGGAAAAGGCCCAGAGCCAGGATTTGTCACCCTAGGTTGTCCTCCATAATGGTTCCATGTGGGAGCCCATGATTATGTTAACAAATTTTAACAGACCCCAGCCGCCTGTCAAATTTAAGAAGAAAAATATATGCTTAGTATCTGCTTTGCAGGCAAGTGCCTGTGCATTCTCACTCCTTTCTCCTTTCCTTAAAAAGCAGAGACAATGCTTTGCTTTCGTAATTGAGGTTTTAGATAGCACTCTGCTCATTGAAAAGCAATGACCCTGGCCCTCAGCTATAAACTCTGGGTGAGTGTGCAGTTAGATAGTCTATTATCCCCAAAACAAGGACCCAGCTGGTCTGGTGGTCTGCTTTGTAATTCACATATCTAAAAACTGTACCTTATTCCCCTCACCCCATGACTTCCCTAAAGATACACTAAGCCTTTTTACTCATTGTGGATTCAACAATCTCTGTCTCATCCCTTCTTTCCCCAAGTTCCTGCTTACTATCACAGAGCTGTTAATGACTTTTTACTTTGATTATACACAATAAATATGGGAGCAATTGAGAGGCTCGTAGAGTTGGCTCCCTAATACCTCTCGCTTTCTCGACTTTTCTCACAGAGTCTTGAGTAATCATTCCCTTTAGGTAAGACTCCTGCCCGCCGGAACCCACAGTTCCATGTGAGAAGGATGCAGACTTTATCTCTCCTACCCGAGGGAGTGAGAGTAGAGGATTAAGATCTGCTCCTCCGTGGTCCTTTCCTGCCCCAGGGCCACTCCAGTTCACCTGCAGCCTTCTGGCCTCTGCTCTCAGGGCCTCTGTCCCAGGACTGACCGCAATCTTTTCTTCACTTGTCAACATTTCCTGGGCTTTTTAGAAGTTGATCTCTTCTCTACAATACAATACTGGCAGATGTGATGGTGGTCAGCGTGCTGGTGGGCAGTCACTTGGGGACTCCCAGGAGCCATGCTGATTCTCCTGAGTCTCGCATTCGGGGTTACAGAACTGTCGAGCACCGGAGGAAGTCCATTCACGTGAGGCCAGCACAGCATTGCATCACTGTCATTTTTTTTTTAATTTTCAGTGGAGTAATTATTTGTAGAAAACTTTTCCAGATATCTGGCCGCCTGTTTTCCTCACCACCATCTCATTGTTGGCTCTGGTGCTTGTTTTTAAAACCAGGTTCCTTCTCTGTCATTTGTAGCAGCTGGAATTGCCAAATCCTTGATCTGCATTTGAAGCAGAATGCTTCTTCGTGATGTCAAGCTGATTTTCCTATTTCTGAATATTTCGTGTACACTCAGCAACTGTTTCAAATGAAATGCTCTTGTCCAATTTCAGTTAACCCCCATTTGCTGATCTCCTGCTTTCATGCTGAATGCAGTTTCTTCTTCCTCTAATAAAAGTTAGCAATTTGCATTTACTATTTGAAGGTACTGGCCCGAGGTGCTTTTGTCCTTAACAGTTTTAATACAATTCACCAGTGGTTTTTACTCTATGCCCAGAATTGTGCATCCCAGTCAATCTTAGAACATTTTCATCTCCCAACAGGAAGCCCAAGCATGCACAAGCAGTCATTCCCAACTTCCCCATCTTCCCCCAGCCCCAGGCAGCCACTCTTCTCTCTCTGTGGATTTACCTGTGCTGGACATTTCATGTAAAATGAGTCATTTCATGTAAATGGAACCGTCTATTGTGACTGACTTCTTTCACACTGGGTAACGTTTTCAATGTTTGTCCACGTTGTGGCCTGGGTCAGTACTCTATGCTTTGCTATTGCTGAATTATATTCTACTGACTACATGGGCCCCACTGTTTACCCATTCATCAGGTGATAGTCATTTGTGTTGTTTCTGCTTTTTGGCTGTGATGAGTAATGGCGCCGTGAATATTTCTTTAGAAGTTTTTATGTGGACATTTGTTTTCACTTCTCTTACGTGTGTGACCAGAGAGCAGAAATGCTGGGTCTTTCATAAACCAAATGTTCAAATCTCTGAGGACGTGCCAGGACGTTTTCCAAAGTGGCCACGCTGTGTTACGTCCTCACCAGAAAGGGCTGCGTGCTCCGCTTCCTCTGTGTTCTCATTAGTGCTTTTTACAGTTTTTTTGATTATAACCCATTGTAGTGAGTGTGAAGCGGTTTCTCCTAGTGGTTTTGACTTGATTTCCATTACAGCTAATGATATTGAACATCGTTTCATTGTGCTTATTGGCCATTTGTATATTTTCCTAGAAAAATACCTTTTCGGATCCTTTATCCTTCTTTTAATTGAGTTGCCTTTTTATTGTTGAGTTGTAGGTTTGTTTTTCTTTTAATTTGGAGATACAAATTCTTAATCAGATAAATGATTTGAAAAAATTTTCTCCTCTCTGTTGTTTTTTCACTTTCTGGATGGTGCCCTTTGAAGCAAAGTTCTAAATTTTGATGAACTCCAAATTATCTCTGTTTTCTTTGTTCCTTGTGTTTTTGGGGTATTACTTAAAATCTGAGGTATTTTATTTAAACTTGTATATATAAAATAACTTAATTCGTAGGACCGTTCTAGGAGACGGGTGCTGTTGTTGTCCCCAGTCTATGGATAGAAGACTGAGATGCGGAGAATTTCACTGACATATCAGTGTCACAGCTACCAAGTGCTGTGGGAGTTCAGACCCTCATGTTTGTCCCCAGCATCTGTGCTCTTCACCACCATGCTCCACTACTGCCTGGAATCGTTAATGAAAATGTCTTTCTTTTCTGATTCCTTGTTAGTTTCTTTTCTCATTGGGAACCTCATCTCCTCATTTTCCTTTCAGATATCAGTGTAGATTTATTTTAGGTCTCATGTAGGCAGAAGCATTGCTGTCAGTTAACTTCTTTATTACTCACTCTCCAGTGATGATTGTTGCTAGTTGACCTAATCAAGTCATGCTTAAGTCTTTCCTGCTCATGAAACTAAAAACAGTCATGACTTACAGAATGCTCAAAGAAGAAAGTACTTGATTGATTTTATTTTGCTACCCAATCAAACCAATCAAATATAAACCCCTGTGTTGGCACATAATATAAGCTCTCCAGAATAGGGTCACTGTCTTCCTTGTGTTTCATTTGTTTGGTCACAGTGTCTGGATCGTGCCTTGCTGTCTAGCAGTTTTGTGAGGATACAGTGCTCATGAATCATTGTAGGACAGAATTTTGACAACAGACTCTGTTGTTCATTTCACAAGGGAAAAGATAATATAGAAATACTGCTCAGATCTATTTTAAAATTAAGCTTGGAATTTTGAGAAGAATTCAAATACCATACAAAGATCTTTTTCACTGATTTTAGATATATCTTAGATATATGGTTACATAGCAGAGTAACTTATCAAGTAGATTTGACAAAATGAGTGTTATATTGATTATTTGTTTTAGTTGAAATATTCTACCTGGGATAAATTAATCAGTGCCCATTATTGAACAAATATGATTGTATTCCTATGCAACATGGGAGCAGACTTCATATGTTTATATGTAATATACATGACTGTGTGTTTTAATCTGTCTGTCAGTGTTTATATAGTTTTTCGGCAATTTTGTAACTTTAGAATTCTTCTAAGAAAATCACCCCCGTATCTTGTGCCGTTTGTTCTGTGTATCCTGTCTTATGCGAGGGATTCCACTGTCCCCTCAGTGAGGAATCTCCTCTCCTTTTGAGTTAGTAGCAGATTTAAAGGAACTGTGATTTCTAGGCCTTTGCTATCCACGTGTTTGCAGTTGGCTGTCAATCAGGATTTTCCCTTTGAGTTTTCATTGTTCAATTAGAATTTTTGAAAATAACTGTTAATGTATTTCACCAGTCTCCCTAGAAACTTGATGTGTTTGTGCTTTTCAGTTTTCAATTTATGAAAATTGTAAATGCACACTTGTTTTTAAGTTGTCCTTTTTCACTAGATATTTGCTTACCTCTTTATAGTTAAAATAATTTTCTTCCCAATGAATGAATCGGTGTGCATGCTTTAAAAGATACCTTACTTTTAATTTTTCTTATTCTAACAGGTATATTCATTGTACAGAATTTAGAAAATAAGGATAAACACAGTAATAACTTAAAAATGGCCCCTAATCTCACCTGGAGATACAGTTGTAAGGTTTGAAATTGAGAATTACAAGTCCTCTCACTTTGTTCTTCTTTTTCAAGTACGTTCTGATTACTGAGACCCTCGAATTCCCATATGAATTGTAGCAGCAGCTAGTCAGTTACTGCAGAGGAGCCCGCTGGGATTGTGATCGAGAACACGTTGGGTATAAGGATCGCTCTGGGGAGCACTGCCATCCCAAGAGCGCTGTCATCTGATCCAGGAATCTGCGTGGTATGTCTGTCCAGCTATTTAGGTCTTATTTATTTTTTTTCAAGATTGCGTAGAGTTTACATAGTATTATTTTACTTTATTTTTTTGCATTTACACTAAGGACAAGTGTGCAAGGTACCGGGATTCGAATTGTATTATAGCCCCGCCACTTGCTGACACCATTTATGCTGCGGTCTTTCTTTGCCCGCTGTAAAATCTTGCACAAAATAGGACCTAAATAACTCTGTCTTGAATGAATGATTTTATGATTGTTGGATGATGCTTGAGAGTCCTTGTGATGATTTCTTTTTCCCAGACTTTCCCCTCTTCTTAACTATGCCCTTTATCTTCCTTTCCTCCAGCCTGGGTTTCAGCCTGCCTGTGGCATTGATTTTCCTTGTCTGTGGACTCTACCTTTCACTATTTCATGATAATGTTACATGTGGGCTGTGGAAACTTGCTAGATATCAAGAAAGAGAAAATCCATTGCATGCTAGTATTTTTAGATTGTGTTATTCTTTTATCGATTGAAATTAAATTAGGCTGAACCCTGAGCCATCCCCTGAGCTCTTTTCGCCTTCCTACAGGTGATACTGCTTTCGTTGCTGCATGTGCCCTTCCCCCAGACTTGGTTTTGGAGTTGAGTAAGTCACCATCAGTGGAGCTCTCTCTTTAAAAGATGAAGAGAACATTTGCTCCTTCTCCCTGTTTGGGGACTTGGATGAGATGAGGTAACAGATAAAGAATGGAGCCCCACCTCATTCTGACCACCACTCTTTCAGTTCCTTTCTCCAGGGGAAAAGAGTAAAATTCAACAGTATTAAGATTTTGTGCTAATGAGATAGACAAGACAACCAATCATTTATTAAATACACTTTCATGCCAGAAACAAATGTATTATACACATAAAAAGCACATAAAGCTCGGTAGTACTGTGGTTAAAAACGTGGGTCCGAGTTCAAGCCCTGCTCTGGAGTGACCAGTCATGTGAGATGGAGAACTGGTAGGTCGGCTTAGCCTCTCCAGGACTAGTTTTCTGTCCTGCAGAGACTGGGCTCCCTAGGCGTCCCCCACCCGTAGAGGTGCTGTGGGGTGTAAATGAAGTGCGTGGGCAGCCCGAGCACAGCTGCTCGTTCCTCCTATTTGCAGGATCACATAGCTTTTGCGGTGACAGCTTTATGACTGCCCCGTGTAGACTCTCAGTGCTCCAAAGGGATGCCTTGTGGTTTGGAGATGGGGTTCTCACTTCTGTAAATACCCAAGGATTGTGTTATTGGGCCGTGCTGATTTGAATCTATTCTTTAGAAAGTACATAGTGTAGATATATTTTTCAAGCATGCATGTTCTTTTTCTTTTATTATTTATAGTTCTACCCTCTCATCTCTTGGTGTGACTTTTCATGGAATCCAGGAAACAGTCCTAAGCTACCTGCCTCTTCACATTTCTCAGTGGTGGTTTTCTTCCCTGACTAGAAGAGGGTTTTGCATAGGAAATTTTCTTTGTTCCCCTTTTCTTGGAGTCTCTCTGTTTGTCTTCCAATCTCTCAGTTGTCCATCTGTCCATTTATCTACCCACTCATTCTTCTGACTTGTTCCAAATAGCATTTCAGGCAGCTTACAGAAGAAC
Source organism: Vicugna pacos (assembly GCF_048564905.1). Taxonomy (NCBI): domain Eukaryota; kingdom Metazoa; phylum Chordata; class Mammalia; order Artiodactyla; family Camelidae; genus Vicugna; species Vicugna pacos. Next base: position 40,855,962 of record NW_027328741.1, on the reverse strand, counting down.
AGATAACAAATAAACAGGTGAGAAAATGGGGTCAAGTTCAGACAGTGAGGTTAGGAGGTGAGCCTGTGTGAGGGTTGCAGGAGTGAGAAACACTCCTCTGCCTTGTGACTGATAAGATCGACAGCAGCAGTGTGCCTGTGGCTCCCAGCATACACAGTGAAGCAGGATTTGTGGGAGATGCTCACTGGCTGTGAAATAAATAAGTGGCTTAGGAGAAGCCCAGCCTTTCCAGCTACTAATGTTTAGGAGAATATTTTGGGTGTCTTCCAAAATCAGAGTATTGCATCTTTTCTTTTTCAGAGTTCTATGTATAGTTGGTTACATTCTATTCCTGGAAATTTCTTCAAAATTGCTTCCCACGTGAGTCCCATGGCTCGGGAATAGGGTGATTCTGCTCATTGACGGGTGTTGGCCAGAAACAGAAAATGATAGCCTCAAAGGAACCTGGGATTTGTCAGTCATGTTTTATCAGTGCTGTAGCTTTCAGAAAATGCTTTCACCTTTTCTCTCCATCTGAGGCGGCAGCGTGATCTCTTTCCAGCATCAGGAGCTCAGGGCCACGGGTTGGTGGGGGCTGACTGCACTGCCGTCAAGACAAATAAGGTAGTCACCACAGCCGTGGTAGTTTTACATAGTGCATTTCATGTTCTTTAATAGGTTTCAACAGGTAGTTAATTAACTGAGTTAATTAACATTTAATAAATATGATGCTTTGTTGAAAAGACAGTTATAGGCAGAATATAAGTTGTGAACACTTTAAAAACGGTTTCATTACTGAAATTTCAGTAGGGGAGATTCAGTTTATCTTATTTACGCTTCTCTTTAAAAGTAACAAAGAAACAAGACAGAAAAAGCAGAGGATGATTTCTGTTCTTCCTCTCGGCTTGCAGGTGCCCTCACCCCCAGTGGCATCCATCCAGACACCAGCACTGACACTGGCCGTGCTGAGAACTGCCTCAGCCCTGAAGACACAACTGACAAATAGAAGGGGGCCACGCCCTGTTACAGCAGGTGCTCTCACTTTGTGGGTCCTTATGTAACTGTGTGGTGTTATTCAGGATCGCCCGTTCTACAATGTGTGACGTTGCTACGGTGTCTCCTAGTTATTTGTTTCTGTAAGTACTCGTGTATTTTTTTCTATGTGTGGTACTAGACGTCTAAAAATGCTTTTTTCAGATGAAAAATAATGTGTATTTAATATAAAAGTCTGAAAAAAGGGGCAAAAGTTTCTATCCTAGTTCCACTACTCAGAGATTATAATTAACACTTTAATATCTTTTTTCTGTTCTTTTCATCAGTGTGTATTACCTCTGTCATAAAAACGAGCAAGCACTCTGTGCCTGTTAACTGTGTGGAGACCTCCATTTTCCATTCGGCTTATTACACGTTTTTCTACAATATTCTGTCTCCCATGGCATGATTTTTAATGACCAGTATAGCATTCTGTCTTGTGGAGGCATCGTCCATTTTACTTCGGACTAAATAAACTTTTAAATTCCATGTATATGTAACTGAAATACTGAAAAGAGAACTGTGGTTGTACCGAAAGGCCCCTACATCCCTTCCCCTTTTTTCCTGAGAGTAAAAACTGCTGACAATGTGGTGAATATATTTCATGACCTTTATGCCAATGTCATATATATATACACATACATACATACACGTATATGAGAAATCTATGTATATGTGGGTGTATATATATGCTTTATTGAAAAATAAGACCATTCTATATGTTTTCTGCAGCTCGCTTTATTCACTCAGGGGTATTTCATAGACGTCCTCCCCCTCCAGACTCACCCGGTCCTTTCAGATAGAGTGGAGGGGTCTCCTGATGTGCAGGTTTGGTCTCTTGTGCAAGGACACCTTTCGTGGGAGAGTACTGTGGACAAGGCCTTGGACCACGCCGAAACACCAGAACTTTAGTGCCGAAAGCTCACCGTGATTTACCACATCATTGTCTTGATGGTGGACACTTAAGTTTTCTCCATCTTCCACTGTCAGAAAGGGTGTTTGACTGGCATCCTTCTTGTACAAATATTCCTGTGATCTTGTATAAGTATTCCTTTAGTTAAGGTTTCTGGAAATTTAGTCCCTGGATGTGACAATTACATGCATCACAGGCCCTTTCAATTGACTAGGAATTCCTTCTCCAGTGGGGAATGTAATGATGTAGAATAACTTATGGAACCAATTCTCTATTGCTGGATATGATTTCACTTCAGCTTTTCTTCTCACCATTGTAAACAGTGCTGTGTAAATGCTCTGATGAGTACATCTTTTTGAACTGATTTTTTTCTAAATGAAATGATTCCTAAAAGTGGAGATCAGTCTGTGTGTACAAAAGTTTTTCAGAGTTTACATATCCATTGACATGTCGTCCTCCAAAAAGATCGCTCACAGTTTGTTCTCTCAAAGATGGACACTAGCTAGAATATCTTTTAAAAATATTTGCCAATATGATGAGCAAAATTGCTTTTTCATTGTTTTAGTTTGCACTTGATCGCCAGTGATGTATTAAGCATTTTTCACTCATTAGCCATTTGACTTTTAAAAAGTGAATGATCCCTTTTGTCCTTTGCACACATTTAAGTGAGGGAGCTTCTTGTTGCTTTGTGACAGCTCTTTGTTTGTTATGAACATTAACCCCATGTCTTCATCAACATGTATCACAGAGCTTTTTCTTGTAATTTCTAGCCTTTCATTTTGTTCAGTAGGTTCATTTTTATTGTGGCCCAAACTAATCTTAAGGTAGTAATTGTCTTCTTTTTGGGTTTTATCCTTGATATTATTCTTAGAAATACTTTCTTATAATGTTATAAAGCTCTTGTGTAGATATTTTTAATCTGTAAGTTGGAGATGATAATGGTACTTGTTATACTGAGGAGAAGTTGAATTAATATGAGCAAAGGATTGTATTTGCTGTTACTAGTACTTTCTAATATTTACATCACTATCTGGAATTTTTCTTGTTGTCATAATGACTGGAATAGAATTTGTTTTTTCCAGGGGATTCTCTGATTGTCCCAAGACAATTATTGAATTCATACTTTGCTCTTTGATTTGAAATCCCACCTGTAAAAAATACTTATGTACACTAGAGTCTCTTTTTGAGAACGCGGTTAATTTCTGTCAATCTTACGTTCTTACTCCAGCACTATATCTTACATATTTTAAAAACTTATTTAATATCTGACAGCACAATTTTTTTGATTTTTTTTCCATCCCTAATTTTCTTGGCTAGTATTATGACTTTATTATTCCTGAAGAATTCTAAACTACTTTTTTCTAGTTAAAAAAAAAAAACAGATAAGCGTTGTCATGGGATTATTTAGTAAGTTTTGAATTATCTTTAGGAGAACGTACATCTTTACAAAACTGCTTTCCTCCATACAATATGTTGATGTCTCTACATTCACACCTCTTACTTCACCCCTCAGTACATTCCTGTACTTTCTGCATGTACAACATGGGCATTGTTTTTGAGTTTATTCCATATTATTGTTGATGTTTTTGTTAATTTTGTAAGTGAGAATTTTTTGCTCTTATGTTTTTTAACTGTTAAAACTGACACCTAGGAAGGCAGATTCGGTTTGTGAATACTCACTTTGTAACTTCTCATTTAAACTTGTAAGTATTAAATACTTGTTACAGAATCCTTTCTTTTCTGTTTTTAAAAATTTGTAATATTCTCAAAATGGTCATAGCTAAGTAGTATAGGTGGGGAGACAGATGGAGAGAGGTAGTGTGGCTCATGTACAAACTGTGAGCACTTTCATGGCTGCCTTTACACTGGAAAAGCCGCTGAAGAGTCCAGGATAAACCAGGGATGGCTTTGGATGCACTTAAAAGCCAGCTTTCCTGCCTGTATGGTGAAGACTGGTGGGCGTGGCAGGTAGATTATCAAGGTCGATTGGAGGTTATTGGCTGCACAGAACGCTGTGTCTGTGTGAAGTGGAGACCATCGCCATGGGAAATGCTTGGTGCCAGGATCAATGCAGAGGAGCTGGGGAGCCTGTGTTAAGGATTTTCGAAACATGGGAGTGGGAAGATCAGACTCTGCATTCAGATCTGAGTTTGAAATCATCCTCTTTAGTTTACTGGTCCTCTGACTTTTGTCAAGTTATATACCCTCTTTCAATTCTTGTTTTCCTGTCTCTCAAAATAGGAGAATTACGGCCTGCTGCTAGAGTGTTTGATCAGGGTAAATAATTTATGTCTATAAGATGCCACGTACAGTCACAAGCTCAGTGAGAAATGGGCTGTCGCCTCTTCTTCTACAACTCAGTGCTTGACAAGACATGGGGGAAAGTTGGTCCCTAATTTGTGTGTGATGCAAGTAGGAACAAAATTAATGTCTTGCCTTTCCTTAGCAGTATTCTTACTCCTTTGCTTCATTTACTTCTTTCCTCCTTTACTTTCCCCTTTCCCCTCCTCCACCAAAACAGCCTGAGACTCTCTCAGAACACTAGATTCAAATTACTTTAAAGGTTGTCTCATCCTCATGAAATGAGAGTAACATAAAAAAATCTGTACACATCCCAGAATACATTGTATTTGATTTACACACACACATGCGCGCGCGCGCACACACACACACACAAACACACAATCAGGCTACCTCCCACTTGCAGAGGGAGAAGGACCACTTTTTATGAGTTTTCATTCACTGAGCGTGAGGACAAAGTCTGTTATGTAGACTTTCACCAGGCTTTGTGCATGGTGCTTTTAATTGGATTTCTGCTTTTTGGACATAGATATAGTCTCCTAATAGAAGAGAGAAAGTGGAGACATAGACATCCTTCTGAGATATTGTTGTCATCATATTTGAGTTGGAAAAGGCTTAAGGCAGCATAGAGTCGTAACATTTTATGGGTGAGAATCCATGTTGGTGTAACTTGGACAAGAACCTGGGTCTTCTGCCATCTTGTCCACAAGGGTGAGGAGGCAACTGGGAAGGGGATGGCAGGGATCGTTGTTTCTTGAGTTCCATGGTCTTGCTACTTTTCATTGCTCAGCTGCCTTTAGTTTATGTTCATGAGACCTCTCATGGGAAGGTCACTCTATCCTGATAGATTGAGTTTCTTATCAGCAAAAACTCTGGACCCACTCATATTTTCCAGAGTTTTCTGCTGACCTGCTGACACTTTATATAAATGAGACCTAAGTAACTACTGAATATAAAATCCTTTTTGTTATCATTTGCCCTCGAGTTCCATAGGAATGGTGTGCTGTCTCAGGTTGTCTAAAGCTAGATCTGAACAAAGATAGGGTGATAGGCTGTGCTGCTGGACCCTCCAGAGTCGAATGGGATTTCCACGTTAGTTTTTAGAATCAGGCAGATGAGTTCATATCTTGCCTTTACTAGTTATTATCTTTGTGACTTGGGGGGAGAAGCTGTACTTCTTTGTGTCCAATTGTCTTTATCTGTAAATAAGTTCAGTATTTATTTTAAGGTTTCTGTTCTAGAATTGAATGAGCTAATTCCCTCATTTATACCTAAAATAATGATCGCGTTGTTCTATGCTTATGCCTTGGTAGTTGATTACTAAGGGTCTTGGCAGTGAGAATGGGGGTGGGGGGCCCATGAATAACAGAGCTTATATTCCAGGATATGCTTGTAAAAGACTGGATGTGCAGTGGATATTCAGTAAATATCCACTCCTTTCCTAATCTGCATTGATTGTGTATATATCTTTATACTAATATACGGACAATTTTTATTGCAATTTAAATATCTTTGTAGTATTTACAATATGTAGCTATAAAAATACGTGAAATAAATGATTTGAATTTTCTTTTCAATAAGCAAAACAAAATAAAATAGAAAAGAAAAAAGTTTTGAAGGAGTAGAAATAATTTTATTTCCGTGGAATCAATTCCGTATAATAGGTATTTTGGTTGTGTTGTTAAACAGCATATAAAATTGATAGGCTGTGACATACTGGAAATGAGGAAACAGTGGAGACATACTACCTCTAATGCAGTCATTTTGTTACCAAGTCCAAACTCGTTCTGCTTGCTGCATGACAGGCCAATAAATCGGGAGATGAGATGTTGGAGTAAGGAATAGTGACTTTATTTGAAAAGCTGGCATACCCAGAAAATGGCATACTGATATCCAGGAGAACTCTCTACCCCAAGTCAGAATTCAGTCTCCTTTTATACTAAAAAGCGCTGGGGATGTGGTTGGTTGTTGCAAACTTCTTGCTGTACAAATTGTTTCTCCTTGTAATCCTGTGTACTTGCAGCTGTCCATGTCGGTCAAATTATGGTGCCCCCGTAAACCCTCCAAAATAAAACAAAGGTTATTCTCTATTTTGCAACTTGCCATCTCTACATAAGTGTAGAAGAGCTAACATCCTTAAAGATCAGAGCCCGGACAATAGCCTAGCCTGGATATTTCAAGCTAAAGGCAACTTTCTTTTACAAAAGGTGCAGAGATATCAAGTCTGAGCCTAGAAAACAGGGTACAGGTTTAAAAATAATTGAACACATCTAACATGGAGTCAAATTTGTTCTTTTGTATTGCAATCTCTTTTTCTACCTCATAAATAATTTTAGTAAGAAACATGAGCAAATTTTTTTTACTTTTGCTTCTTAATAACAGATGAGTGTGTCAAATACACCTTTGTGACAGGGATGCTGTGCATTCCTTGGTGTCACAGCAAACTCTTGTTGGGGGTGGCCGACCCTGCAACATGTCTGATGTCCCGTGACTGTTGGTGAGAGTGCCCCTAAACAGGGGCTCTCTTCAGGAACCAGCATAGGTGCATTGACCTCGTCAGACCTCTTTTTCAGCTGCAGAAAATTTTTTCAGATACTCTGATGGAAAAATCACTCCAGCTGGGGATAATCAGGGAATAAAGGAAGAGGAAAAGGGCTTGGAGTAGAGTAGAAGAGAAGGACAGAAGTTCAGGGAGCCTGGGGGCTTGGCAGCGGGGCCTCGGGTAAGAGATGAGCAGAGGTGGGGAGGGGCCCGGCTACAGAACCAGCTCCTGCACTTTTTCCCGCACCCAAGCCACACAGCTTTTAAATGGGCCCAAGACTCTCTCCGGTTTGGATGTCACCCTGGGCAGAACCTTGAGAATCGAAGGTAAGGGCAGCACTCACCTAGGGGGTCACTGAGGACTTTGGTCAAGTCCACAGTGCCTTTTCTAGTCATGTGCCTTCACCTGTTCTTTATCTCAGGATCTGAGAAGCAGGAGGAAGGAAATCAGGGAGAGATCCAGGAAGACACCTGACTGTGTTAAGAGACGACAGTCACAGCGACACGGGGAGCAAAGACACTTGCAGCAAAGTAAAATGATTTCACAACTATTGCATTAGAGCTGCAGGTGTGAGAGAGCGTAAGCCTGTCTCAGAGTGCAGGGGGCAAGAGAAAAGGAATGGTAACATTAAAACTGACAATTGAAATTTTGTTAAATAGCCTGCTACCCTTAATTTTATCACTTGAATGTATGCAGGTGTATTTCTATGAGCATTTATGGGTTCACACAACCCCACCAGCCACTCTTGCTCCCATCTGGGATGGGCTTTCTCAAGCACAGTGCCCCTCCTGCTTGGGTGGGCCACGCTGCGGGTCCTTGCCTGGGGCCGGACGGATACAGGACACTGAGTCCCCGAGGCATGGCCTGGGAGGCATGACAGGAAAATCTCTGCTCTTGGCTGAGGGCCTCCTTTTCCCCCTGCAGTGTAAGAATGCCGGTGACTCAGTTAGAAGCATGCATCCAAGCCGTCCTTCCGTGTCATCACCATCTAGAAGCGGTGCCTGAATCTTCTGAATTTCTGCAGAATGTGGTTTACAATCACCTTGAACAAGTGAGTGTGTGTCCTCTTTCAAGTGGAGGAGTTACTGCCGTTTTCCTGGAACTTACTCACCACTAGTCCATCTGATTTTTCTGTGCTAGGATTCAGTATGGCCTGCTGAAAACTCTGCAGTCAGATCTTAACACCCTGATGAAGAGGATTATTTATTTTATTTCTTTATATGATAGTATTTTACTTTCAAAATTCAGAGTTTTCGGTTCTTGGAGGAAATTTTTCGGGGGTTGGAGAAACAACTTTACTCATACCTTCTTTGTGAACTGTTGCTATATGCCTCTCACCTGTCTTCTGTCACTTGTGAAGCGGTTCCATTTGTGACCCTGTCAGGGTTGTTCATGTTACAATACATAAACTGTAAAAGTACAGTCCCTTTTACTCTGAAGACATTCCACAAATACTACTTAAATCTGGGTGTTGTTGTAAGAAGACAGAATCATTAGAACATGTCCTTGCAGGTTGCTAGTGCAAAATCCCCAAATCGATAGTCTCACTCAATAACTAAAATCTTTCTAATCTACCTTGGATTTGTATGGATAAGTGAAGCAGTTTCCTAAGAACTCAAGACCAGGTTTAGAACACAGGCTGGTGTAGCTCAGCAGGTCCTCCCAAGATGATGCTCTGCCAGAGGGTGGGGCCGAGGGGAGAGGCGGGTCCTGCCCTCCCTGAGCTGACAGTTTGATTGCAAAGACCTTCACCAGGTGAAGAAATTGGAGTTTCTTCTAAGAACAGTGGGTTTGAAAAGTGTCCAAAAAGGTTGGGAGTGACACAATCCCATTTGTCTCAATTAGGGGAGAGCGGCTGAGGGGCCACTTTGGAGACTCGTGAGTCCAGGTGGGCAGTGTTGGTGGCTTCCTCTTGAGCGGTGGGATGGTCACTGGGTAAAAGCGAACAGATTGAAGGCATGTTTTGATGGTAAAAAGGAAAGGATGAATGCTGTCTGTGAAGGTAGGATGGAGTAAGGCCCAGGTTTCTGGGTGGATTAATGAGGTAAATGATGGTCCTGCTGTGCTCTGAGGAGGGAAAGCTGCAGCGGGAGCTCTGGGGGAAATCTGATGATTTCAGCTGTGGGTAAAGTGAAAGGCTGTTAGATGTGTGGCCTTGGAGCTCAGGTGAGAGCCCGTAGTGTGTCGGGGGGGGGAGAGAGGCTTTCAAATCTTTTTGTCTTGTGAACATACAAATAAGTATGAGTAATGACACACTTAACCCATCTATATTCTGGATTTAAAACCCAGTAACAATATGCTATATTGACTGCAGGAGTTTTTAATTTTTTAATAGAAACAAAATAGTGGAGTTAGTGAACATCTTAGCGTTGATGTGTGTCATTGTATGTATTTTCATACTTCATCTGTTTATAAACATAATCTACAAAACGTTAACTTTCTTAGCATAAGAATTAAACAGAGACGTGACACACACTGTTGGGGGTTGAAGCTGATTTCTTCGGCAAATTATGTAGCCTCTCTGTCTTAGTTGCATCTTCTGTGACGGACCCCGGGCCCCTCATCACAGCTGATTTCCTAGACTAGTTGTTGGGAGGGAGGCTGCTGAAGGGAGTAAGAGGTGGCAACTCCTAGGGATACTGAAGAGAGAGACAAAAACAGATTAAAGGCGAGAAACTGAGTACAAATACCCTCAAAAGAGAAAAAATCCCGCAGTGTTTTGAGCCACTTAGCGTAAGGGAAACAAAATCACGTGGATCCAAAGCTCTTGAGCATGAGATTATTGTGGGTGGGAGGGTGTCATCAGAAAAGTGTTGAGAAAAAGGCGTTTTGGTTTCCCATAACATTTCCAGTAAGGATGGTGCGCAGAAGCGAAAACCACCCGCTTCACAGTAGATGGTGCTGTTTTGTGCGAAAATGACCAAAGATTGGAGACCAGTCATCAGCGGTGCTGGCAAATGAAGAGGCTTCTGGATTGGGTGGGGCACCTACTGTGACTTCCAGGTGACCTGCTGGCTGGGGGCTGTGAGGCGGGCAGTAGGTTTGCAGGGTGACCCGGGCATAATCCCTGGCTCTGAGTCTGCTGGTCTGACTAGCAGACCTGGGCACCCCCAGTCCTAATGGGGCAGGTCGGGGTGTGGCCTGGGACACCTGCCGTGCTGATGGCGAGAAGAGGGCTCCCCTGAAGGGGTGTCCCTGCAGAGAGTAGAAACGTCCTCCTGCAGGGGGGAAGAGCCTCTGAGCAGGAGGCCGGATGCACAGGCAAGACCAGCCAGAGAACAGAGGTTTCGGGGAGACGGAAGTCATACAGTGGCCCGAGCAGCCTTGTTTCTAAGAGACTGGAGGGAAAACATGCTGAAAAGGCAGGCTAGGTACAGACCCTGTGGTGAGTCATGAGTGACAATAAAGGACTGTTCAGGCAGGCACGAGAGAACTCTGTGGGCATCCCAGCTGGGGCGTCACGCTGGAGGGAGGAGCAGAGTTATAGACTTTGTCACTTATTATCTGTGTGACTTTGAGCAATATCACCCTACCTCTCTCTATATATATCTTCATCTCTAAAGATGACACAGTGACAAGCTCGTGTCATCAGAAGGCTTAGTTTAGCTCTGATCCTCTGTGTCCTGTCTTGTCAGTGCTGCCCTGCAAGGTTCTGCAGCGGCTGCTCTTACCCTGAGATGGGAGGGCGTAGAAGGAAACTGTAGCACCCGAGGGCAAAAGGAGTTGCTTTAAAAACAGACATGCAGCCGCCTGCAGCAGCAGACCTACAGGCAGTTTGGCTGATGGTCGTGGAGAGGTCTTTGGAGGCCTTAGCATCATCTTAAGACTTGTTTTCCCTTGGGGACCGGAATTGTCTTCGCAGATTAATGCTGAAGATTTGGGCTTCTGGCAAAGCTGTTTTCAGAGATGGGTATATACGTAACACAGCGTATAAAATAAAATGTTTTTATTTAATATGTGAGGCTTTGCAGCTGTTGGGAACAGCTCTGTTGGCCTGGTCTCCTCGGTGGACACTAGGGGTCAGCAGAGCGTGCGGGAGGGCAGGCAGCCAGCCCTGCTTCTGCGGGGGGTTCTCCCCAGCAGGGCACTCTGCAGAGTTGACTCTTGTCTGAGTTTTGTTCCCAGATGAGCAAACAGCAAAATAATGAGTTCTGGTGGGATTGTATAATGACAGGAAGAAAGAGGGAGCCGTAGATTTTCGTGACTAATACACGCTTTTGGTTCCTGTGTGTCCCTTTACAAAATTGACGATTTGTGTCTATTCTGGGACTTGATTGAAATAAACATGCAGCCTAAAATTTAAGAGTTATGTTTTATTTGTCGGGAGGACTCGAGCCAGGATGACCGCCTCTCAGAACACTCTGAGAGACTGCTCCCAAGAGTAGGGGAGAAGCTAGGATTACATAGGAGCTTTACAACAAAGACCAGGTAGTTGGAACAATAAAAGATTGCTTGTTATCTAAAGAAAGCCAGGTATCTCAAGTTCAAGTGTTTAGTGCTTAGCCATGTATGGGATAAAGCAATCATTTGGGTCTTTGAATCCACACATTTGACAAGCACCTAGCTGTCTAGGGCCAGTATCCTGTTGTTTCTTATTTGAGTCCACTCAGAGGGCACCACTGTGAGTGGCTGAGAGGCTGGGCTGCAATCCTGTCCTCACTGGGGCTGGCAGCACCCGCTGATGACTTGGTTTCAGCATTCTTTTTTACAGACATGGTTGCAGTATTTTCATTCACATTGTAGTATTTTCATTCACAGTGCTCCCCCATGGTCCTAAATTCGACCAATATTTTGAGAGACATTTCATGACCAATTTTGTCCCACGGTGCTAGGATGGCTCATTCCTAGTTCAGGTGAAGAATCTTCGGAGCTGCCATTCAAGGTGTTTGGTTTTTTTTTCAGGCCCTGTTGATACTGAAAGTTCTCTGGATCGCCTGTCTTACTAGTCTATTTTGATCCAGGAAATGTTTGCCCTTCGTTGCTTATTCCCATACCTAGAATCACACTATTAAATTTATTTTATGCAGGGTTCTAAGTTTAATCTATTTCTTCAAGATGCTTAGCCATCATCAATCTTGTAGGCCTAGTTACGCATTGGGAAATGTAAGAGACAACAATTTTATAAAATAGACAGTATATAAGTAATACAGCTAGTAACGTTAATAATGTCACGAGTAAGAATTTAATACTCGAGAAGTTATATTTTGGGTTAAAATTTTGCTTGTGTTTCTGATTGAGTCTGAATGATCTTATGAGGAAGTTCATATTTATGATCAGGCTCAGGGAAGTTATTAATTGGCCAGGTGATGTCTCCCACCATGTAAGATGAACAGTGGCCTAAATAGAACTATAATTTCTTTTTAGAATAACGTTTCTCAGGGCTATCTAGTTAGATACCTGGAGTAGGGAAACCCACCAAGGTAAAACAGAAGTAATAGACATAGTTAATTTACCATAAACTTAACAATTGTTGTAGTTCATAATCAAAGGTTGGAGAAATTGTCAAAGTAATTAGTATACAGGCCTGGTCCAATGTCTTGGGTTAGCTGTCTACCTCAGATGTCGTCTTCTCATCCTGACATGGTAGCTTTTTCTCCAGTTGGGCATTGCTTTAAGGTGGGCAGTGCTCTATAGGCCATTGCACTGCAGGGAATGTTTCTTATAGGAAATGAATCTGAAAGTCCGTTTCCTTCAGCTTTGGTGTGTATGGTCTAGTTAAGCATACATGATAAAGGGTCCTTCCATTCAGGTTGGAGACAGTTCTTTAAGTCATGCCTGTTCCAGGATGTATAATCCCCTGGCTGTAGGTCATGGGGCATTGGAACTTTACCCAAAGTTAGATTACTGAGGTTCAGAAACAAAGCTAGGGTATCCTTTTAATAATTCAATTAAACTTTTCAGCAATTTCACATAACAGAAAGGAATGATCTGGGAAGTGTCTTACTAAATAAAGACTTCAATTAACAAAACTAGAATTTAATATCCACTAAAATATAAACTTTTTTCTCTATAAAGTTACCCTCATTTTTCTCAAATATAGCCAAATAAAGATTTATTTGTTTACAAGTTAATTCTGATTATTTGATCATATAGGCTTTTTTAAATTGGCTGTGTTGGAACTTTAAATAAGGAGTCTCAGGGTAGAATGTTAATAAGGTTTTCTAAGGCCAGGAAAGCCACGTCAAGGGCTTGACATGGATTTCTGCCGTACAGATTTAGGTAAATTATTTTCTAGTTAAATTCCTTAAAGTGCATTGAGATTCCTATATCTGTTAGGAGATGATCTTCCTAATTTGTCTGATAGAGCCACTGGGGACCTAAGAGTTTTTAGTCTCTTGAGGGATCAGATAGAAAATATAACTGTTCCAAGGCTGCTTACATAGGTATAATTTATCAAATTGCTGTGAATCATAACTAGCTTAAGGAGAAGAGATTCTTTATGTCTGGGAAACAGGTTTAAAGCGAGTAGTATTTCAGACAAAATCAAAAATTATAACCATATTCATCAGTTTACTCAGTCCCATGTAACTAATTCTTTTAATCAGAGTTTTCTTTAGACCTTTAAAATTTCTTCCCCAGTTTAGTTCAGTGGTATAGTTTGAAGTTTATTCGAAACCAGTAAATCTTCTTGAAGAGCAAGCATTTTGCAAAATCATCAGAAGAAAACAATTAACTGTCTATAAGTGACAAAAGATTTAAAAGCATGGTAAAACACCATTACACTATAATTGGTAATGTAACCTGGTCACAATAACCAGAATTATGACTGGTAACATTTCAGATATACCAGAATTTTAGGGAGTCCATAAAATTTCTGTAATATCTATATTAATATTTTCTCATACAATATAACCTAGGAAGACTTATTATTCATTTGACAATACCATGTTATTTAACATGCCAAATGAAATTTACTAGTTTAAAATCTCTCTTTGGGATGTTTCAGGGGCCCTCTGTAGCATCCCAAACTTAACTGGAGATTAAAAGAACTTTAATTAAAAATTGATATTTGGGGAGCTTTTTGAAAGATTTCAAACACTTGGTCAGATAAACATATAGATCACTGTAAAGTAGTACTTATTCATTAACAAGATAATTCGTCAAAGGTAAAGGCAGAACAGATCAGTTAAGTGGTATAAGAAGTTTTACAATTTGTTTCTGAGGGTGGATTATCATTTTAAGAAAATTTCGTCCTCTTAACAGCGAGAAAACCAATTCTATTCTTGTACCAGCTTACCTCTGAAATTCATTTACATTGACCAAGTTGATTCTAAACTTAGCCAATTTCGACCACGTACAAAACCCTTTCCTCAGGTTTCCTCTTCCACAAGCCTTCCACAGCTTTCTATATTCATATTAGTGTGTCCCTTATTTTCTCTTCCATTCAGAAGTAACCAGCTTCAGTACAATGTCACTATTTTTCATTAACAAAATATAATTCCATTTCTTGTATCTTCCCTTACAGATTTATCTTACTTTCCTAGGATAATGAGATCTTTCCCTTAATAATAGAGACTATTTCAGTGTGGCACCAACCATTTATTAATATTTCTAAACACCTTTAGTTTCTCTGTAAGAGGAAGTTAAATGTTATGTAATTCATATTTCAATCTTATTTTATCTGAAAATGGCATAGCTATTTAATAAAATCCTATCATTTAACTTAATTTAGCACAACTCTAGAATTTAAAGATACCAAAGATTTAGAGATTATCTTATGCATACATTTTAAAAATGTATTTGAAAGAATTTACCCAAAGTTCTCATCTCATTTGCATTAAATTTACTTAAAATTTTACCACACCATATTAATACTTTTTTTGACAAATCTGCAATGAATGTAACAGGATCTTATTTGACTTTCATTAAACCTAGGTACAGTAAAGGTATTATACATAATATTGATGACTTTAAAGATGTCTATATTAATTAGAACATACTTAAACAAAACAATATCAAATATTATCTTAATATTGAATATTTTCCAGTTCACGTGAACCTTAAGGTAAATTTGGTCAGTTTTTATTTTAAAAATACTTAAATTGTAACCTCTTAGTTTTTACATCAATTAAGCAGAGCTCTTTGACTTTGTGTTTTTTTTTTTTTAGCTATAGAAATATCTCACATATATAATGTGTACGCCAGCTTATAAAGAGACAAAAGCTAGAGATCTCATACCTTGACTTTAAAACTTACCTATGAGATAGGGATAATAATAGTTGGAGTAAGCTGAATTTGCTTGCTCAGATCACTAAGGCTTACTATGTATGAAACAGACATTAAAGATTTCTTGACAATGTATGAAGGACCCGTCAGAGTTCTCAGTTTTAAAATGCGAAAAATTTCTTTGGCCTAAAGTTTTATCTCGTTGAGCTAATTAGGCTCACCCCTAGGTCACTGCTGTATTTACATTTCTGATATGCAAGACAAAGACACACGCGTCCAGTTCTCCAGACAACTGCTCTGTCACCCAGTCCCAATTGCATCTCCTTAATTTGCTTTTTTGTATCAGTGTGAAGAGCTGTAAACAAAGAATTCCATGTATTAAAACTTTAAAGTTTACTTTATCTTGTCTTCCAAAGCTTGCATAAGGCATTAAGCAAGTTCTCTTTCCCTTGTTATAAGTTAAACTCAGGGTAAAACTCTTATTATATTTTTTATTAGCCACTGAATACTAGTTTTAAATTTTACGTTATATTGGACAGCTCATGTAACTCTATTGGTTTCCTTTACTTTGTACATTCAATATTTTCAGAGGGACAGATATGTGCCCAGCCTTATAATACCAAAAAGGTGAATCGGTTTTCCATTAAAACATAGTTATCCCACAACATAATTAAGTAAAAGGTTTATATAAATCTGATTTAAATATACCAATTTTAGAAACTTTTATCTAAAATTTATTAAAACTTATACCTTTAATTTTAATATTTATTAGGTTTAATGAATAATTTTTATTTCTAGAAGGAGTGCCAGAAGCCTTTCTTTTGTTTGTTTTTGTGCATTGTATCTAATTTTATAGAAAACTCTCTGGGATCCCCAAGTTTGAGCCAAAGAGCTTACACCCTTCCCAATTTTTAATATGATTAATTGGTCTGTTGTCCCAATCATTGATGAAGTATCTCAGTATATAAATATATATATATATATATCTGTATGTATATTTTAGCCCTATACATACATACATATTAAACTGTGGTAAATAAAACAGACTTGTTTGAACTTGAATGTTGGGGGGCAGTAGGTGATCCCTTTGGCCTTTTTTTTTAATTTTACGTAGTGTAGTATCAAAATCATGCATCTAAATCCAAAATTGTCCATTTTATTTATCTCATTCAAAATAACAATATAAAAATAATTATCCATTTGGGATAAGCCCCTTAACTTTTTTTTTTCATTAAGAAAAAATCGAAATTTTTACAATCTATTTTCCAGTTATTCAACCTAATTAACATTAATTGTTCAAAGTTTTTATTAGCATCCCTAAAACCATTGATGGGAAAGGAAAAACACAAATGTAGCTTTTCAAACCAGTTTTTTTTTACCTAAGTTCTTAGGTTAACCATTAGATATATTTTTCTAACTTTAAACTTGATTTTAATAGGTACCAAGAAAACAGCTGTTTATATTGAGAGCTCTTTCAACTTTCACCAATTTAAAAGCTTTTCCAAATTAAAGGATCCATCATATGGCCATCAACTTATATATATATATATATATATATATATATATCTAAACCAAAAAGATGAAGAGGATTTTCCACATGAGGGTGGGGGTGTTGCCTAAATAAAATTCAAAAGTTTACTCTGCAGAAGCTAAAGGCCTTTGTGGTCCAGGCTGATGCATAAAAGGTTAAGATGGCAAAATGTCTGAAAAATGGTACAATCAAAGGATTGTTGAGAATCCCAATTTACTTGCATGGCCACCATATGTGCACAATATTTGTACCTTTTGCATGGCAGAGTCCAAGATTTCCTTTAAAAAAAAGGAAACACATACATACATACATACACACACATAAAATACCCAGAGAAATATAAAACGTTTATATTACAAGGACACAGGAAGAGAAATCCAAGTTCCCCCTAAAGGGGATTTTGTTTTTATGAGTTCAGAATTCCAAAAAATGTTTTTATCAGGCCTGGTTAGTTACTTTCACAGTGAGTTTTTTTTTTCTAGTTCCCAATTAAAGTTATAAGTTTTCTACGTATATAAACCTGGCTGGGATAATAGTTGGAGGCTGGCAATCTGTCATTTCTTTTTCTTTTCATTCCTTTTCTTTTTTTTTTTGAAAGTTCTATGCCCCATTCTAAGGCAAGGTTGTCATAATAAAATTGCTAGTAAGATTTCCCACAGGGACAACTCTGTGACATGATGTCTTTGCCTCTACCACTCCTTCAAGTTTCTTTCTCACCCAAGAAAGCTGTTATCAGCCAGGAAGAGGGTCCCATTTTTGGAATTGAAAGGTTCTTCATAAGACTTTTACTTTTATACTGAAAAATTCAATGCAGGTAACCAAATTGAAGAAAGCATTAGACCAGCCTCTTACCTAAACACCCAGTCCTGACCCCAGTGTCTTTCAGCTTGGACCCACTCAGGACATCTCCACTGGGTGAGTATTTTCCATGTATATTTCCACCAGCTCCACATCGGGCGTCTCTTCAAGGTGGGTATTTCCTGTTACCTTTCAACAAGGCCCCACCCAGCATGTCTCCACTGGGTGGGTAATTCCCCCCACTCTTTTAACTGGGGGGCCAGGTACCTGGATACACTGCCAAATAAAACTCAGGACCATCAATCAATATGGGAGATCCGAGAACCAGGACAGACTCACACAAATTCATCTGGACTCCCCGAGGAGGCGGATGGGCACAAAGGGCCACTGCTGGTACCAAGGCTCCGGTTACTCGGAGAGTCCAGGTGGAGAGAAGTCTGCTCTGGGTCCCTTCATGGTGGTCAAAACTGTTGACTGAAATACATGTTTAGCCTAAAAGTTTAGAGTTATGTTTTATTTGGCGGGAGGACTCTAGCCGGGATGACAGCCACTCAGATCACTCTGACGGACTGCTCAGAAGAGGTTGAGAAGAGCTAGAATATATAGGAGCTTTACAACAGAGACCAGGTAATTGGAACAATAAAACATTGCTTGTTATCTAAAGAAAGCCAGTTATCTCAAGTTCAAGAATTTAGTGCTTTTCAATATATGGGAGGAAGCAAACATTTGGGCTCACTGAATATATTCTTTAGACAAGCACCTAGATATCTAAGGCCAGTAATCTGTCTTTTCTTATTCTGAGTCTGCTCAGAGGGCACCGTTGTGAGTGGCTGCAGGCCTGTCTTCACTGGGGGGTGGCGGCAGCGCTGATGACTTGGTTTCAGCATTCTTTGTTTAGTGACATGGTTGCAGTATTTTCATTCACATTGTAGTATTTTTTTCACAGGAAATTATGATATTACACTGATTATGGATAATCTGGAAACTTGGAAAGGAACCGAGATGGAATTACTACAGGTACCTTTTACTTTAATAAGACGTGTGCAAACGTAAACACGGAGGAGGCATACAAAAGGATTCAGTGGTGAATGGGAAGGGTTTCTGCACGTTACAGGAGAAGGCAAGGCAGAGTTCCTCTTCTTTGTGGGCAGGGACGTGAGTCCAACTTTTCTTTCTGAAGTGCTTTCTGAGAAGTGTTTATGGTTATTAACCAACATTGACAAACGGTGGCACACATTGCATTTAAGAGCTGGCCGGCTGCAAACTTCGGTATTGGACAGGTGGAATTCATAGGAAAGTGGTCAGGTGGATGGGATAGAGATGGAGCGAAGGCCTGGGCCCAGATTCTGGTTTAAATCGCCATTTCCTCACCATTGGGCCTTGGACTAGAATGTAAACTCTCTTAACCTGTTGGAGAATCTGTGAAATGGGCATGATAATATCCGTTTCTTCCTGGGAATTTTGTATGTTCTAAAGAGTATTATAGCACTCATGAAGCACTTAAAACACTGGAACTTAGCAGTGTACAATTTGTGCTGCCACGACGCTTGGCGTGTGTCAGAGCCGTAAAGGCTGTATTTGTCTGATGAGGATGCACTGGTAGCCCCTTGGCTAGGTTGTGAATTCGGTGATTTACTTTAATCCTTGTAAATCTGTGTGCCATGGACAGTTATTTTCATGGACAGATGAGGAATCTCAGGGTAAAGAAGACTGTGTAATTTGCCCAAAGTCAGACCATAATATTGGGTTCAGGGGCCTCGGTTCAGCATGGTCCCCTGGGCCTTCTGCCCTCTCCGTTCAGCACCAAAGCCAGATGTGGGATCGGCTGTTTCTCAGCCCAGAATATCCGGCAGGCCGCAAGACACACCTGGCCCTGTGCTGCTTGAGGAAAATCTCTGGAGGAAAGGCAGTTACAAAAGGGATAAACATAAAAAGAGACGACTGCAAACTGTGATCAGCTCTGAGAAAGGAAGGAACAGGCCTCGCCGTGTAGAGCTGGGAACTTTCCCTTCGGGGCTACTCTGGGGGCGTTCATCTCAGCTAAACAAGCTCTGCTGCTGCACCAAAGCAGGAAGGCAGGGCGCGTGTGGCCAGGTAGACAGGGCCTCAATGTTCGTACTCATTCCTCATTAAGCGGCAGCTGTCTCGGGCAATTTCCTAGTAAAAAGATGTCGGCCATAATCACCACGCACTTTGCTTGGTAGTTTTATTGGCCCCACCTTTGAGATGAGGTCATTGAAGCTGCGGAGTTTGCTGCATGCCCTTTTATACCATGGAAATACCCCCACTGGTCTTTCAACCTAGACTGGTGTGGCTGTCATACCCAGCCTTGTGAATGGCATCGTGTAGCTTCTCCCAAGTGGCCCAAATGACTGACATTGATATGTTTAATTCGTAGGAAATAGTATGTGACAATAGGAGAAATAGGTAGTAAGAAATTGTTTGGAAAACTAGAAAAAAACCTATTCTTCCCCAGCTGGGGGAGTGTGCCCTGTATCACTCACCCCACTCAATGCCTGTCACCTCCTCCCTGCCGATTCCGTGTCCAGGAGCCACTCTGAGCCTTTGAGGAACATTTTGCCTCATGACACTTTTGACTAGGACCTGCGAATTCTCTGTCCCTGGTTAACTCTCTCTTCAAAGCCATTTAATTTTTTGCAGGCTCCTCCGCTCAGATGTATGAATAACCTCTTTAAACTTCTTGATGCAGCTCCTTAATGAAGATCTTGCGTAGGAAACCTATTCAAAACCTGGGAGGTATGCACACAGTGACTGCAAACTCAGCACTTTGTGAAGTTTAGAATCAGAGGGGTGGGTGACTCAGGAAAGGCTTTTTTAAGGTAACAAGGGGAAAGTGAAAGGACGCAGGCTGTGTGAGAAAGAAACATGCCGGTCCCAACCAGCAAGGCACCTTCGTTCAGGATGGAGTTTGGCGAGTGCAGATTTCTCACAAAGAAAGAAGTGGTGAGATGGGAGGGAGGACAGTTGGATACTTTATTGGGGAGGAAAAAAATGGGCTGAACATTTACTGGTTGAACAAGAGGATTCTGACATGATGTGCTTGTATTTTGGAGAGAAGGGTTTTGTGGGGACAGGCCTAGGAGTACGCTGTATGGCTGGGGAGTCAGCACAACAAAGAAACACAGAGAACCGGGCAGACGCCAAGGCCCATGTTGGGGGAGAGGCTGGCCGCCAGTTGGAGCTCTGGAGGCTGCTTCTGTCCCTTAGCTGGGGCTTCAGACTTCCCTTCACAGCCCAGTCCTGTTGATACAAGAATAAAAAAAGTGGGGCATGAGAAGGGCTGTGTCCCATGCTTTGGTTGAGCCCCTGAGATGTGCCCCATCGGATTTTGTTCCTTGGCTTCGTGCAGTAAAAATTTCAAGAGCAAGCCAGTGTTGATTAAAGGTAGATTTATTCAGAGAAATACATTGAAATGCAAGAGAAACTTCACGACGTGTGGGGGTTTGATGCTCAGTTTAAAAGTAGGTACATACACTCCACAGACAGAGTGTGGGTCTTCTCCGAAGAGGGTGAGAGAGTGGTGACCGCGAGGTGGAGCTGTGTTGCTTGTTTTCTTGAGCTTGGTGGTTTCATATGCTAATAAGTAGAAGGACCAGCCTTAGGGCAAGGGGCTGGGATTCCCAGGGAGTTGGCCTTTTCCCACCCTGTGACATTTTGTGGCTAGCCTTTGGACCGCCATGGTGCCTGGGGCATGTTATTCACCATGTTACTATTACAATGGGTGTTTACTGAATCTCAAGCTCTGCTAGAAGTTAAATCTCTTCATCCTGAGCCTCAAGGCCTATTGGGGGTTGAATCCTTCACCATTTTGGTGTTAATTGCTGTGGCCTTACTTAAATGGCTGTGCTCTGCCCCCTTCCATCCTGTCTCACTGTGTTGACACAGAGACAGCAAAGGCCAGTCCCTGCCTGTGCTCCTGCATTTAACAGCAGGATGGGTGGGGTGGGCTTATGATGACTCTGAGTGGTGAGAATGATGTTTCAGATTTTCCCACGTGAGACATGGGGACCTGCCAGCAGCTACCACAGATTTATCTCACGGGCATTATTGCTTGTGTTGTTATGGAAACAACAGGCCAGCCAAGAAACAGGCACCACTCAGAGGGTGGGAGTAATGAGATTTATTACGCTGGCGGGCTCAGAGGGGCTTCTGTTCTGAAGCTCTGAGCACCTCCAAGACCTGCACATGAAGTTTTATAGGGTTAATTACAAGTATGGTGCTCTTAGCCAATAAGGCTCAAACAACAAAAAGGAAGGAATCAGTACACTGAAGCTTATCAACTTGAAAAAGATCACGTTATTGACAATTGTTGACCTTGGATTTACCAGTAAGCTTATTAACCCAGTAAACTGACACTAAACTTCAGGTTTACCAGGTAGCTCAGCAAAACTTAGATCAGTAAACCGACACTTATCACACAGATTTGTGACTTATCTTGTTAGCCCAGCTGGGCTTTTTCTTCACAGTGTCACTTATCTTTTTTACTTTTCTTAAGTATTTAAACCAAATTTAATATCAGGGTTTTTTGGGAAAGAAATTTCTCTTTTTCTTTTCTTTGGGGCTGTTTTGGTGGGGAGTTAATTAGATGTATTTATCTGTTAGTGGAGGCCCTGGGGCTTAAATCCAGCACCCCTTGCACGCTAAGCACACGCTCTACCTCCCGCCCCATCATCTTTTTCTTTTTACTTTAGCTGCCAAGAATCTTACAGCTGAATTCCTAGTCGGCCTTTAACATTTGCCCTGACTTCATGGAATCCATTTTTATGAGTTTATCTCCCCAAGGTTTCATTTAACTATTGAATCTCAATTTTCTCTTCACTCTCAGTTTTGCCTTTTTGTTGTTTTGGTTGTTAAGCTGTGTTTAAAAAAATTGTTTAAATTCTCTTTAAGCAAGAGTCTGAATGTAAATAAATATGTAAACCAACAGCACAATTAAATGCTTTTATATTTTCTAAGCTGTTTAGTAGTTACTTAAAAACCGAATTGAATATTAAAGTGATAACATTTTAAAATTATTTTTTAATTTTTTATAAAGTTATAGCTGAGTTAAAATATGATAGTAGTTTCAGGTGTGCAATAGATGCTCCATTTATGGTTACTCTAAAACATTGCTGTATTCCCTGTGTTGTATGATACATCCCTCTAGCGTGTTTACATTACATGTTGCAGTTTGTATAAGAAATTTGGGTAACGCAGAGTCTGGGACGTGGCTGTGTCTGACCCAGGTTCACGCTCACCCTGCCTGTCAGAGCTCAAGCCCTCACAACTGTCTGCAGGGGAGCGAGTGGAGGCAGCTCTCATCAGCGCTGGCACCACCCTCTGAGTGGCAGTGACAGCAGTGATTGTGTGTGGACATGCAAAGTGTTGTTCCAAGAGGTTTACGTGCGTTTCTGCATTTAATAATTAAAGCCCTCCTGTGAGGAAGCGTTTTAAGTTTTTAAAGTATAATACATTTTATTTTGATATTGATAGATTTCAAACCTCCGGAAAATTTACAGGAGTAGTACAATAAACGCTTAGATACAGTTCACCTTAAAGGTCATTATTTGCCTTTTTGTGTCTGGCTTATTTTAGCATAACGTTTCGAGGTTCTTCCATATTGTAGCCTGAATCAGTACTTTATTCTTTTTGATTGATAGTATCCTTTTTCTTTGTTTTCGTTTTTGGTCTATTTAAATATATTTTCATTGAAGTCTAGTCAGTTTATAATGTTGTGTCAGTTTCTTGTGTACAGCACAACACTTCAGTTAAATAGGAACATACATGTATTCATTTTCATACTCTTTTTAATCATACGTTACTATAAGAAATTAAATATATTCTCCTGTGCTATACAGTATAAACTTGTTGTTTATTCTTTACATACTCAGTATCTGCAAATCTTGAACTCCCAATTTATTCCTTCCCACACCCTCTCCCATCTGGTAACCATTGTTTGGTTTCTATGACTCTGTGTTTGTTTCTGTTCTGTAGATAAGTTTATCTTTTTGTTTCTTTTTTTTTTTTTTTAAGATTCCACATATGAGAGATCTCATATGGTATTTTTCTTTCTCTTTCTGGCTTACTTCACTTAGAATGACATTCTCCATGTCCATTGATGTTGCTACAAATGGCATTATTTTATTATTATTTTATGTCTGAATAGTAGTCTATTGGACAAATATGCTACATCCTCTTTATCCAGTCATCTGTCAGTGGACATTTAGGTTGTTTCCATGTCTTGCTATTGTAAATAGTGCTGCTGTGAATATTGGGGTGTAGGTGTCTTTTTGAATTAGGGTTCCTTCTAGATATATGCCCAGGAGTGGGATTGCTGGTTCATATGGGAGGCCAAGTTTTTGCCTTTAGAGGAACCTCTATACAGTTTTCCACAATGGCTCCACCAAACTGCATTCCCACCACAGTGTAGGAGTGTTCACAATTCTCCGCAGCCTCTCCAGTATTTATTGTCAGTGAACTTCTGAATGATGGCTATTCTGACTGGTTAGAGGTGATACTTGATTGCAGTTTTGATTTGCATTTCTCTGAGAATGATATTGAACATTTTTTCATGTGCCTACTGGCCATTTGTACGTCTTCATTGGAGAAATGTTTCTTTAGGACTTCTGCCCATTTTTGAATTGAATTGTTTGTTTTTCTTTCTTATTAAGTGTAAAAGCTGTTTACATATTCTGGGAATTAAGCCCCTATCAGTTTCATTTATTGCAACTATTTTCTCCCATTCCATAGGTTGGTTGTCTTTTTGTTTTGCTTACTCTTTCCTTAGCTGTGAAAAAGTTTGTAAGTTTAATTAGATTCCACTTGTATATTTTTGCTTGTATTTCTATTGCTTGAGTAGACTGCTCTAGAACAACATTGCTGAGATATATGTCACATGTTCGCCTATGTTTTCTTCTAAGGGGTTTATAGTCTCTTGTCTACATGTTTAAGTCTTTATCCATTTTGAATTCATATTTGTGTATGCTGTGAGGGAGTAGTCTAACTTCATTGATTTACATGCAGCTGTTCAGTTTTCCCTACACCATTTGCTGAAGAGGCTGCCTTTATTCCATTGTATGTTCTCACCTCCTTTGGCAAAGATTCAATGACCAAAAATTTGTGGGCCTATTCTTGGTAATTTTGTTTATTCGTTCATTGATGGATGGATATTGTTAGTAACTTTTGGCTACTCTGAATGATACTGCTATGAATATTGATGTGAAATTTTTTATGAGAATTTGTTTTCATTCTGTTGGCTGTACATTTGGCCCGCCATACCTATAGTTTCCACTACATGGATCCAGATGGCTGATTGTAAAGGGACTCGAACATCCTTGGATTATGGTTTCCAGGGTGTGGGGTTCCTGAAACCAACCCCCCGAGGATACTGATGGATGACTCTATATGTAGGAGTGGAATTGCTGAGCCATATAACTCTAAGCTTTTGAGGAAATACCAGACTTCTCCAAAGAAGCTGCACCATTGTCCCTTTCCTCTGGCCGCAAATGCGGTTTCTCTGCCTCCTGAATGACATTTGTTATTGTCCGTGTTTTGGTTATAACCATCCTAGTGGGTGTAAAATGAGATCTCATTTTAATTTTGATTTGGCTAGTGATGCTGAGCATCATTTCATATGCTTTTTGGCCATTTGTATATCTATTTAAATTCGTGGTAAATTTAAAATTTGGGTCTATTTTCTTGTATTGTTCAGTTGTAAGCATTTGTTATATATCCTGGATGCTGCTCTCTTATTAGATACATGCTTTGCAAAATTTTTCTTCTATTCTGCACATTGTCCTTTCACTATATTTTTTTTAAACTTTAAAACAATTTCTTTACAGGGGTGATAATTAGATGTATTGATTTATTTTATTTTTCTTGCTAAGCACACACTCTATCACTTGAGATACCAATTTCCCCTGTCATTTCACTTTCTTGATGATGTCCTTTATAAGAAAAGGGTTTTAAGTTTGATGAAGTCCAGTTTACCTGCTTTTTTCTTCTATCACTTGTGCTCTTGGTATTGTATCTAGGAAACCAAAGCCTATCCTAGGACCACAAATATTTATGCTGTGTCTTCTTTCAGAAAGTTTATAGGTTTAACTTTTACATTTCTGCCTGTGATCTATTTTGAATTAGTTTTTGTTTGTTATATAAAATATGGGTGTTCAGATTCCAGATTGATTCTTTTGCCTGCAGATACCCAGTTGTCCCTGCACCATTTGTTGAATAGACTATTCTTTAATGGAGTGTTGTTGGCCCCCTTGTGGAAAACTCTCTGTAAATGTAAGTTTTTTCCCCTTGGGTTTTTATTGTGTCTCATAGATTTATTTATCCAAACTTATGCCAGTACCATACTGACTTAGTACTATAGCATTTTATTACCCTTTAAAGTGAGTCCTCCGACTTACTCTTCATTTTCATGGTTGTTTTGGCTGCCCTTTGCCCCTTGAACGTCCATATGAATTTTGGGATCAGTTTTTCAATTTTTACAAAGAAGTCAGCTGGAATTTTGATAGGAATTCCACTGAATATGTAGATCACTTTGAGGAGTCTTAACATTTTTAATAATATTGTCTATGATTCCATGAAATTGGGATGTCTCCCATATATGTAGATCTTTTAAAATTTATTTTGGTAATACTTCAAATATTTCAATGTACGTATCTTGTAAATTTTTGTTAAATGAAGCTCTCATTTTGTTTTTAATGCTGTTGTAAATGGAAAGGCTGAGTTTCTTATGGGTGGGACTATATTATCAATCTTCTTATTTCTGGAATCCCTTTACAGCAAATACCCTAGCTATATACTTGCTACATATATCTATCCACAACTATTCCCTGCACCGTGTTATAAGAAACCAAGACCCAAGTTAAGCTACCTGAACCCCTATGTGGAAGTGAGAAATGAGACCCTTGGGTGGGGCTTTTTGCAGATGATACTGAGAGCTTATTCAGGATGGCTTCTTCTTAATTTCTTTTAAACAACCCTTTCGTTGTATTTAGTCAGATACATTAAGAACATTCCCTTTTGATGTGCAGAGGAGCTAAGACTAAAGTTTTCAAATAATTTCTAGTGAGAATGTTGTACTTGAAACAATTTGCATCAAACTTTGAAGATTTATGTTTCAGGAGCTTTGACTAAAGAACACCTGTCTTTATTCAATAACGACAACTAAATGCTCAAGCAACATGTAAGAGTTTGAGCAAACTGTCCCTGCCCCGTACTGCTGGGTGGCTGCAGCTGTAACTGGATTCCGCGCTTACCTCTCCTAGTACCCTTGTGCTGATCTGCTCAAAGGGGCTCGTCCAACAGTTTATCAGTAGTCGGTTGGACAAATTCATAAAACATTGATTGAAAGTTGCTAGAATGCAATATATTCTTATTAATATTAAGTAAACACATATTGAGTGCTTACTGTATGATGGAATTGTCCCTCAGCCTCACATGAATATTATTTCTCTTAAAACCTCACATATTTCCCTGTTATTCTCACTTTACTGATAAGGAGACTGAGAATTAGGTCTTCTCTCTTTTGGTGGGGGCTCATTATCAATGATAGGAAGTTGTAAGGAAAAAGATATTGATTCATCCTAAGAAAACATTTTTCTGAGTGTCAGCAATGAAGAAGATGAACACTGAAGAAGGTGTTCATTGTTCGAGTGAGACAAGTCCTTGGTTGTACGGAGTCAGCATCCCTGTCCTGGACACGGTACGGGTAGAGCTGCGTGGTGGGTGAGGCGGCGCGGCCGCGCAGGGAACGCGGATGCTGAGCCGTTGGGCTGTGCTCAGGCCAGGTGGGGCTTTCTCCTAAGGGCAGTTGACCGTCATTGACAGATTTTAAGTAGGGGAGTGGGGTGCTCTCGTAGTTCACTTTTGTCTCGTAGAATGCTTGGAAACATTTAGAAGGCTCGGCAGGAGATGATGTGATGAGTCATAGTAGAGTGGCTGCGATGTGTAGCAGTGTTCAATTTTCAAGTGGTTTTCAGGCCCAGGCTTGTGGCTCAGTCGCCGTGTCACTTTGGATGATGCACTCAAGGAAGTGAAACAATTTATCTAATCAATTGAAGCAGTGATGTACCCAATTCCCAGGACTGTTGTGGAGATCCAGTGAGATGACGTGTGCACAGTATGCAGCGTGGTCTCCAGCACAGTGTCAGTGCTGAGTGAGTGCCAGTGAGTACCAGGTAGGTCAGGTGAGGTTGGTGGGACTTGGTGACTGAGGATATCTGGGCCCTGAAGGAGGAGTCCATTCACATCTGTGAGTGATGGGACTGAGTTGGGAGAGGCAGGGAGATCTTACCCCCCGACCAGGTGCCCTGGGCGGGACGGCTATGGGAGGAGCACCATGAAGTCAGCTCTTTGCAGGTGGAGTTGGAGGTGACCTTGAGACATCTAAGTGCATTGTCACGAGCTGAAAGAGGAAGTCTGGGCCCAGGCTGTGCATTTTCCTATAATCTCAACACGTGAGGACGCCGAAGTATTGATCACTGAACATGAAATCATACTTTACAGGAGAAATGAATATTAGTATCACCTCTGTCATCAAAGCTCACGTCTATTTATTCATCAATCACGTTGCTAATTGGGTACTTACAGAGCTCACTTCACCGTCCTCCCCGTTGGCTCAGGTTCCACAGAAAAGAGCTGATGAGTCTCCCTCTTTTCCAGAAGAAGACACATTTAGGTTGTAGGCTTCTGTACCTCGCCAGAATTAAGATATTAGTTTGTTGGTTTAATTGTATTTTCTGTTGGCCATGTCCTGACAGGAGAGAAATTTTACCTCATCGTCATGTTTCAATTAGCTGTTACTGAGAATTGCTGTTCTGATACATAGTGTATGTATTTTATTAACTTTGTAGAGTAGTTATCATTTTTCTGTCTTTGCCCTTTAATTTTGTTTGCCCCTTCAATGTTCTATCCTATTTGGGGCCTTATTTTTTTTTAATTAAAAAATGTCTGTTAACAGTTAAGAAAACAAAAGCAAAGAAAAAATGCATATGAGAGCTAAATTTAGAAAATGTCTAGTGTGTTTTCTGTCTCAGCAATGGAGGGTTCTAGAAACTCGTGGAAACCTTCATTACACAAGTTCCTTAAAATGCTGATTAAGAAATAAAACCTTCCTTCCTCATCTTTCAAGCTGCACAACTAATTGTCAAGAAAGTGATTGGAAATTTTCATAAGCCAAGACAAACGAGAAAGCAGGGATTCTCGGAGATACATGAGCCTTAGAAGCCCTGGGGTGCTGGTTGGCTCCTAAACTGATTTTCAGTTGCCTTGACAGGAGGGCAGGGGGTGAGCCCCAGGCCTCTCACACTAGGAGTTGGATGGGTGATCATATTATGGGCCAAGCCCATCCCGAGAATCTTGCTTTACTAAAGGGTGAAATTGGAAAAAAAAATTCCTCAAGGCAAGAAAGTAAGGAAAGTCACTTTTGCTGGAAGAGGGGAAAAATAACAAATCCAAAGTAAGGATATAGGTTAAAGCTGTTCTGGCATGAGAGTGACCACAAACTCCTGGCAGAAATTCACAGCTTCTCCTTGACTGATAAGTTGTGTTTTGAATGAATCAGTGAACAGCCATTCCGAAAAAGGCCTCCAGAGTCTTGTGGATCAAGATACTGGACAGCAAACACCTCTCTTCCAAGGTCTTATTCAAATAACCAGAAAGGTTTTAAAGGAAAGTAGCAATAATCATAGTTCTATTTATTGACATTACTATATGCTAGGAATTCAGAGGTGACTATGCAGTTGTCTCCTCTTTTATGGACCTTACTTTCTCTTTGGGGAGACAAAATGACATAGTTGGTTAGCTTGGTGGAGGGAGGTGTTAGTCTTTTGCAATTAGCCAGGAGAAGAGATTAAGAAAACAGTGAAGGGTGGGTGAACTTTTTAGCTGAGGACAGTCTTGTTCAATTGGCTTTTAATTGCTGGCTCAATGATCTGTCACTGGAGGGAATAGATCTTACGGAGGATGGACTTAGCTCAGGCCTCTTTGGAATGGACAAGTGAACCCGGAGAAAGACAGTCAAATCTGTGCAGACATTAAAGTTCACTTGAACGTGCTCCATCCCTGAGCCAAAGATAGGACAAATATGCAGGACTTCTTGAGGAGAGAGGAGTGGTTTTTAAGGTTCTCCAAGAATAAATCCCAGGGAACAGAGATGGCCAGTTGTCAAACTGAGACTTTGCACTTTGGACGGTGTACTCAGCAAGGGTATTGGCCTTTTATATGTTTCCATTTCTCTTTAATACATGTCTGTTGATGAGGACGTGGGCCCAAGTGTTTGACACCTTGTCGAGGCGACTTTGGATACCTGCCTAGAAGTATGGGCACAGTTGCGGCTGCATCATACATCTTGCAGCCCATCCCTTTCCCCGGCTCCGTGATCACGGCAGAGTGATTCCTTGTTGACCTGTCCATCTCCTCTGTGACATCATAACCCATGAAAAGACCAGAGTATATTAACTTGTCTTTGTTAAAATCAAAGGAACAGATCAAATATGGAAACAGATTTGTTCTTTCCTAGTTCAGTAGTGCCATGGAGAAGGCAGTTTTGGCAGCTTTTTGTAGTGTCCTGGAGGCTTTCTCTCTCAGCTTCTGGGCGCCTCTGTTGAAAACCCTTCATAGCTATCTGGCCTGCTGGAAAAGCACTCTGCCTGTTTTGCCCTGAAGATGTGTTCTGTTTATAACACATCTCTACTCCTTGGAAAACAACTCAATAAAAACCCAGTTGGTTTTCCACCAGCCATGGGCAGGGGTGAGGTATACCATGTTATTATTTCATAAAATAAAAGTAATAATAGTAATAGTAATAGTAATAATAATAATAATAATAATAATAATAATAATAATAAAAGAAGTCTTAAAACAGGAATGAGCACATTGGAGAGAGTCAATAAATGCTTTCTGGCTTAAATCAAAAGGGATGACTCAGTGATTCCATGGCTACTGTATTTGCTAAGCTAGTTACTCCTTTGCTCCATTACACATTTTTTTAACTGAAAAAGAAATACAAGCAAATGGTTAAAAAAAAAAACTCAAATAGAGCACAAAAATACACAAGTGAAAGAAGTTTTCCCTCATCCTCTGTTCTTTCAGCCCTCTCTGGAGATGCCACTGTTTACTATCCTTTGGGTGCTTTTCCAGGTATGCTTTGCACATTCCCACCTATGTGTGTAAATTCCTTTAAACTTTTACTTATTTTTAACTTAAAGTGATTTAAATCCTCAAGTGTCTTCTGCCCGGGTAATAAAACAGAACAAATCTGACCCCATATTAGATCTGTTCCTTTGAGTTTAACCCTATGCTCTGTCTCCTAGGCTTCATTTTGCTTCTAAAACAATGTTGCCTAGAGCCTGAAATATACAGGAGAGCCTATTCTGAAGGCTCTGACCTTTAAGGATATTTAACACTTTTTCATTCATTAAAAGATAACAAATTGCAGAAGAGAAAATAAAGTTTGTTTTGTTGGAGGTTGACAGGTATCTGACCCAGGCAGATAGCTGCAAGAACAAAGGATTCTAACAAGAAGGGATTCCTACACTAAGAAGTTTGTAACAACCAAGCACGTAGGAAAGGATCCTGAATTGTGACTTGGGGAGATGGTTTTCCAGGACATTAGTTTGCCGTCTAAGTCTACAGAAACTTGCTGTTCCATGCCCCAACCTCTGGTCTCCCAACTTACTGGCCTGTTCTGCACTGAGGAGAATGAATTTGGACATGGTAACACTCCTATCTACCTTGAAAGCTGGGCACTGGAGCTGAGTGTTATGGAAACAAGCCAGCCAAGAAACAAGCACGAATCGGAGTGTTGGAGTACTCAGAATTATTATGCCGGCGGGCTCAGAGGGGCTTCTGCTCCGAAGTTCTGAGCACCTCCAAGACTTGCACATGAGGTTTTAAAGGCTTAATTACAAGTAAGGGGGTATTAGCCAATAAGGCTCAAACAACAAAAAGCAAGGAATCAGTACACTGGAGCTTATCAATTTGTAATAGATCAAGTTACTGACACTTGTTGAGCTTGGATTTACGAGTTAGGTTGTAAGCCCAATAAACTGACAATAAACTTCAGATTTACGAGTTAACCCAGCAGAATTTAGATCAGTAAACTGACACTTATCACACTTAGATTTGTGACTTAGCTTGTTAGTCCAGCTGGACTTTTCCTTCACATGAGGACAGCTCTCCCACACCCAGGGAACTACTGTGAGCCCTTGATGTTTCCACTAGTGTGGGGTGTGGTTTATCCAGGAGGGATGGGGACTCTGCACCAACACTCAGGCAGTCTGCTCCGTCTGGGGCTCTGATCTTGTACCACCCTGCTCCCCGCCAGCCCAACACCGGGGACAGTGGAGCTAAGGCAGAGATCGTGCCTGCCTGTTTCCCAGCGTGTAAAAGGGGAATATGTACTCTTCCCAAGGTAGTTCTGAGTGACAACACCTGGGGGTGCTTGGTTCCCAGAGCAACAGGAAACCTAGCTCCCCGTGGGGGCAACGGGAGTGATACCCGTAGCTGTTCTGCAGAAGCATCGGATGGAGGGCTGGATCAGGGAGGTAAAACTTCAGCTGCGGGTCTTGAAGGGTTACAGAAGGGTACAGAGGCAGGTTTGCTGCCTCCTTCGGGGTGCCGCAGAGGTAAATCATTTTCTCTCCATCTCCGCTATGACCCTCCCCTCTCCAGAGTCCTCCCTTCTCTCTGCTCCTCCTGTCCATCTGTCTCCCCCCACTGTTACCCTCCTCTCCACCCGCTCTCATCTTCTCCCTCCCTCGCTGTCCAACCTTCTCTCACAGAACCAAGAGCAGATTGCTGGTCCTCCTGCGCATGCGCAGTCGGTGCTATCTGGTCTGCTGGTTGGAAGCTCCATCTCCAAGCCAGGGATCTGCCCAAAGGCTTCTCAGCTGTGTCGCCCGGAAGGCCTTTGTCTCCTGCCTGGGCCGGGGACTCTTGCTGTGGAACTGCAAGTTGGGGGGGCCCGGGAAAGGGGTCAGGAGGCTGCGGGAGGGCGGTCCGCCTGTCACAGCCCCCCAGGGCGCCAGTTAGCCTGTGTTCAGCTGAATTGCTCAGGCCAGACCACTTTGCCGGCGCCACCTGCCCCGGTGCCTCGGTCACACCTGTCCAGGTCCAGGTGTGCGCCTGCCACCTCTCACCCAGCCGGGATCCCCTCAGTCCGCGGCTGGCGTCCCCTTCCCCTCTCCCACCCGCGAGAACTCTCCTCCCGGGCTGCCTCTCCTCGGCCGCCGGCCCGTCCCCGCCCCTGGGCGGGCTGTGTCCCGGGCGGGCGGGGTCTGCGGACCTGGACGGGAGCGGGCGGCTGGGGCTGGGGCTTGGGCTGGCCTTCGAGCGGGCCTGCAGACAGCGTTTCCACCGCCTCTGCTTTCCCTTTCCCGCTCTCCGAGGACCAGATCAGCGGCGTGGGCGCTGCTCCCTGGGCTGAGAGCCTCAGGCTGTAACGCCCAGCTTCTCCAGTTGGAGTCCGGAAAAGGGAGTGTCAGTGCTGAGCGAGCTTCGGTCTCTTCCCTTAGTGTTTCTGCCCCAGGTAACTACCTTGAACACTTTCAGGTGTTATGATGGCGGTGCTTGTTGATGTCACGTGTTTTTATATTGCGAGGGTTTACAGTGTTGAAAGCAAGGCTTGGTTCATTTAAAAATGAGCTGAAGGCATGAGGCTGTGACATCCTCCTTCCTTCCCTCTCCCAGGGTGAAACGTGAGACCGTAGATCTTAAAAAGATAGTTACAGTCTCTAACTAGCCCAACCCAGCTAGTGTGTTTTAACAGGAACAGCACCACCAGAGGCATTAGAGACCCAGGGACATTGCAGTCCTAAAGAGCTCCTGGCACAGTTTGTTTTGTTTTGGTTTTTTGTTTTTCTTAAATTGTGAGGCAGACTAGTGGTATAAACAGAAAAATAATTGTCAGGAAATATTTTTTCATATAACAGCGTTATTGTGATATAGTTCACACACCATGAAGTCCATCCATTTAAATGGTACAATTCAGCAGCTTTTAGCATATTCACAGTTGTGCAACCATTATTATTCCAGAACGTTTTCATCACTTCAGAAAGACCAGTGGACATGAATGACCTATCCACCCCTCCCCAGTGGTGTTTCTAAAGAAGTTTCTTGGCTATTCCTGACCATAAACTAACTTGTTATATTCCATGAAAAATCTGGTAGGAATTCTAATCAGAATTGCAATGAATCTGCCTATGAAAACAGGAAGAATTAATGTCTTTATGGAATAAAATTCTTCTACCCATGAATATATCTGGGACCCTATCTTTTCATTTGTCCAGAGCCTGGCCCATGGGAAGTCCTCGCTATTTGTTGGGCTTGTGAATGATGAGATTCTATACATTGTTAGTTGCAACTGTAGCCTTCACAGAAAAGAAAAGTAACCTCAGTGAAGCCAAGTGTCTCGTTGAGGGTCAGAAAGAGTGACAGCCAGTGCTGGAATGATCCAGTGGAGTTGGTGCTTGCAACCAGAATTCTCCACCACCTACAGCTAAGGGGATTAGAGTGTTCTTTTATTTTTTCTTAATGGCGTTGCTTTTATTTTTACTTATTATATAAAATTATTTTTTTTGAAGTGTAGTCAATTTACAATGTTAGTTTCAGATGTACAGCAGAGATTCAGTTATAAACATATGCATATGTATATACATTTGCTTTAGAGTGTTTTTAGTGAAACTCATTACAAGAAATTGAATATAGTTCCCTGTGCAATATAGTAGGTCCTTGTCATTTATTTTATATTTATTAATGTGTATCCATTAATCCTCCCTTTCCTGCCTGCTAACCACAGTTTGCTTTCTATGTCCATGAGTCTATTTCTAGCAGCACCGCTTTTGCTAGTAATATATGCTGGTTGACAGTTTTCAGTTTCAGTAATTCCATCTTATCTGTGGGCACTTTTCTTCTGGTGGCCTTTATGTGGTTTGCACACGTGGTAATAGAGATCTGTATTTGGGAGAACTCCAGGCCTCATGTAGTCCCTGGTACAGAGCGTCCACTGAGTTGATGCTTGAACTGGGGAAAAAGCACAGTAAATGTTGGAATTTCCACTATGGTTGAGAATTCCAGGTTTCTATAACCTGTTTAGCCCACCTTAATATATGGTGCACCCATACTGGGTAATTTGGTGGAATTTCATGGTATGGTGGTGTAGAGACAGGACCTTGTATGCTTCTTCTCTTTCCTATTTCTAACACTCATTCTCCTGGGCCTCCCAGATCCTCCTCCAGAAGTGCCCAGTGCTGGCTTGGTGCTGCAATGAGGCTATATTTGTTAATAAGGCCCTTTCCTCATCTCTTCTGAGCCTCCGTTTCTTTCTCTGCACAATGAGGGCTTAGACTAGATAAGTGCTTTTCAGTTTCTTTTAAAGACATGTTTCCTTTGAGAAACAGAAAATGCAAATCTCTTCTCTCAAACCAACCCTTTAGATTTTGATAATTCCTCCAAGGGGTGACATAGCTCTTTGTGGAAAATTGATGTGATTGTGATTCCAGGTGGCACAGAAAAGACTCTGCAGAGATTTATTGCAGGGAGAGGGCAGGAAAGGGGCAGTATGTCACACTTTCTAGTTTGAGCACTGGAGCAGGGGCTTCGATTTAAATACGGTGTCTGACATGGCCTCTTTCTAATCTTGTACAATGAGATAAAGTTCTCTACCTCTGTTTCTTGATGTGTCAAGTTGGGGTGATAATTTTTTAGGGCTTTTGTGAAACATTATACACATAAGCCATTTGTGTCTTGGTAGAAAAAAGACCTGCTAGGGATTCAGGGATTTGTTTAAAAAAAATAATCTTGTCCATAGCACTCTGTCGGTGTGTATTTTGAAGTTCCTGGAGGGTGAGGGTTGAGTCTAAAGTCCATCGTGGGACAGGTGGCCCATAGTTCTCCGTGCCTGAGATTGCCCCCTCCTCCACAGTCCTCTTCCTCAGTCCAGGATGAAGTTCCCTAGTAGATTTACACAGAGATCTTGTGGAAATGGCTTTTCATTTTATTGTTTCACCAAGAAGGGCTGCCATCATGTTCTCTGTGGTCAGGTTTTGAAGGGCTGCAATCATGATATCTGGTCAGGTGAAGGCTATGCAATTGGGAGTTTCTATTTAATAAAAAAAATTACAAATAGAAAATTAGAACAAGGGTGGTGACAGGGGCTCTTGGTAGTGGGCACCATTAGCTTTCTTAGCTTCAGGTGCAGTGGCCTATTGCCACGAGGACCCGTCCTTGTGCTCTGAGGTTGAAGGGACCAGTGGGTTCAGTGGGAATGTTAACCGAGTGTATCTCATGGGCTGGGCATTGTCCTATTTGTACTGTGTGTTCATTTTTTGAGACAGTGAGCTCACTTAACCTCAATAACCTCTTTAAAAAATTATACTTTTTATTTGAGATGTAATGTAGATTCCCATGTGATTCTAAGAGATTATATGAAAAGGGCCTTTGGACACTTTGCCCAGTTTTCCTTAATGGTTCCATCTTGCAATGTTGGGGTACAATTCATTACTGACTCAGTAACAATTTGAGGTTTGTGTTATTGCCCTCATTTCTATTCACGATTAAACTGGGGCTTCGAGAAACACACAGGGTTAGTGTAGAGTCGGGTGGAACGTGGGCCTGGGATTTCCAGGTATTACCATTATGATGGTCTGTGGCAGGGAGCAGCATTCACTTTGTTTGTTTATTCATTCATTCAACAAACATTTATTGAGTAGCCTCTGTGGGTCAGATGCTTTCTTAGGGTTATCTGATTCTTCAGCAGTACTGAGAATCAGGTAATGTTTGTTTTTTAATCTGAGAAAATTAACTCTGAGAGGTTATAATCCCCCCAAAAGGAAATATAGCTCATAAAGGAGCGATAGTAAATTTGTACAGTCCCTCCTTTTTATGAAGGTGGTACCCTAGGCATTTTACATTTGCAAACTTGTGTAATCCAGATATATTCTTGTAAGTCAAGGAGTTTTTTTTTAATTGAAGTTTATTCAAGTTTACAATGATGTGTCAATTAAAGGTGTTTTTTGAATTTTTAATTAAAAATATTTTTTGAGAAGGATAATTAGGTTTATTTATTTGTTTAATTTTTTAAAATGAGGTTCTGGGCTTTGACCCCAGGATCTCGTACATGTTAAGCTTGTGCTCTATCACTGAACTGTACCTTCCTCCCCAAGGAGAGTTTTCTTATCCATTATTCTGCAGCTTAGGAGTTCAAATAAATTGGATAGAAATCCAGATCTTTTGATCTTTATATTTCTTTATATTCTGCTGAAGGGGGTTGGGGAAAGCAGTTCCTTTGTTCATTTATTTATTCAGCATTTTTGAGCAGTGATTTTCCATCAGGGCCTTGCTAGGTGCTTGGAAACAGAAAACAAGAAATGACCCTACACTGCAGGGCAGGAAGCCTGGACCAAAAGCTGGGTAATGTGATCCGAGCTACGGTAGCCATGTGCAGACTCTGAGGACAAACTGTACCCCCGGATTTGCTTTGGCTTCCCTTGCCTTGTGACTGGTACACACCAGGTCACCGCAATCCAGATGGGCCCACAGCCCACAGCACAGTATGTACCTCGATCTCCTCTCCCCTCTCGGCAGGGCCTGCAACATCAGCATCCCTGACTACGTGCAGTGTGCTGAGGACTATGAGACTCTTCCCGTGGTGGTCCAACCCGTGGGGATCATCTCAGAGGAGAATTTCTTTTGCATCTATAAGCGAATCTCCTCGGTGAGCCAGACCAGCCCGTTCGGCTCCCAGTGGGCACTCTGTATCCACTACAGGCACCACTATGAGCCCGAGAATGGGTGGAGCGACTTCCAGACCCACTGAAAGGTCGTGGGCCTTGTCACCATTACTGACTGCCTCTCGGCCAAGGGCTTCGAGAAGCTCCACGTGCAGAGGAGCTGAATGACACCACGCTTAATGACTCTCAGCTCTTTGTCTTTGTGTTGCATGGGGAGGTAGCCGAGCAGTCGCTCACCAACGTGGCCTTCAATCTACGAGGACTGCAGGGTGGTGGAGAAGAGGATCGAGGACTTCACAGAGTCACTCCTCATCTTGCCCAAGTCCAAGTAGCTGGATGGGGCCCCCGACAAGACTGGGGACAAGATCACACTCCTCTGCATCCCGTTTGAGAAGGAGGACGTCATGGGACTGAAGACAGACAGCAGGTAAGTTTCCCTGGAGACCAGTCCACCCTGGCTGTGTTCCGGGTTTCTTCCCTACATCCAGAAAGGGATCAGCAAGGAAGAGGACTGTGTTGTAGCTAAGGTGGAGGGAGGTGAAACCCGCCGGTTTACAGACATTTAAAAGTGAATCTGCCTTTGTTTCAGAGAGATCCTTTTAGGGTTAGTGTGGACACTTACTCCCGCTTTTCAGCCAGGACCACTGGTGGGACCCCTGGAGTTGCTGTCCAATAGAGTAGCCACAGTCACTGATGCTAGGAGCACTGGGGAGGAGGCTGGTCTGTGTTCAGATGTGCTGTAGGTCAAATGCACATCAGACGCTGAGGCTTGTCTAGTAAAAGAATATTAACTATCATGTTACTTCCTATATTGATTACATGTCAAAATGTTACTATTTTAAATACAGTAGATTAAGTAAGATCTGTTCTTAAAATCTGTTTCTAGTATTTGTTTTTTGTTTGTTGGTTTGTTTCTTTGTTTACCGTTTTAAATGTGGCAACTAGGAAACTTTCTTTACATGGCTCTCATTTCATTTTTGTTGGGAAGCCTGTCCTGAGACAGTGTCAACCCTTTGTTTATAGATGAGATGCTGAATCCCGAGAGGCAGAACGAGGCGCTGGTTGAGCTGGGGCTGGAGCCAGTGTCTCCTGCCCCCCAGGCCCAGCACCTGTTAGGCTCAGGCCCTCTCTTCCTGCCCGACAGCCACCATGCCAGGTTTGGATATCAGAAACACTGCCAGGGACTTCCGAATTAACTCCTAATGCAGGGAAAGGCGTATCACGGAGTATGGTAGAGAACAGAGAAATGCTCATTCTCACTTTGTCACTGTGATTAAGTCAACGGCCCCACTTTGCCTTGGAAGTGTAGACGAGCTCTTCTGGGCTTCCCACCTTCTGCTCTGTTTCCCCGTGTATCTATCGTGCTGTCCCTCATGCAGAAGAGGGTGAGATGCCTTTGCCGAGAGGTGGTCCCCCTTTGTTGGGGAGAGTGAGCGAAGCTGTGTCCCCCCAGCCTACGGCCTCGGTCCTTGAGTCTGGAAATCGCTCATGGCGGTCCCACAGGTGACGGTCGGAGGACCTGGTACATGCTGCCAGGCCCGCTGTGGAGGCGGTGCTCTGTGATTCTTGAACTTAACTAAGATCAGATTCTACTTTCTGGTTGTTGGTAAGTTGGAGGAGAAGATGCCAGATAATTGATAAAAAGAATGTCGAGACCAGCCCTGTGAGTGATAGGCAGAGGGGACCCGAGTCCCACCTGCGTGAGGTGCCTATTGGGCTCTGGATGAATTTTCTGTTCCTCCCGAAAATACCTCTATGGCTTAAGGAAGGGGCAAGTCATTTCGTGTCCATGATCTGTGCTTGTCCTCACAGGGTCCTGTGATCTACATGCCCGCACTCCCCTTCTTCTCCTTGGAGATGAGGTGTCAGGTTTAGGAACCTGGGCACTGCTGAGAGCATAGCTGCCAGCACCATGGTACACCAAGGCTGGCTCCGTTCACCTCACCTGTCACCACCTGCTGAGTCCCAAGGCGTCAGTCAAGGTAGGTGCATCGGTGCAACATAAGCAGGGACCAACTTCTCCCCCTGGACAGACTGGTGGGTGAGCAGTCGAAGCCCGGAGCCCTTCCCCAACCCCCAGGCCAGTGCCTCCTCTTTTGTCATAGGAGGCACTGGTGACATTTTTGCTCAGCAACTGCTTCGCTCTGAGTCTAAAAACACACCAGAGAATGTCAGCTTGATTTTGACTTTTGAAGTCTGCCCTTGGGATTTGGCGGAGTACCTGGATATGTGCTTAGCCCATAGTGGAAGACACTGTCACCATTGTTTACCCAGAACCTCGTGTACCACGCATGGCTCCAGGCATCAAATACAGCAGCGCATTAAACCTCCCTCCTTGTGGGTCTTTCTGTTCCGGTACCATAAGGGCTCAGCCAGCATCTTAATGTCAATGAGTTAACGCGACCAGTGAGCTCGGGTCAAGCACATTCTATTCCAGTCATTTTATTCCATTGTTGCTTTTTCTATTCCACAGTCATTAATTTATAAAGCAATGCTTTGGTTCAGGAGAAGAGCCTAATTCTCTCCTGCTACTCGTGGTGGAAGTGAGCCTGAAATGTGACCACAATTTGTAGCTCAAAAGCTGCCTAGATGCATGTAGGTGGAGTTTTGGTTAGGGGCACTGACCACACTGGGGTCCCCCGGCAGCGCTGCTCCCCTCAGGCCCCTGCCTCCCCTGGAGCAGGAGGTGAGGGTGGGTCTCAACGTCCCCGCGTCCCTGGCCTCACACACTCTCGTAAATTCATGTACATGCTGTAAAAATCATTTTTCTTCTTGTGTGTTTTTAATTATCCCTTGTTCCTCTTCTCCTTTTTCTTCGTTCATTTTTCTCTTGTACTGCCCAGTGAGCATGTTGTTGCTTCTGAAAATGTGGGCTGTGCACACCCTGCATTGGGAATAGCCAGATCGCCCTCCGTGCTGTCTCCATCGCTTTAAAAAGCAAAAACTTAACAGATGCCTTGATCCGTGTATTATCCTAGTCATCTTTTTAATTTCTAATTTTTTGGAATATTTGCTTTGTTAGCACATCACCCACTGGTGTTTGATACCTGTTAAAATCCTTGCTTTGAGGGACATGTTTGGTCCTCCTTATATTTGGTGACAAATGCGCCCTTATTAAACTTGTTTGATTGTTTTGAAGAAGTGAGTTGTGAATTGATTAAGGCGGCTGCTGAGGGATTCTTTTCATGGAGAATTTAAACTTGGAAAGTCAAAGTCTGCAGCACCTTGCTTGATTCCTGCTTTTACACAAACGTGCTCGGCACGCGGTTCCTGGCTGTCGCTGTGACGTGCGTGACGGCGCTTCCTGGCCGGTGGTCACTGATGAGGAAGTGGCAGGCTCGGGATGGAACAGCTGCAGGGGACGCTGTTGGAGGAAGCAGTCAGTATTTTTTTTCCTTTGCATTCAACTTCCCAGTGCCATTTACCTTACTTTGCCTTCATAAAGGGGCAGAAGTGGGTCTAAAATCCATGCCACTCTTTTGTTCCCTTTATGAGGCTGGCTTTTCTGAGTATCAGGACAACATGGCCTTCTCCTAAGTACCTGGCTCACCTGGATCTTTTGGACACAGGGACTGCAAAAAGGGCCGTAGCTTCCTCTCTGCTCCAGCCAGTGGGCATTCACAGCTGGATCTGTGGTTTGCTTCAGCAGCCGTGCAGACCTCCCTGCTGTGGCCTTTACTTTTAACCCATGTTGGCAGTAAAGAGCTGAATCCGTGTCTGTTGCAGCTGACGTCCACCACTGACGGCTTTGTTAGTTTGTGGTAGTCAGTCTCCAACACCCCAGTCAACCGTGAAGGAAGATGCTTTGGCCGACCTAGGACCTTGGATACTCACCCCCACCATGGTTCTTCTCACCTGGTGGAAGGGTTTGGCCACCGCCATCATGCTGACCATGAGACATTGTTGCTCCTTTCATGCTCTGGTCCAAATGTGGACACTTCATTTTTCACTGAATTTGTCTCGCTTGGGTCAGGACAGAATATCTGAATGAGTCCATCACATTCTGGGTGGGGAACAGAACAGAAGTAAGTGTCGCAAGTAGATGGAGTCTATGCTCTCCAGGTTGGCAAATGCAGACTGGTATCTGTGATGGCCGGGCTGTACTACCCTGGACACAGGCACTTCCCGTGGCTCCCGAGAGCCCAGGGGTCGGAGTGAGAACAGTCTTGCCTAAGTTCCTGCATCCTCACCTGCTCACTGGCAAATGTGTCTGCTAATTAGGAGCTCCCCCGGACCTCGGGCCCTTCAAAGCTCAGACCACGTGAGAACTTCTCCTGGGCCTCCTTTATGAGAATCCAGTGCCTTCTGAGGTGACCCGTGCCAGGAGATGCCTCCCCCTCCAGGGAGTAACCTACGGAGGACTGTGACTCACTGCACCATGCTGTGAGCTTGTGGGGTTCCGGCCATGGTCCCTGCAGAACTAGACTTGAGATGGGCTTAGTGAAGGAAATTACATGACAGATTCCAGGGCAGGGCCGGGGGGAGGGAACAGGGGAAATTGAATGTGACCTCAATCACATAGATGGGTACTGGGGCTGTTACTAAAATGTGGAGTCTGGGAGGTACATGCCAGGAATCGAATTCCAGAGTAAATGGTGGACATGAGGCATTTTTAAGGTGCCATTTGTCATCCAAGTTAGGACTTCAAAGAGACACTGGTGTCTATGAGACTGGGGCTCAGGTGAAGGAGCCGGACTAGAGACACACTTTGGGAGTCGTCATTCTTAGCTGGTGTTCACAGCCTTGCATGTGAATTAGATCATCTCGAGAGGTGCAGAATTAGGCTGTGGGGGGCAGGGCTGTGCCTGGTTTGGAGGAAAGCCCAGACCATGCAGCTTTGCTGTGTCAGTCAGCGGCATTTGCGATTTTTCGACTAATGGCGTTTATCCTTAGGGGGCCGGGCGGTGGGCAGGGCCAGCCAGGAAGAAATCTGAAGGGAGGGTCGTGGCTATGTGTGTGTCTTGGGAAGGTGCAGAGGCTGCAGGGTCCGGGAGGGTAGACTTCTTAGAAGCTGGATTTGGAGTGGGGACAAGGTAGTCACACTCACCTGTGAGGGAGGGAGGGAGGCCTATGGAGTCCCACCCTACCGGACTTGCTTTCCCATGAACAGAAGGCAATCATACAAAGTATCTGAGGTGAGAAGGGATGGGCGCTGTGAGGGGAGCCATCCTGGAGAATGGTGCTTGGAAAGTTCTC
The DNA here is from genome assembly GCF_048564905.1 of Vicugna pacos. NCBI lineage: Eukaryota > Metazoa > Chordata > Mammalia > Artiodactyla > Camelidae > Vicugna > Vicugna pacos. The sequence continues at coordinate 40,813,765 of NW_027328741.1, read as the reverse complement.
GAATACTCTCCCTGCAAAATAGAGTAAAAAATACCCAGACCCTTAAGAACATTGATAGTGTCTTGGGAGGAGGCAGTTGTTTTTCTGACCTCGTAAGGGTAAAGCATGTATCCGGGGATACACAGAAGATACGGGCAGTCTCTACCGGGGGCTTGATCCTTACCGGGGGAACAGTGTAAGTTCAAAGGGGGAGAAGGGCAGCGGAGGGCAACTAGCCAGGCCCCGTGTCAGGTACCAGTCGGCCGCCCTACTTGCATGTTGCATTCACATCCATGCCTCCCAGGTGGGCGGTGGCAGCCCCCTTTTGCGGATGGGGAAGCCTTCTCAGAAGGGTTCAGAAATTTGTCCATTTAGTGGCTAGTAAGTGCTGTAGCCGAATTCAAGCATGGCCTTGTCAGACTTCAAGAGCATGTACTCTCTATTAATTCCGGTACCTCCCTGTTGAACCTGGAATGGTGAAGTGGGTCAGTTTTGGAGCCTTTCAGAAAAAGTATGATTTAAGTGCCTCAGGACTGTTTCACAAAGCTCAGTGTTCTCTGTTGGTTCGGAAGCACCGCAGTGCTTTTCTCCCCACAGATGTTAGGTTAGGTCTTACTCCTAGGTCGATGACGTGGTTGCAAATGACCTACAGGTGCAAAACCACACTTAGCAGCTTCTGAAGGGAAACTCTCCAGTTCTCCCTTGATTGGCTTTATTCCACGGGCTGTAGCTGTGCTGCAGCATAAGCCTGAGCTTTACTTATGGAGTGAGGGTTTAATATCCAAATTTAGCATAAAACGATCAGATGAAGAAAATCGACATGACAATTTATTTTTGGGTTTCAGTAGTCAAGATATACTATCAGTTAATGGCCCATATAGCAAATGAAATTGAGTACAGGACATTGCATTTCTTCCTTTCTATTTAGTGTTCTCTTACAGTATAAGGCTGCCTGCTTTGGAACATCAGCTCCGCCACCACGGCACCTATCAGTGTGTTGGTGTGATTGCATTTACACAGTGCATGTAATCTGGGCTTCCTCAGCCTCAAAAACTCCAGTGCATAATCACGGGCTGTAGCCATCTCTTAGTCTCGCAAATACTTCTAAAATTATATGATGCCAGAAAAGAAAGAAGAGAGAGAGATTGTCTTTATCAAAGTTCCTTTCAATTCTAACTGCAAACTGTTTTTGAGCAGCTCTGGTTTCCTTTGGATATGAATGTATACATTTCTTTGCATGAAACCTTGGTTCTGGACTAGAACACCAAGTTCTTGCTGTCCACAAGCCACAAAAATATTAGCCAAATTGCACACGTGTGAAATAGTTTATATTTTTTCTGAGAAAGTGTCCTTGAATTTGGGACTTGGGCTGTGATTTTTGCTTTTTGCTTCCCCCAGCCCTCTTGCAATCTCTCACTCCTTCCCACGTGGCCCCCAAGATTTCGTGGTCTCAAAGGAGGGGGCAACTACCCAGTTGGTCACCATGTACTGCTGCTGTAGGCGGAGCCCAGCCAAGACCTAAAGGACATTATCAGAGAGGACTTCCTGGAAGAAATGTGCTCTACATTCAGTTGTGATGACAGAGTAAGAATCAGCCAGGAGAAGGAGTCAAGAATGTTTCTCAGGTCGCAGGTGCAGCCCGGGCAGGCGCTTGGAGGCTTTTGGCGTGGGGACCCGGGGAGAGTGCCCTGTGTGGTCCAGAGTGGAGGGTTCCCCTGCTGGGGAGGACACTGGAGAGAGTTTGGGGTGGAGGGCTTTGGAAGAACTTGGGTTTTACTAGAACTGACACAGTATACAGTGAAGGGTGTCATCAGAAAGTGACCCTCAGGAAAGGTACTTCTGGTTTTGCTTCTGATATTCTACAGAGAGAAGGGTCGGGACGGGCGAGAGTAGGTATGTCTGTCACTTTGAGACTCACCCGGTCATTTATTTATTCATAACACACGCACTTCTCTGAGTCTAGGGGAGAGAGGATGTAGCCACATTAGTAAGCAAAATGTATTTGCTTCTTGAGAGCTTAGCATTGTCAGAAGTTGACTTAGCCTAGAATGTTCTAGGAACAGAGGAACAAATTGTGGAGGTTGGAGGGAGGGAAGGCTTCCTTGGGAAACAGTCAAAATGAGCCTGGAGGCAAGTGGGAAGTAGGAGCAGGTCAGGGGGCCCCTGAGGTGACTGGGGACCTGGGTACTGAGGTGAGGCTGGGCGAGCAAGGTCTGGGGTGGGGATAGAATTCCACCAGGGAGCCTCTGAATGGTTTGAAGTGGGGTGATGTAATCAAATTTGTGATTTGGGAAGGCTGCCTTGGCTTTGTGTGTGTGTGTAGCGGGGAAGAGGTGGAGGGTGCCACCAACTGGGGGATCATTAGAAGACCATTCACAGGCTCGGAGAAGGGCGTCGGGGCTGCTTGGGGATGGCAGGGGCAGTGTGGATGCCGGATTTCCTTATGGGGGGCCTTGTTAGCGGGGCCGCCCTAGAGGCACCTTGTGGCTGCAAGAAAACTGATGGAGGCCGCCAGCTGGACTTCCCTCTTCTCTCTTTCCCTGCCTTGTGTGATGATCTTAGCTCAGCCAACATTTGGAACTGATAATTTCCATTTGGAAATTTGGAAGAGCTAATTTCCAGGGTAGCCCAGGATGCTGTTGAGCTCGTTCGAGTGAGATCTGATAGGATCTAAGTTTGTGTTCAGTTCTGGATGTTCACTTAGCTAGAAACGTCCTGTCATTTTGATTTCCAAAGGGGTTTTTATTCTTGATAAAGATTGCTTGGTGAGAGGAAATTTAATACAGCTGTTGTTTTTTTCAAAAAAAAAACACATCTTTTAAGAAATTTAATATTCAAAAGAATAGGAATATATAAAATTGTTTAAGTAAGTTTTTGGTGTAGTTTCTTTGCTTTCTGAGCTACTGTGGAGTTAGAGCCTTTGCATTACTTAATAGCACATCCTTGTCAGTATTTAAAGAGCTGTTAGTGAGCCCCCCAGGCCTCACCTCTCAAAGAATCGTTAAAGTTTGCTCTGAAATAGTGAGATCATAAAGGTCTTGTTTGCAGAAATCAAACAGTTTGTTTAAAATCCGCAGCATAGCCCCATTTAAAAAATAATAGTAAGTTCAAAATTAAGAAAGTGGAGGATAATTGACTTTTTTTAAACCTGAAGCATAAACTTTCTTGTGCTAATTTTGCAACTGGAAATTTTGAAAAGAAAAATCCTACTGCAATATCATCTACGTGAAATACATATATGTTTTTCACTTTTGAATAGTAAATGCGCAGTGGTTTTCGAATTCAGGAGCATTCCAGCTCAGATACTGGCAGTGATGGTTGCTGGTTTTCAATGGAAGAGCCTTAATTTTCCTTCTTACCTTTTTTTTTTTGTACTGAGAGGGTTGAGTACTGCTTTGCCAGCATGATTTTGGGGCAATTTGAGGGCAGATGTCGTGTACCAGCAGTGAGATATTTCCATGCATTTTATTTTCTGGACATCACCAGGGCACATATGGGGTTTGTGCCTGCATGCTGGAATGCTGCAAGACTCCCTGATCCATCACCGTTATATCCTGGAGCTGCTCTGGTCAGTGAATGATTTTCTGTGGCTTGGAGGTAATGCGGTCTGATGGAGATGTTCAGATGTGCAGTAAATTGCTATTACTTGAAATAAGAGTAACCTAGAAACATTGCTCTAACAATACAGGATGAGGGAGGAGAATTGGTTGAGCTGCTTGCAGTGAGGAGTCTTCTCAGGTGACTCCCACACCGTGATTCCTGCCAATATCCGCCCCAGCCCTGCACGGTAGTCCTGCCGAAGCAAGCATGCATTTTGCTCAGAAACGCAGTGAATTTCCTTGTGCCTCTGTTGGTTGGCTTTTTTTTTGAAAGCACATCTTGCCCTTTGCTTAAATGCCATCCCTGCTAGTCACCACTTACACTGATTCTTCTGAACCTCGTCCATACATAGCTGTTGAATGGATGAACAGAATGTAGTATCTCCATGTAGTGGAACATTATTCACACGTAAGAGTGAATAAAAATGAAAAAAAAAGAGGAAAATGAAAAGGGCCACCTGTTTTGGAAAGTCCACCCTGACTGTTCAACCCACCCTTTTCCCTTTGAAACCCAATCACTTATGCTCCACTCTACTCTTTTTGATAGTACTTACCACCTTCTAATAATCTTTAACGTTTTCCAAAAAAAAAAAGAGAGAGAGATGCTGATACCACTTTAAAATTGACAAGCCTTGATAACAGCACGGTAAGTGAAAGGAACCAGACACAAACGGCCACATACTGTTGAATTCAGTGATCTGAAATGCCCAGAATAGGCACATGCAGAGGCAGAGAGCAGGTTATGGTTGCAAGGGGCTTGGTGGAGGGGGATTAGGGAGTGTCTGCTAGTGAAAGGGGGATTCTTTTGGGGTGATGAAGTGTTCTGGAAATAGATGGTGGTGAGGGCTGCACAACCGTGAGTGTGCAGAAGACTGCTGAGCGCTGTGTCTGGTTGTGCCTGTTGTAGGGCGGCTTTAATTTGTTCTCATCCTGCCATGTCAAGAGTCATCTTGTGCTGTGGCCGTTCTACTCCTGTGAATGTTGAGGGCCAGAGACTTTGTAGAATCATGTTTCATTTTTCCCCCTTGCTGAGTGTAGGCAAAAAAGATTTAAGCCTGAGGAAGTGCTCCATCTGCAGAAATGTCTTTTAGTTTTGCATGGTGTAAAAATCTTGACAGCTTTTAATCGTTGAGGCCAGTGTGTGGGGGGAAATAGCCCGTGAATCCTGGGTGAGACCGGGAAGAGCCGCGCTTCCCTCCCGGACACGGGTGGGGATTTCACCCCCGTTCAGACAGTGAAGGGCCCAGACCCATGAGCGGAGTTGACAGTCGTGAATATTTACGTGTATCCGCTGCTTCATCTTGGATATTAATTTCTAGCTGAGTCACTTTGTGGCGGCAGCCTCATCCTACATCAGGAATTTATAGCATCTGGTCTTTGAGGTGAAGACCTGACAGACTTGATTATTTAACAGTCTCCCTTGAATTGATATGTCAGGTTCCTTTGTCAAAAGCAAAACAGCAGAAATACAGACGTCCTTCAATGCCAATGTGACCTGGAACGGGTTTAGTCTCTGTGCCTCAGTGGCCTTGTATGCGGGTGGGGAAGATGATAACAGTGCTTCCCTCAGAGGGGGTGGTGAGGGGAGAGTGAGAAACGCAAATGGAGGACTTACACGAGATGCTCATAAATGACCGAATTTAGTGCTCTCAGCCTGGTGAGGCCTCAGGGGCAGAGATGTCAGAACAGAGCAGTCCTAGCCGGAGCTCGATCCGCATTGGCAGCTTTTATGATCAGTATCACCACTGTGGGTTATCAGGTAGTTTTAAGACTTGATAATATGAATTCATGAATAATGTTAGAAGACTAGACATCTCAGATCCAGGTTACATAGTTCTCAAGATTTCTTCTGAGAAATGGATGGTTTCTTCCCAATCTAAAATCTGAGATGAGTCTCTAAAAATTCTGTAATCCTCCATCTTTTTGCTTTAATTCTCCATTTCTTAAAAAACTTAGTTTTTAAATGGAGTTAATGGGGACTGATCTGAGGGCCTCATGCATGCTAAGCACATACTCTCCAAAATGAGGTATAATCTCCCCCGTAATGTTTTTTAAACTTTATTGTCTTAGTATTCAGAGGTTAGAGGCCTCTAATTCTTTTTCTGGGGACTTGTCATGAACCTGTAAATATATAATTAATGGACAAAACTTGTTTTATTAAAAAAATCAATAGAATATTCTGCAATCCATCCAAAAAGAAATGCTCATTGACATAAAATGTTTCTCCTTTAAGGTGATTTCTCCTTTTTGGCCTAGCTTAATTTACTAACAGCCATCCTCATCATCATAATGACCAAACTCGCTCTGAGTGGACACCTACCTAAGTCTAAAATGCTTTCCTCGTGTTTTACTTCATAGCAGGTGTTTGACGGTAGGTATCAGTGTCTCCTTTTTTGCAGCTGAGGGATTGAGAGATGGAGCAGTTTGTCCCGAATCACGCGCAGCTGGCGGTGGCTAGCTCGGTGCTGGAATCCAGGCTGCACACTATGCATTCTCAACTGCTCCTCTAATCAGCCTCCCATTAAGTGGTTACCCTTATTCCTGTGGCTCCATAAATGGCCGATTTTAGTTATCTTAGCCAGTTGAGGACTTCAAAGGAGAGACAACATTGAGAATGTGAGACAGAGTGGCATAAATTAAAATTGTACATTTTCACAAATGTTTAGTTCTCAGGTAATTATATAAAAAGTTAATTATTTTTTATTTTAGTGCTCTGTAAGCACTAAAAACCCAACATTAAAAATACTTATAGTGCAAAAGAGAAGAGGGCTTTGAAAGTCCAACCAGTGCTAAGGATGTTACTTGTTTTTCTCTAGTGGCCCTTATTGACAGAAATACTTACAAAGACTGAGTTGCTTTATGTAGTCTTAATATGGAAGAAAAGATTGTCAGTGAATATTGTAAGTAAAATCTTTACTCTTCTCTTTCCTGTTGATGAAAATGTAAATTGTTTTCATGGCTTAAGTACATTTCCTCATTTGTGAAATTTGAGTAATATCTTTTAAATTGTCTGACTGTGAGAGTTAGGAGCCTTGTATACAAAGAACCTAAGAGGTGATTAATAAAAGTGTGCTGTCACAATGACAGATATTTTAGAAGGATCAACTCTGAATACTAAAGAGTTTTCCTTATTTCTGATGCATATTCAATATGTATATATGATATATTTGAATATGGTTTAAAGTAACAAGGATTCAGTTTTTTTTAGTGTAGTATGAAGTTTTAATGAAATTTGTATCATTCTAGTGAGACAGGGACTAGTTAAATTGCCTTAATCAGATGACCTTGAAGACTAATTACACAGAATATGTATTGTTACAACTGAGAAATTATGTTGCCGTGTAACCATCCACTCAGACATTTAAATTCGTGGGATTCTGACCAGATCCATTAAGTTTAGTAAAATCCACATTGATCATTTTTAGGGAATAAGCTTCTCTCTTTTGCGATTAAATTTTGATTTTATTTCCTGCACTCTTAACAGGTTTAAAATATCAAAATATTGATTTGACATGTCACTTTTCTAATAGAGAGAATAAAGCTCATGCTGTTTTATTATGCAAATAAATGTTTCTGTATTTCAATAAACTTGTATGATATCCTGGCTCTTTCAGAAGTGTTTTGCAAAATACTTAGATAACCTACTGTTGGAAAAATACAAACGTGACTTATGAATATAGTGCCTAGTACAGTGCTTTTGCTACAGTGCAAGACATGAGGCCTAGGAGAGCTTTGCTGCCGATTGCCAGGAGGACAGATCCCATGTCTCAGTTTCCCCTCCTGTAAAATGAAGTGGCTGGACTGGATTCTTTCCTTTTCTAAGATGGGTTTCCATGAGCCTATGTCTTTTGTTTATATTCAGGAGTATTAGCAATATCAGATTAAATACTGAATACCCCTCTCTTCCCCGGAAGCAAAGTGCAGTATGTGCTACATAAGCTTTTAGTTATCTGATTCTCGTTTCTGATCCTACAGGCAATTTTTTTGTTGCATCTTTCCCGGCAACCTGGAAGGTCTTTGTAGCCATAGGTGGCGCTGTTGCACTTTCTTACAGTCTTGATTTTCCTGTCTGTAAAAGAAGGCTTAAACAACATTATTTTATTTTGATTTCTTTGCTTAATGTTTCAGAATAGCCCAATGTCCATTATGTCTGTCTACCTGGAAAAATTATTCTGCTTATATCTTAGTTTTATTCTGTCATGTCACTGTGAACATTTCAGACTTGCTTTGCAAACAATGGCAAAATTCGTCTTGTCTTCCAGTGTTAGAAACCAGTGAGCTGGGATTTTGTAAAACAGCTAGAAGTGGCCTCTGGAGCACCTTAAAGCTGAAAAGTGTACTGAGTTCCCTGAGTATTGACTCCGCCCCTGTGTGTTAATTGGTGGTAGGAGATTTGGTGCATTTACGAAGGGGTGTAGTTTTTGACTTGGGTTTGCGTGCACGCGCTGCCACTGAGCCACGTGAGCCTGAGTCAGTTCGTTTTGAGATTTTCCCTCATCTGTGAGATGGGGACATTCGTATCTGCTTTGTAGAATTGTGAGAATTAGAAATTTTGTAAAGTGTTTACCACAGTTGGTATGTCAAGAGGGCTCAAAAACTTTAGCTGCTGTTTTGTGTGAAGCCATCATTTGAGAGTCTTTGGCAATTACTAAGAAACAGGAAAATAAGAAAAGCTGGTTTTATGATGAGAGATATTTGAGGAGGTTCCATAGTTCCTATACCCATAATTAAGCATCAGCAGAGTAAGAAATGTTACACAGTCGTCCTGAGCCAACGTTAAGCCACAGAATTATTTGTTACTTCATATATGTTGGGGCCTAAGGAGATCCAATACTTATACACATGTTGTTTCCAGCAGCCAACTGAGAGATGACACAAAAAAGTAGGCATGCTATAAATGTCTTCTTTGTTACTGATGAAGCCACATTCTCCATGAACTTCAGGGCTGTGGGAAATGCATGTCATGACACTGTGTCCCAGAATTAGAAACTCACGCTGTCCCAGATATCTCTGGGCCACAGCGAGCCTTCCCTTGAGAGGACCTGCCCCTTCATGCACAGGGCTTTACTGCCATGGAACTGAGCATCCCGGGTGCTTCCCAATGGTAACAAACACTGGAGGGAAAGGAAGGGTTTCAAATGCTCTGCTTGTCTTCCCAGACTCACACCTCACTCTGTTACTGTGATGAAGGCTAGCTGTGGGCCAGGGGCCAGGGGTGTGAAGGGAGAAGCACTCTCCATGGCCCAGAGGAGTGGTTAGGAGGCATCCCCTCACGCGGTTTTAACAGGTGGTGAGATAGAAGAAAAAGGTGCTCCCCAAGAGTTTATAAAAGTAGAAATAAGGATTTTCTTTGTGACTTAGACTAACCAGGAAACACATAAATGATTAGAAGTGAGACTGGTAAATCACTTTGATATTAATTTAACATTTGTTGAGCACCAAATGTGTGCCACATTCTTTTCTGAGAGTTTTACAGAAATGAATCCTTCAATCTTCTCAACAAGCGAGTAAGGAAGATTTGATTGTTGTCCCAGGTTTACAATGTGAAAATTGAGGCATACAGAGGGTAAGTAAGTTGGCCAAAGTCACAGAACTAGTAACTGGCAGAGCTGGTATTCAAACCCTGGCTGTCTTGTTTTGAGGCTACCAGAGATGGGCTTTGGGTGTTTATCGTTATCTGTATCCCTGAATCTATGTACCCCTGTGCATAAGTTAGCCCAGAAAGGACAGGGAAAGGAGAGTTACACAGGTGCTCATAGTCGTATCTTGGCCACTGTCCACGGAAAGTGCACTGTGATTAGCGTTAATTGTTTTCCAGGCAGTATATCAGTTCTTATAACAGAAATCTAGTCCATTGAGTTAATCTAGAATCCCTTCCTGCTCTGCTTCTGTCCATGTTTGCCATGTGACTGCCTGCCCGTGATTGGGCGGTGGAGGAGAAAATGTACTCATGGTTGAACTCTGATATTTCAGTCTGGTTCATAGTTTCACATCTTCTGTTACATTAGTAATTTAAGTTTCTGGTTTTCTTTCATCAGTGTGTAATGGGTTTGGTTAATGTGAAATCAGTCCATGGGAGCCCAGGGGTGCTGACGGTATAATTTCTGAGCATGTGTGTCACTTCAACTCGAGCAGACCTGGCTGGAAGATTTCCACCAACCGCACTGATTTCCCCCAACAGCGGGGTCCTCTCCCACCCCCGGATGTGAGGCTGGGAGCTCTCTGAGTAAGCCAGTCAGAGGCCAAGTCCACCAATCAGAAAATGATGTAGTACCTAGAAGTGGGTTTAATAGAAGAAAAGGGCTTCCAGGTTGTCTGATGGGATGTTCGAGTCCGTTTGGTGAAAAGCTGTCCACTGTCTGTGGTTGAGCTGCTTCTTTGCTGTTGAAAACTCTCGATTAGATGAAGGGATTTTAAAAAGCAGAAAGGAGTGATTTCAGGTCTTACGTCCACACAGGTGAGAAGTGCTGGATGACCGCCTGTGTGAGGCATAGACAGAGTCTTACAAACTTCATAAAATAACTTTAAAAGCTCTTCTATCTGAGTGCACTTCATATGGGGTCCAGTTCATCACTTGTGATGCTGAGAGGGCAAATAATTGATGATGGCAGAAAGGACACGGAGGCATCAAAAAGGTCTCAGTCATTTTCCCTTTTTAAAGGATGCGGCACAGTGTAATATATTTGAGCTGGTTTTCCACTGAACAATTTTTAGTGTTTTCTGGGGCTCCCCAGTGCCCCAAACTTCCGTGCAGCTTGGTGTCCCCTCAGAGCAGCTCTGTCAGCGCTTGCCCTGGGCTGACGCGGTGTCACGGGGAGCAGGACGGTCAGCGTCCCCGGCTCCTCCGAGCTCCGTCTCCTCATCCGCGGAGCCGGGTTCCTCATCCGTGTCTACTTAGTAGGGTTGCTGAGAATCACACGTGATGGTGGTCAGGTGTGATATGTGGTTGTCTCTGTGATTGGCATATAGTCAATATTTGATACAAACACTTTTTTTTGTATAATTGTAGCCCATAGATTGCAGTGGTTTTTAGTCTGCATTTTTTATAACTTTATTATTTTTAAATATGCACTTATTTTTATTTATTTTTTGGAGGTAATGCAGAATGAAGCCAGGACATTGTGCATGCTAAGCAGGTGTTTTACAACTGAGTGATACACACCCTCCTTGTCTGCACTTGAAAATAACTATTGCAATAAACAAAATAGCTCTTAAACACCATCAAGGTACCTAGTCTCGGTATAGACAATTGAACATGTATGCTATTTTAATAAGAATAATTGTTGTTGAGAAATAATTTCTGAATCTGTTAATGTGCTTAAAAACGATCATAGGTAGTGATAAACACGAATCTTTGATCCAGTACTTCTTAGGGTCTGTTTTGCCATCAAGGGAAATTACATTCTACAGAGAAGGCTAGTTGGGTCTCTTTGGTATTTGGATGGCTTAGCAGATGATCAAGTCTTTCAAAAGCTGACAGTTTTGTATTTTAAACTAACTAAAAAGTTATCTTCTAGAAGTTGTAAGTACTAAGCTTGTGAAGTGCCCAGTAATCCAGGGGTAAGTGTCTGTGTCTGTGTGAACGTTTGTGTGTGTGATTTCAGGAAGGTAGAAATAAGTTCCATATAGGCTTCGGATACCTTTCTCCTTCAGTTCAAGGTTTAGGCATATATATACACAAATAAATTGATATTGTTTGTCATTTGGCATATTGTTGGGAATAAGAGCTTCTCATACTTGTTTCAGAATGTTTGGGGAGAATGAGCTTAGAAAATGGGAGGAGAAAGAGTCAAGGAGGCATTACACACTTTGTGCAGGATATGAGAAACAGTAGCTTTTCATTTCTCTTTTCTTCTAAAGCAAATTGGTACTGAATTGTAACCTAGTATTACTCAGAATTGCTTTTCTGATCAGATACAAGTGCCTCAGATTTTTCAAGGCAACATGAATGATGAAATGTGTTTTAGCAGTTATCTTTAAAAGTAGTTTTATTTTTCAAGTAAAAGGCTATTGCCTGTTCTTTCTTCCAGCAGCACAAGAAATTCTCATTGATCTATGTACATGATCTATGTGCTTAGTTTCTATGGCTTTTTTTTTAAGGGCTTGTTTCATTGTGGTTTGAATGAATGTTTAAAATTTCTGGATTTTGATCTTTAGAACATGCTGATTTATCAGAACTGTTAAAAACCTGATTGTTATTTGGTCCTTGTTTGTTGGGGCAACCTATTGATTTCTTTTGTCTGTTAAAGAGGGAAATTCTTCCTCTAGCCTGCAGATCATTAAGTGAATGGTTAGCAGTGTGCCTTTAATATTATTTGAATGCATTGAGCATGTTTGTCCAGTGAATTTTGAATTGACTCATTATAATGACTTTGCTTTGGTCCTGTGACTTTTGCTCCTCTCCACAAGAATTTGAATTCTCTGTTGTATTTTGTATACGTGTTCTTAAGGGAAGAAATTTTGCATTTTTTACAGAGGTGGGTTTTCCTACCCCTCTGAATGCCTTCTTTAATTTATACAATAAATGTCTGTTATTGCAGTGCATAATTATTTCATAAACTATTTTTTGGCATAATCAGAAGCAATGACAAAGAATTATAATAAAAAATACGAAAACCTTCCTTCCTTTGAAGAATAGAAATCAGGTGGTCAGGCTCCCGCATGCTTTGTGCCTGACACACTTACTCTCATGTCATTGTGTATCATGATTCGGAGATGGGGTTGCTTCATGTTTATAGATTTTTGTTTTAACATTTGTGTTTAATTATTTCTCCAAGCTAATGTTTCCTGTTGGGTTTGTGGAAAGAGTAGAAGGGAAAAAAATTCTTTGTTATGTTTTCAGGAGGCCTGAGTTGATGAGAAAAGAGTTGAGGGTGGGCTGAGGAAGAGAGTGACACTTCCTCTCCTCCCGGCTGAAATTGATAAACAAAGAAATCAATTACGTTTATCGGAATTTGACTAATAGGAGTTAGCGAGCCCAAGCTGGCTAGATTTGCCCAATGGGAATTACTGAATTCACCTGCAGAATTAGGTGCTTTACTAAGTAGAAACAGCTTAGAGCAATCAGAAAAATCAGTAATATGATGAGATATAATGGGATTATAATAACTTTCATTTCTGAAACTTTTCTTCGGTAAGTTGTGTAGAGCTACTATTAAGTTTCAAGCACCAGGAGTTAAGAGTGTGGGTGGTTATGTAGGATCGTTATTCACGGATGTGTCTAGTCCCTGCTAGAGTGGCTGCAGCTGGCAGAAAAAGACTGACAGCCAGGATTTGTCATCCTAGGCTGTCCTCCATAATGGTTCCATGTGAGAGCCCATGATTGCGTTAACAAATTGTAACACACCCCAGCCGCCTGTGAACTTTAAGAAGAGAAAAGTATGCTTAGAAACTGCTTAGTAAGCAAGTACCTGTGCATCCTCACTCCAGTCTCCTTGCCTTAAAAAGCAGAGACAATGCTTTGCTTGAATAGCTGAGGTTTTAGATAGCACTCTGCTGGTTGCAAAGCAAGGACCGAGGCCCTCAGCTATAAATGCTGGGCTTGTGTGCTGTTAGAAAGTCAATTATCCCCAAAACAAGGACCTGGCTGGTCTGGTGGTCTGCTTTGTAATTCACATATCTAAAAATGTATCTTGTTCCCTTCACCCCATTACTTCCTTAAAATTAAACTAATCCTTTGTACTCATTGTGTATTCTACAATCTCTGCCTCACCCTGTCTTTCCCGAAGTTCCTCCTTACTATCACACAACTGCTAATGAATTTTCCTTTGATTATACACAATAAATATGGGAGCATTTGAGAGTCTCTTGGAGTTGACTCCCTACTCCCTCTCGATTTCTTGACTTTTTCCACAGAGTCTTGAATAATCATTCCATATCGGTAAGACTTCTGCCAGCCAGAACCCACAGTTCCAGGTGAGAACGATGCAGGCTTTATCTCTCCTACCAGATGAAGACAGAGAAGAGAATTGAGATCTGTTCCCTCGTGGTCCCTTCCTGCCCCAGGGCCACTGCAGTTCACCTTCAGCCTTCTGGCCTCTGCTCAGAGGGCCTCTGTCCCAGGACTGACTGCAGCCTTTTCTTCCCTTTTCAACATTTCCTGTGCCTTTCAGAAGTTGGTCTCTTCTCTGTAATACAACGCTGGCAGATTTGATGGTGGTCAGCGTGCTGATGGGCAGTCCTTTGGGGACTCCCAGGAGCCATGCTGATTTTCCTGAGTCTTTCAATCGGGGTTACAGAAGAGTCTAGCACCAGAGGAAGCCCATTCACGTGAGGTCAACAGAGCATTTCATCAGTTTCATTTTATTTTTAAATTTTCAGTGGAGAAATTATTTGTAGCAAACTGTTCCAGATTTTCGGCCACCTGCTTTCCTCACCACGATTTCCTTGATGGCTCTGGTGCTTGTTTTAAGAACCAAGTTTCTTCTCTGTACTTTTGTAGCTGCTGGGCTTGCCCAATATTTGATCTGCATTTGAAGCAGAATGTTTCTTCGTAATGTCAAACTGATTTTCGTATTTCTGAATATTTCATGTACACTCAGCTACTGTTTCAAGTGAAATGCTCTTGTCCAACTCCAGTTAACTCACATTTGCTGATCTCCTGCTATCATGCTGAGGACAGTTTCTTCTTCCTCTAACAAAAGTTAGCAATTTGCATTTACTATGGAAGGTACTGGCCCGAGGTGCTTTTTTTCTTAACAGTTTTAATACAATTCACCCATTAAAATGTACAGCGGTTTTTACTCTATGCCCAGAATTGTGTATCGCAGTCAATCTTAGAACATTTTCATCTCCCCAACAGGAAGCCCCGTATGCATAAGCAGACATTCCCATCTTCCCCATCCTCCCCCAGCCCCAAGGAGCCACTCTTCTCTCTCTGTGGGTTTGCCTGAGCTGGACATTTCATGTAAATCGAGTCACTTCTTGTAAGTGGAGCCGTCTATTGTGACTGACTTCTTTCACACTGAGTAGCGTTTTCAATGTTTGTCCAGGTTGTGGCCTGGGTCAGTGCTCTATGCTTCGCTATTGCTGAATAATATTCCACTGTATGGCTGGGCACCACTGTTTACCCATTCATCACGTGATAGGCATTTGGGTTGTTGCTGCTTTTTGGCTGTGATGAGTAGTGTTGCCGTTAACATTCCTTTAGGAGTTTTTATGTCGACATTTGTTTTCAGTTCTCTTACGTGTGTGCCCAGACATCAGAATTCTGGTTCATTCAGAAACCAAATGTTCAACTCTCTGAGGACCTGCCAGGCTGTTTTCTAAAGTGGCCACGCTGTGTTACATCCTCACCAGCAAGGGCTGCGCGTTCCGCTTCCTCTGTGTCCTCATTGGTGCTTGTTATACTTTTTTTTTATTATAACCTATTGTAGTGAGTGTGAAGCGGTTTCTCCTAGTGGTTTTGACTTCATTTCCTTTACAGCTAATGATATTGAATATCGTTTCATTGTGCTTATTGAACATTTGTATATTTTCCTTGAAAAATACCTTTTCAGATCCTTTATTCACCTTTGAATTGAGTTGCCTTTTTAGTGTTGAGTTGTAGGAGTTTTTTTTTTCCTTACATTTGGAGATACAAATTCCTAATCAGATAAATGATTTCAAAAAGTTTTCTCCTGTGTGTTGTTTTTTCACTTTCTGGATGGTGCCCTTTGAAGCAAAGTTCTAAATTTTGATGAACTCCAATTTATCTCTGTTTTCTTTGTTCCTTGTGCTTTTGGGGTATTATTTAAAATCTGAATTATTTTATTTAAACTTGTATATCTAAAATGACTTAATTCGTAGGACCGTTCTAGGAGATGGGTGTGGTTGTTCTCCCCAGTCTATGGATAGAAGACTGAGATGCAGAAAATTTCACTGAAATATCAGTGTCACAGCTACCCAGTGCTGTGGGAGTTCAGACCCTCATGTTTGTCCCCAGCAACTGTGCTCTTCACCACCATGCTCCACTACTGCCTGGAATCGTGAATGAAAACGTCTTTCCTTTTTTGATTTCTTGTTAGTTTGTTTTCTCATTGGGGACCTCATCTCCTCATTTTCCTTTCGGAAACCAGTGTAGGTTTATTTTAGGTCTCATGTAGGCAGAAGCATTGCTATCAGTTAACTTCTTTATTATTCACTCTCCAGTGATGATTGTTGCTAGTTGATCTAATCAAGTCATGCTCAAGTCTTTCCTGCTCATGACACTAAAAACAGTCATGACTTACAGAATGCTCAAAGAAGGAAGTATTTGATTGATTTTATTTTGCTACCCAATCAAACCAATCAAATAAAAGCCCCGGTGTTGACACAGATTATAAGCCCTCCAGAATAGGGTCACTGTCTTCCTTGTGTTTCGTTGGTTCGGTCACAGTGTCTGGATAGTGCATTTCAGTCCAGCAATTTTGTGAGGATACAGTGCTCGTGAATCATTGTAAGGACAGAATTTTGACAATAGACTGTGTTGTTTATTTTATAAGGGAATAGATAATATAGAAATACTGCTCAGATCTATTTTAAAATTAAGCTTGGAATTTTGAGAAGAATTCAAGGAACCATACAAAGATCTTTTTCAATAATTTTAGATCTATCTTAGACATTTTGTGGTTATATAGCAGAATAACTTATCAAGTAGATTTGACAAGAGGAATGTAGTATTGATTATTTGTTTTAGTTGAAATATTCCAACTGGGATAAATTAATCAGTGCCTATAAATGAACAAATATGTTTGTATTTCTATGCAACATGAGAGAAGGCTTCATATGTTTGTATGTAATATATATGATTGTGTGTTTTAATCTGTCTGACAGTGTTTTTAAAGTTTTTAAGCAATGTTGTAACTTTAGAATTCTCCTAAGAAATACACTCCCCTAATACAGCAGTTTGTACTGTGTATCCTGCCTTATGCATGGGATTCCACTGTCCCCTCAGTGAGGAATTTCCTCTCCTATTCAGTTAGTAGCAGAGTTAAAGGAGCTGTGATTTCTAGGCCTTTGCTCTCCATGTGTTTGCAGTTGGCTGCCAATTAGGATTTTGCCTTTCTTGAGATTTCATTGTTCAATTAGAATTTTTGAAAATAACTATTAGTATGTTTCACTGGTCTCCCTAGAAACTTGATGTGTTTGTGCTTTTCAGTTTTCAAATTATGAAAATTGTATATGCACACTAGTTTTTAAGTAGTCCTTTTTCACTTGATATTTATTTACCTCTTTATAGTTAAAATAATTTTTTTCCCAATGAATCAATTGTTGTGCATGTTTTAAAATATATCTTACTTTTTATTTTTCTTATTCTAACAGGTATATTCATGGTACAGAATTTAGAAAATAAGGATAAACACAGTAATAACTTAAAAATGGCCTCTAATCTCACCTGGAGATACAGTTGTAAGGTTTGAAATTGAGAATTACAAGTCCTCTCACATTGTTCTTGTTTTTCAAGTACGTTTTTGTTACTGAGACCCTCGAATTCCCATATGAATTGTAGCAGCAGCTAGTCATTTACTGCAGAGGAGCCCGCTGGGATTGTGGTCGAGACCACGTTGAGTATATGGATCGTTCTGGGGAGCACTGCCATGCCAAGAGCTCTGTCATTTGATCCATGAATGTGTGTGGTGTGTCTGTGCAGGTATTTAGGTCTTCTTTAATTTTGTTTCAAAAATGCGTAGAGTTTACATAGTATTATTTTACTTTATTTTTTTGCCTTTATACTGAGTACAAGTGTGCAAGGTACCGGGATCAGAATTGTATTATTGTCCCACCACTTGCTGCCACCATGGACGCTGCGGTCTTTCTTTGCCGTCTGTAAAATCTTGCACAAAATAGGATGTCAGTAACTCTGTCTTGAATGAATGATTATATGATTGTTGGATGATGCTTGAGAGTCCTTGTGATGATGTCTTTTTCCCAAAATTTCCCCTCTTCTTATCTATGCCCTTTATCTTCCTTTCCTCCAGCCTGGGTTTCAGCCTGCCTGTGGCATTGATTTTCCCTGCCTGAGGACTCTTCCTTTCACTAGTTCACGATAATGTTACATGTGGGCTGTGGAAATATTTAGATATCAAGAAAGAGCAAATACATTGCATGCTAGTATTTTTAGAATTTGGTATTCTTTTATCGAATGAAATTAAATAAACCTGACCCCCTGAGCCCTCCCCTGAGCTCTTTTTGCCTTCCTACAGATGATACTGCTCTGGTTGCTGCATGTGCCTTTCCCCAGCCTTCATTTTCGAGTTGAGTATGTCACCATCACTGGAGCCCTCTCTTTAAAATGAAGAGAATACTTGCTCCTTCTCCAAGGTTGGGGACTTGGATGAGATGAGGTAACAGATAAAGAATGGAGCCCAAACTCATTCTGACACGTGCTCTTTCCGTTCTTTCTCCAGGGGAAAAGAGTACAGTTCAAAAATATAATGATTGTGAGCTAATGAGATAGACAAAACAACCGAACATTTATTACATATCCTTTCGTGCCAGAAACAAATGTATTATACACACAAAAAGGACATAATGTACGGTAGTACTGTGGATACAAATGTGGGTCCGAGTTCTAGTCCTGCTCTGAATTGACCAGTCCTGTGAGATGGAGAACTGGTAGGTCGGCTTAGCCTCTCACGGACTTGTTTTCTGTCCTGCAGAGACGGGGCCCGCTAGGCGTCCCCCCCACCCCCGTAGAGGTGCTGTGTGGGATAAATAACGCGCGTTGGCAGCCTGAGCACACCTGCTCGTTCCTCGTAAGTGCAGGATAGCATAGCTTTTGTGGTGACGGCTTTGTGACCGTCCTGTGTTGACTCTCTGCTCCAAAGGGATGCCTTGTGGTTTGGATATGGGATTCCCATTTCTGTGAATACCCAATGATTGTGTTATTGGGCTCTGCTGATTTTAATCTATTCATTATAAAGTACATATTGTAGATATATTTTTCAACCATGCATGCTATTTTTCTTTTATTATTTATAATTCTACCCTCTCATCTCTTGGTGTGACTTTTCATGGAATCCAGGAAACAGTCCTAAGCTACCTGCCTCTTCACAATTCTCCGTGGTGGTTTCCTTCCCTGACTAGAAGAGGGTTTTGCATAGGAAATTTTCTTTGTTCCCCTTTCCTTTCTTCTTTCTGTTGACCTTTCCTTCAGTCCATTTACCTACCCACTGATTCTTCTGACTTGTTCCAAAACGCATTTCAGGCAGCTTACAGAAAGACAGATACCAAAATAAACAGGTGAAAAAATGTGGCCAAGTTCAGACAGTGAGGCTAGGAGGCGAGCCTGTGTGAGGGTTGCAGGCATGAGACACTCGCCTCTGCCCTGTGACTTATAAGATTGACAGCAGCAGTGTGCCTCAGGCTCCCAGAAGACACAGGGAAACAGGGTTTGTGGGAGATGCTCACTGGCTGTGAAATTAATAAGTGGCTGAGGAGAAGCCCAGCCTTTCCATCTACTAAGGCTTAGGAGAATATTTTGAGTGTGTTCCAATACCAGAGTATTGCATCTTTTCTTTTGTGAGAGTTCTATGTATAGTTGGTCACATTCTATACCTGGAAATTTCTCCAAAACTGCTTCCCACGTGAGTCCCATGGCTCAGGAATGGGGTGGTTCTGCTCATTGACGGGTGTTGGCCAGAAGCAGAAAATGACAGCCTCCAAGGAGCCTGGGATTTGTCAGTTATGTTTTGTCAGTGCTGTAGATTTCAGAAAATGCTTTCACCGTTTCTCTCCATCTGAGGAGGCAGCGTGCTCTCTTACCAGCATCAGGAGCTCAGGGCCACGGGATGATGGGGGATGCCTGCACTGCCGTCAAGACAGCTGAGCTAGTCACTGCAGGCGCGGTGGTTTTACATAGTGCATTTCATGTTCTTTAATGGGTTTCAACAGGTAGTTAATTAACTGAGTTAATTAACATTTAATAAATATGATGCTTTGTTGAAAAGACAGTTTAAAAACTGTTTCATTACTGAAATTTCAGTAGGGAAGATTCTTTATCTTATTTAAGCCTCTCTTTTAAAGTAACAAAGAAACAAGACAGGAAAAGCAGAGGATGATTTCTGTTCTTCCTCTCGGCTTGAAGGTGCCCTCACCTCCAGTGGCATCCATCCAGATACCAGCACTGACACTGGCCGTGCTCAGAACTGCCTCAGCCCTGAAGACACAACTGACAACTAGAAGGGGGCCACGCCCTGTTACAGCAGGTGCTCTCACTTTGTGGGTCCTTATGTAACTGCGTGGTGTTATTCAGGATCGCTCGTCCTACATTGTGTGACGCTGCTGTGGTGTCTCCTAGTTATTTGTTTCCGTAAGTACTCGTGCATGTTTATCAATGTGTTTTACTAGACATCTAAAAATGCTTTTTTCAGATGAAAAATAATGTGTATTTAATATAAAAGTCTGAAAAAGGGGCAAAAGTGTCTATCCTGGTCCCACTACTCAGAGATAATAATTAACAGTTTAACATCTATTTTCTGTTCTTTTCATCAATGTATAATACCTCTGTCATAAAAACCAGCGAGCACTCTATGCCTGATTACTATGTGGAGACCTCCGTTTTCCATTCGGCTTATTACACGTTTTTCTACAATATTCTATCTCCCCTGGCATGATTTTTTAATGACAAGTATAGCATTCTGTCTTGTGGAGGCATCATCCATTTTACTTCGGACTTAAATAAACTTTTAAATTCCAAGTATACTTAACTGAAATTCTGAAAAGAGATCTGTTGTGGTACCGAAAGGCCCCTACATCCCTTCCCCTTTTTCCTGAGAGTAAAAACTGCTGACAATGTGGAGTATATATTTCATGACCTTTATGCCAATGTCATATATATATACACATACATACAGACACGTATATGAGAAATCTATGTATATGTGTGTGTATATATACTTTATTGAAAAATAAAGCCATACTATATGTTTTCTGAAGCTCGGTTTATTCACTCAGGTGTATATCATAAACGTCCTCCCACTCCAGACTCACCCGGTCCTTTCAGATAGAGGGGTCTCCTGATGTACAGGTTTGGTCTCTTCTGCAAGGACAACTTTGGTGGGAGAGTGCTGTGGACAAGGCCTTGGGCCACGCCGAAACGCCGGCCCCTTAGTGCCCACAGCTCGCCTTTATTTGCCACATGATTTTCTTGATGGTGGACACTTAAGGTTTCTCCAATTTCCACTGTCAGAAAGTATGTTTGACTGGCATCATTCTCGTACAAACATTCCTGTGATATTGTATGAGTATTCGTTTAGTTAAGGATTCTGAAAATTTAGTCCCTGGATGTGACAATTACATACATCACAGGCTTCTTTCAAGTGACTCTAGAAATTCCTTCTCCAGTGGGGAATGAAAAGATGTAAAATAACTTATGTAACCAATTCTCTATTGCTGGATATGATTTCACTTCAGCTTTTCTTCCCACCATTGTATACAGTGCTGTGTAAATGCTCTGATGAGTACATCTTTTGAACTGATTTTTTTCTAAACGAAACGATTCCTAAAAGTGGAGTTGTGTCTGTGTGTACACACTTTTTTCAGAGTTTACATATCCATTGACATGTCATCCTCCAAAAAGATCTCACACAGTTTTTTCTCCCACAGATGGACACTAGCTAGAATATGTTTGAAAAATGTTTGGCAATATGGTGAGCCAAAGTGCTTTTTCATTGATTTAGTTTGCATTTGATGACCAGTGAAGTATTGAGCATTTTTCACTCATTAGCCTTCTGACTTTTAAAAAGTGAATGATCCCTTTTGTCCTTTGCAAACATTTAAGTGAGGGAGCTTCTGGTTGCTTTGTGACAGCTCTTTGTATGTTATCAACATTAACCACTTGTCTTCATCAACATGTATCACAGAGCTTTTTCTTGTCATTTCTTGCCTTTCATTTTGTTCAGTAGGTTTATTTCTGTTGTGGCCCAAAATAATCTTAAGCTAGTAAATGTCTTCTTTTTGGTTTTATCCATGATAGTATTCTTAGAAATACTTTCTAATATTTACATCAATATCTGTAATTTTTCTAGTGGTCATTATGACTGGAATAGAATTTGCTTTTTCCAGGTGATTCTCTGATTGTCCCAAGACAATTATTGAATTCATACTTTGCTCTTTGATTTGAAATCCCACCTGTAAAACATACTTATGCATACTACAGTCTCTTTTTGAGCTCATGGTTTATTTCTGTCAATCTTACTTTCTTACTCCAGTTTTATATCTCACATATTGTAAAAATTTATTTAATATCTGACAGTGTGATTTTTTTTGATTCTTTCTTCCATCCCTAATTTTCTTGGCTAGTATTATGACTTTATTATTCCTGAAGAATTCTAAAATACTTTTTTCAAGCTAAAAAAAAAGGATAAGGGTTATCATAGGATATTTTAGTAAGTTTTGAATTATCTTTAGGAGAACGTACATCTTTACAAAACTGCTTTCCTCCATAAAATATGTTGATGTCTCTAAATTCACACATCTTTCTTTACCCCGCAGTACAGTCCTGTACTTTCTCCATGTACAACATGGGCATTGTTTTTGGGTGTATTCCAGATTATTGTTGATGTTTTTGTTAATTTTGTAAGTGAGAATTTTTTGCTATTATATTTTGTAAATGTTAAAACTGACACATAGAAAGGCAGAATCGGTTTGTAAATACTCACTTTGTAACTTGTACTTTAAAATTGCAAATATTAAGTAATTGTTACAGAATCCTTTCTTTTCTGTTTTTAAAAATTTGTTTCCAAGATTCTCAAAATGGTCATAGCTAAGTAGTATAGGTGGGGAAACAGATGGAGCGAGGTAGTGGGGCTCATGTACAAACTGTGAGCAGTTTTATGGCTGTCTTTTCGCTGGAAAAGCCACGGAAGATCCCAGGTCAGACCAGGCGTGGTTTTGTATGCACTTGAAAGCCAGCTTTCCTGCATGTATGGTGAAGCCTGGTGGGCGAGGCTGGTAGATGATCAAGGTCGAATGGAGGTTATTGGCTGCAAAATGTGCTGTGTCTGAGAACTGGAGACCATCGCCATGGGAAATGCTTGGTGCTGGAAACAATGCAGGGGAGCTGGGGAGCCTGTGTGTTAAGGATTTTCGAGCCCTGGGAGTGGGAAGTTCAGATTCTGCATTCAGATCTGAGTATGAATTCATCCTCTTTAGTTTACTGGTCCTCTGACTTTTGTCAAGTTATATACCCTCTTTAAATTCCTGTTTTCTTGTCTCTCAAAATAGGAGAATTACCGCCTGCTGCTAAAGTGTTTGATCAGGGTAAATAATTTGTGTCTATAAGATGCCACGTACAGTCACAATCTAAGTGAGAAATGGGCTGTCGCCTCTTCTTCTGCAAGTTAGTGCTTGACAAGACATGGGGGAAGCCAGCCCCTAATTTTTGTGTGATGCAAGTAGGAACAAAATTAACGTCTTGCCTTTCCCTAGCAATATTCTTACTCCTTTGCTTCATTTACCTCTTTCCTTTTTTCCTTTCCCCGTTCCCCTCCTCCACCAAAAGAGAATGAGACTCTCAGAACACTAGATTCAAATTACTTTAAATGTTGGCTCATCCCCATGAAATAACAGTGACATTAAAAAAACCTGTACACATCCCAGACTTGATTGTATTTGATTTACACACACACACACACACACACACACACACACACACACAATCAGGCTACATCCCACTTGCAGAGGGAGAAGGACTACTTTTTCTGAGTTTTCATTCACTGAGCGTGAGGACAAAGTCTCTTACGCAGACATTCACCAGGCTCCGTGCATGGTGTTTTTAATTGGATTTCTGCTTTGTCGCCATAGATATAGTCTCCTAATAGAAGAGAGAAAGTGGAGACATAGAGATTCTGGTGAGATATTGGTGTCATCATATTTGAGTTGGAAAGGATTTAAGAGAGCATGGAGTCATAACTATTTATGGGTGAGTATCCACGATGGTGTAACTTTGACAAGAATTTGGGTCTTCTGCCATTGTGTCCACATAGTTGAAGAGGCAACTGGGCAGGGGATGGCAGGGTTCCTTCTTGCTTGAGTTCCAGGGTCATGCTACTTTTTATTGCTCAGCTGCCTTTAGTTTATGTCCATGAGACCTCTCATGGGAAGGTCACTCTGTCCTGATAGAATGAGTTTCTTATCAACAAAAAGCTCTGGACACACTCATATTTCCCAGAGTTTTCTGCTGACCTGCTGACACTTTAAATAAATGAGAACTAAGAAACTACTGAATATAAAATCCTTATTGTTATCATTTGCCCTCGAGTTCCATAGGAATGAGGTGCTGTCTTAGGCTGTCTAAAGCTAGATCTGAACAAAGATAAGGTGATAGGCTGTGCTGCTGGACCTCTCCAGTCGAAGGGTTTTCCACCTTAGTTTTTAGAATCAGGCAGATGAGCTCAAATCTTGCCTTTACCAGTTATTATCTTTGTGACGTGGGGGAGAAACTGTTCTTTTTTGTGTCCAATTTTCTTTATCTGTAAATAAGTTCTGTATGTATTTTAAGGTTTCTCGTTTAGAATTGAATGAGCTAATTCCCTCATTTATACCTGAAATAGTGATCGTGTGGTTCTATGCTGGTGATTTGGTAGTTGATTACTAAGGGACTCCGCAGTGAGATTGGGGGTGGGGGACCCTGGATAATAGAGCTTATATTCCAGAATATGCTTGTAAAAGACTGGATGTGCAGTGGATTTTTAGAAAATATCCACTCATTTCCTAGTCTGCATTGATTGTGTATATATCTTTATACTAATATATGAACAATTTTTATTGTAATTTAAACCTTATTAGTATTTAAATATGTAGCTATAAAAATATGTGAAATAAAATGATTTGTCTTTTATTTTCTTTTCAATAAGCAACAAAATAAAATAGAAAAAATTAGTTTTGAAGGAGTAGAAATAATTTTATTTCCGTGGAATCAATTCCGTATAATAGATTTTTTGGTCGTGTTGTTAAACAGCATGTAAAATTGATAGGGTGTGACATACTGGAAATGAGGAAACAATGGAGACATACTACCTCCAATGCAGTCATTTTGTTACCAAGTCCAAACTCGTTCTGCTTGCTGCATGACAGGCCAATAAATCGGGAGTTAAGATGTTGGAGTTAGGAATAGTGACTTTATTTGAAAAGCTGGCTGACCCAGAAAATGGCATACTGATATCCAGGAGAACTCTCTTCCCCAAGTCAGAATTCAGTCTCATTTTATAGTAAAAAGCGGCGGGGTTGTGGTCGGTTGTTGCAAACTTCTTGCTGTACCAATTGTTTGTCCTTGAAATCCTTTGATCTTGCAGCTGTCCATGTGGGTCAAATCATGGTGTCCCCGTATTACCTCTAAAAAAAAAATAGGTTATTCTCTATTTTGCAACTTTTCATCTCTACGTAAGTGTAGAAGAGCTAACATCCTTAAAGATCAGAGCCCGGAGAATAGGCTCCCCTGGATATTTCAGGCTAAAGGCAACTATCTTTTACAAAAGGTTCAGAGATAGCAAGTCTGAGCCTAGAAAACAGGGTACAGGTCTAAAGCCAAACGAACATATCTAACATGGAGTCAAATTTGTTCTTTTGTATTACAACTTCTTTTTCCACCTCATAAATAATTTTAGTAAGAAACATGAGCAATTTTTTTGTTTTTGTTACTTAATTACGGATATGTGGGCCAACTACAGTTTTATGAGCAGGGATTCTGTGCGTGCCTTGGGGTCACAGCAAACTCTTCTTGGGGGTGGCCTACCCTGCAACATGTCTGATGCCCGATGAGTGTTGGTGAGGGTCCCCCTAGCCAGGGGCTCTCTTCAGGTACCAGCATATGGGCATTGCCCTCTGGAGACCTCTTTTTCAGCTGCAGGAAATTTTTTCAGATACTGTGATGGAAAAATCACTCCAGCTGGGGATAATCAGGGAAAAAAGGAAGAGGAAAAGGGCTGGGAGTAGAGTAGATGAGAAAGACAGAAGATCAGGGAGCCTGGGGACCTGGGAGCGGGCCCTCGGGAGAGAGAGGAGCATAGGTGGGGAGGGGCCCGGCTCCGGAACCAGCTCCTGCACCTGTCCCTGCACCCAAACCACACAGGCATTAATTGGGCCCAAGACTCTCTCCCGGTCTGGATGTCACCCTGGGCAGAACCTTGAGAATCGAAGGTAAGGCGTGAGAGGCACTCATCTAGGGGGTCACTGAGGACTTTGGTCAAGTCCACAGTGCCTTTTCTAGTCATGTGCCTTCACCGGTTCTTTATCTCAGCATCTGAGAAGCAGGAACAAGGAACTCATGGAGAGATCTAGGAAGACATCTGACTGTGTTAAGAGACGACAGTCACAGCGACACGGGGAGTGAAGACACTTGCAGCAAACTAAAATAACTTCACAAATATTGCATCACAGCTGCAGGTGTGAGAGAGCCTAAGCCTGTCTCAGAGTGCAGGGGACAAGAGGAAAGGAATGGTAAAATTAACACTGACAATTGAAATTTTTTTAATAGCCTGCTACTGTTAATTGTATCACTTGAATGTATGCAGGTGTATTTCAATGAGCATTTATATGTTCACACAACCACACCAGCCCCTGTTGCTCCCATCGGAGATGGGATTTCTCAAACACAGTGCCCCTCCTGCTTGGGTGGGCCAGGCTGCGGGTCCTCTCCTGGTGCCAGGCTGCTACAGGGCACTGACTCCCCGAGGCACGGCCTGGGAGACATGACAGGAACATCTCTGCTGTTGAATGGGGGCCTCCTTTTCCCCCTGCAGTGCAAGAATGCCGGTGAGTCAGTTAGAAGCATGCATCCAAGCCGTCCTACCATGTCATCACCATCTTGAAGTGGTGACAGAATCTTTTGAATTTCTCCAGAATGTGGTTTACAATCACCTTCGTCAAGTGAGTGTGTGTCCCCTTACAAGTAGAGGAATTACTGCCGTTTCCCTGGAAAATACTCACCACTAGTCCTTCTGATTTTTCTGTGCTAGGATTCAGTATGGCATGCTAAAAATTCTTCAGTCAGATCTTGAAACCCTGATGAAGAGGATTATTTATTTCATGTCTTTATATGATAGAATTTTACTGTCAAAATTCAGAGTTTTCGGTTCTTGGAGGAATTTTTTCGGGGGTTGGAGAAACAACTTTTTTCTTACCATGTTTGTGACCTGTTTCTGTATGCCTCTCACCTGTCTTCCGTCACTTGTGAGGCTGTTCCATTTGTGACCCTGTCCGGGATGTTCATGTTATAAAACATAAAGTTTGTAAAAGTACATTCCCTTTACTTGGAAAATATTCCACAAATACTACCTAAATCTGGGTGTGGTTTTAAGAAGACAGAATCATTAGAACATGTCCTTGCAGGTTGCTAGTGCAAAATCCTCAAATCAATAGTCTAGCTCAACATCTAAAATCTTTCTAATCTACCTTGGATTTGTATGGATAAGTGAAGCAGTTTGCTAAGAACTCAAAACCAGGTTTAGAATACAGGCAGGTGTAGCTCAGCAGGTCCTCCCAAGCTGATGCTCTGCCAGAGGGTGGGTCCGAGGGAAGAGGGTGTGTCCTGCCCTCCCTGAGCTGACAGTTTCATAGCAAAGACCTTCACCAGGTAAAGAAATTGGAGTTTCTTCTAAGAAGAGTGGGTTTGGAAAGACACCAAAAAGCGCGGGAGTGACACAATCCCATTTGTGTCAAGTAGGGGAGAGTGGCTGTGGGGCCACTTGGGAGACTCGTGAGTCCAGGTGGGCAGTGTTGGTGGCTTCCACTACAGCGGTGGGATGGTCAGTGGGTAAAAGCGAACAGATTGAAGGCATGTTTAGATGGTAAAAAGGAAAGAATGAATGCTGTGTCTGAAGGTAGGATGGAGTAAGACCCAGGTTTCTGGGTGGATTAATGAGTTAAATGATGGTCCTGCTGTGCTCTGAGGAGGGAAAACTGCAGAGGGATTTCTGGGGGAAAACTGATGAGTTACGCTGTGGGTGAATTGAAAGGTTGTTAGATGTGTGCTCTGGGAGCTCTGGTAAGAGCCAGTAGTGAGTAGGGGGAGGGGAGAGAGACATTCAAATCATTTTGTCTTGTGAACATACAAATAAGGATGAGTAATGACACACTTAACATTTCTATATTTTGGATTAAAACCCAGTAACATTTTGCTATATTGACTGCAGAGGTTCTTAATTATTTTTTAATAGAAATAAAATAAATAGAAACAAAATAGTGGATTTAATGAACATCTTAGAGTTGATGTGTGTCCTTATATTTATTTTGATACCTCATCTGTTTATAACCATAATCTACAAAAAGTTACCTTGCTTATCATAAGTGTTAAACAGAGGGAAGTGACACACACTGTTGGGGGTTGAAGCTGATCTTCTTGGGCAAATTATGTAGCCTCTCTGTGCCTTAGTTGCATCTTCTGTGACTGCCCCAGGCCCCCTCATCACAGCTGTTTTCCTAGACTAGATGTTGGGAGGGAGGCTGCTGAAGGGAGTAAGAATAGGTAACTGCTAGGGATACTGAAGAGAGAGACAAAAACAGATTAAAGCCGATAAACTGAGTACAAATACCCTCAAAAAAGAAAAAATCCTGCAGTGCTTTGAGCCACTTACCGTTAGGGAAACAAAATCACGTGGACGCAAATCTCTTGAGCATGTGAATATTGTGGGTGGGAGGATGTCATTAGAAAAGTGTTGAGAAAAGGACTTTTGGTTTCCCTCGATGTTTCCAGTAAGGATGGGGAGCAGAAGCGAAAACCCCCGGTTCACAGTAGAAGGTGCTGTTTTTTGCAAAACTGACCAAAGTTTGGAGACCAGTCATCAGCGGTGCTGGCAAATGAAGAGGCTTCTGATTGGGTGGGGCACTTGCTGTGACTTCTAGGTGACCTGCTGGCTGGGGGCTGTGAGGCGGGCAGTAGGTTTGAATGGTGGCCCGGGCATAATCCCTGGGTCTGAGGCTGCTGGTCTGACTAGCAGACCTGGGCACCCGCAGTCCTAATGGGGCAGCTCGGGATGTGGCGTGGGACACCTGCCCTGCTGTGGGCGAGAAGAGGGCTTCCCTGAGGGGGTGTCCCTGCAGAGAGTGGAAACGTCCCCCTGCAGGGGAGGAAGAGACTCTGAGCAGGAGGCCGGATGCACAGGCAAGACCAGCCTGAGCACAGAGGTTTTGGGAAGCCGGAAGTCATACAGTGGCCCGAGCAGCCTTCTTCCTGCCAGACTGGAGGGAAAAGGTGCCGAAAAGTCAGGCTAGGATCAGACACTGTGGTGGGCTATGAGTGACAGGGAAGGACTGGTCAGGCAGGCAGGAGATAAATCTGTAGGCCTCCCAGCTGGGGCATCACGCCAGAGGGAGGAGCAGAGTTATAAACTTTGCCAATTATTAGCTGTGTGACTTTGAGCAATATCACCGTCACCCCACATCTCTATATATATATCTTCATCTGTAAAGTGATAGAGTGACAAGCTCATGTCATCAGAGGCTTAGTTTAGCTATGATCCTTTTGTCTAGTCCCATCAGTGCTGCCCTGCAAGGTTCTGCTGCGGCTGCTCTTACCCTGAGATGGGAGGGCGTAGAGGGACATTATAGCACCTGAGGGCAGGGGGGGTGCTTTAAAAATGGACATGTAACCGCCTGCATCTGCAGACCTGCAGTCAGTTTTGTTGACGGTCGTGGAGAGGACATTGGAGGCCTTAGCATCGTCTTAAGACTTGTTTTCCCTTGGGGACCTGATTTGACTTTGCAGATTAATGTTGAAGATTTGGGCTTCTGGCAAGGCTGTTTTCCGAAATGAGTATATACGTAACATAGTATAAAATAAAATGTTTTTATTTAATGTGTGGGGCTTTGCAGCTGTTGGAGCAATTCTGTTGGCCTGGTCTCCACGGAGGACACTAGGGGTCAGCAGAGCGTGCGGGAGGCAGGCAGCCCGCCGTGCTGCTGCGGGGGGTTCTTCCCAGCAGGGCGCTCTGTTGAGTTGACTCTTCTCTGAGTTTGGTTGCCAACTGAGCAGACAGCAAATTAATGACTTCTGGTGAGATTGTACAATGACAGGAAGAAAGAGGAAACCGTAGTTTTTCTGGACTAGAACACGCGTTTGGTTCTTCATTCAGTGCGTTCCATTACAGAATTGCTGAGTTGTGTCTATTCTGGCAGTTCATTGAAATAATCTTTCAGACTAAAATTGAATAGTTATGTTTTATTTGGCGGGAGGGCTCGAGCCTGGAAGGCAGCCCCTCAGATCACTCTGGGGGAATGCTCCAAGAGGTATGGGAGGAGCTAGGATAAATAGTAGCTTTACAACAAAGACCAGGTACTTCGAACAATAAAAGATTGCTTGTTATCTAAAGAAAGCCAGATATCTCAAGTTCAAGTATTTAGTGCTTTTCTATGTATGGGATGAAGCAAACATATGGGTCATTGAATTCATTTCTTTGGCAAGCACCTAGCTGTCTAGGGACATTATCCTGTCCTTCCTTATTCTGAGTCCACTCAGAGGGCACCACTGTGAGTTGTTGAGAGGCTGGGCTGCAGGCGTGTCCTCGCTGCGGGTTGACAGCAGCCGCTGATGACTTGGTTTCAGCATTCTTTGTTTACTGACATTGTTGTAGTACTTTCATTCACATTGTAGTATTTTCATTCACAGTGCTCCCCCTTTTTCCTAAATTCGACCAATATTTTGAGAGACATTTCATGACGAATTTTGTCCCACGGTGCTAGGATGGCTCATTCCTACTACAGGTGAAGAATTTTCTGAGCTGCCATTCAAGGTGTTAGGTTTTTTATCAGGCCCTGTTGATACTAAAAGTTCTCTGGATCGCCTGTCTTACTAGTCTCTTCTGATCCAGGAAATGTTTACCCTTCGTTGCTAATTCCCATACCCAGAATCACACTATTACTGTTATTTTATGCAGGGTTATAAATTTTATCTATTTCTTCAAGATGTTTAGCCATCATCAATCTTGTAGGCCTAGTTACACATTGGGAAATGTAAGAGACAACAATTTTATAAAATAGACAGTATATAAGTAATACAGCTAGTAACGTTAATGAAGTCACGAGTAAGAATTTAATAGTCTAGAAGCTATATTTTTGGGTTAAAATTTTGCTTGTATTTCTGATTGAGTTTGAGTGCTCTTATGAGAAATTTCATATTTATGGTCAGGGTCAGAGCAGGTATTAATTGGCCAGATGAGGTCTCTCACCTTGTAAGATCAACAGTTGCCTAAACATAACTATAATTTCTTTTAAAATAACGTTTCTGAGGGCTATCTAGTTGGAGCGCTGGAGTAAGGAAACCCACCAAGGTAACACAGAAGTACTATAGATAGGTAATTTACCATAAACTTAACAATTGGAGTAGTTCATAAACAAACTTAGGAGAAATTGTCAAAGTAATTGTTATACAAACTTGGTCTGGTGTCTTGGGTCAGCTTTCTACCTCAGATCTCGTCTCCTACTGATCCTGGCCTGGTAGCTTTTTCTCCATTTGGGCATTGTTTTAAGGTGAGCAGTGCTCTATAGGCCAGTGCACTGCAGGGGCTGTTTCTGATAGGAAATGAATCCGAAAGTCCGTTTCCTTCAGCTTTGGTGTGTATGGTCTAGTTAAGAGTACCTGAAAAAGTGTCCTTCCATTTAGGTTGGAGACAGTTCTTTAAGTCATGCCTGTTCCAGTGTGTATAATCCCCTGGCTGCAGGTCATGAGGCATTGGAACTTAACCCAAGGATAGATTACTGAGCTTCAGAAACAAACCTAGTGTATCCTTTTCATAATTCAATTAAACTGTACAGCATTGTGACATAACAGCAAGGAATGATTTGGGAAGTGTCTTAGTAAATATAGACCTCGATTAACAGAACTAGAATTTAATATTCACTAAAATAAAGTCTTTTTCTCTCTCTAAAGTTACACTCATTTTTCTCAAATACAGCTAAATCAAGATTAATTTCTTTACATGTAAAGTCTGATTATTTGATCATATAGGGTTTTTAAAATTGGCTGTGTTGGAAGTTTTAATACGGTGTCTCAGGGTAGAATGTTAATAAGATTTGCTAAGGCCAGGAAAGCCATGTCAAGTGCTTGTCATGGATTTCTGCCTTACAGATTTAGGTAAATTCTTTCCTCTTTAAAATCCTTAAAATAACTTGAGATTCCTATATCTGTTAGGAGATGATCTTCCTCATTTGTCTCATAGAGCCACTGGGGACCTAAGAGTTTTTAGTCTCTTGAGGGATCATATAGAGAGAAAAGATAACTGTTTCAAGTCTGCTTACATAGGTATAATTTATCAAATTTCTGTGATTCATAACTAGCCTAAGAGGAAGAGTTTCTTTATGAATGGGAAACAGGTTAAAACCAGTAGTATTTCAAACAAAATCAAAAACTGTAACCATATTCATCAGTTTACTCAGTCCCACAAAAGTAATCCTTTTAATCATAGTTTTCATTGCATATTAAAAATTTCTTACCCTGTTTAGTTCAGTGCTATAGTTTGAAATTTATTAGAAATCAGTAAATCTCCATGAAGAGCAAGCATTTTCAAAATCATGAGAAGAAAACAATTAGCTGTCTATATATGACAAAAGATTTAAAAGCATGGTTAAACACCGTTACACAATAAAGAAACCTCGTCACTATACCCAGAAATATCACTTTTAACATTTCAGATATACCTGAATTTTAGGGAGTCCATATAATTTCTACAGTATTTATATTAATAATATTTTCTCATTCAATATAACTTTAGAAGATTTATGATTCATTTGACAATACCATGATATTTAACATGGCAAATGAAACTTACTAGGTCAAAATCTCTCCTTGGGATGTTTCAGGGGCCCTCTGTAGCATCCCAAACTTAACTGGAGATTAAAAGAACTTTAATTAGAAATTGATACTTGGGGATCTTTTTAAAGACTTCAGAACACTTGGTCAGATAAACATATAGATCACTGTAAAGTAGTACTTATTCATTAACAAGAAAATACGTCAAAGGTAAAGGCAGAACATACCAGCTAAGTGGTATAAGAAGTTTTACAATCTGTTATTGAAGGTGGATTAACATTTTAAGAAAAATTTTTCCTCTTAACAGAGAGAAAACCAAATCTATTCTTGTACCAGCTTACTTCTAAGATTCATTTACTTTGCCCAATTTGATTCTAAACTTAGCCAATTCTAACCACGTACAAAACTCTTTCCTCAGGTTTCCTCTTCCACAAGCCTTCCACAGATTTCTATACTCATATTAGTGTGTCCCTTATTTTCTCTTCCATTCAGAAATAACCAGCTTCAGGAGAAATTCACTATGTTTCATTAACAAAATATAATTCCATTGTTATGTCTTCCTTTACACATTTACATTACTTTGGTAGGAAACTGAGATCATTCCCTTACTAATAGAGACTATTTCAGGGTGGCACCAACCATTTATTAATATTTCTAAACACCTTTAGTTTCACTGTAAGAGGAAGTTAAATGTTAAGTAATTCATCTTTCAATTTTATTTTATCTGAAAATGGCATAGCTATTTAATAAAATCCTATCATTTAACTTAATTTAGCACAAATCTAGAATTTAAAGATACCAAACATTTACAGATTATCTTAAGCATACATTTTAATGATATATTTTAAAAATTTACCCAAAACTCTCATCTCATTTGCATTTAATTTCCTTAAAATTTTACCACACCCCATTACTGTTATTTTTTTTTTGACAAATCTGCAACAGATATAACAGGATCTTATTTGACTTTCATTTAACCTAGGTACAGTAAAGTTATTATACTTAATATTGATGACTTTAAAGATGTCTATATTAATT
Source organism: Vicugna pacos (assembly GCF_048564905.1). Taxonomy (NCBI): domain Eukaryota; kingdom Metazoa; phylum Chordata; class Mammalia; order Artiodactyla; family Camelidae; genus Vicugna; species Vicugna pacos. The sequence goes on along the minus strand of NW_027328741.1, from coordinate 40,780,447 downwards.
AGAACATACTTAAACTAAACAATATTAAATATTACCTTAATATTGAATATTTTCCATTTCACGTGATGCTGAAAGTGAATTTGTTCAGTTTTTATTTTAAAAATACTTAATTTTTAAGCTCTTATTTTTTACATCAATTAAGCAGAGCTCTTTGACTTTGATTTTTCTTTTTTAGCAGTAGAAATATCTCACATCTATAATGTGTACACAGGCTTATAAACAGACAAAAGCAAGAGATCTCATAGCTTAACTATTAAACTTACTTATAAGAGAGGTGTAATAATAGTTGGAGTAAGCTGAATTTGCTGGCTCAAATCACTAAGGCTTACTATTTATGAAATAGACAGTTAAGATTGCTTCACAAAGTCTGAAGGACCCGTCAGAGTTCTGAGTTCTCAAATGCCAAAAGTTTCTTGGCCTTAAGTTTTATTTTGTTGAGCTAATTAGGCTCAATCCTAGGTCACTGTTTGTTGTATTTATATTTCTGATCTGCAAGACAAAGACACACGCGTCCAGGTCCCCAGAGAACTGCTGTCACCCATACCCAATTTTATCTCCTTAATTGGCATTTTAGTATCAGTGAGAAGAGCAGTAAACGAAGAATTCCATGTTTTAAAACTTTAAGGTTTACTTTATCATGTCTTCCAAAGCTTGCATAAGGCATTTAGTAAGGTCTCTTTTCCTTGAGTTGTAAGTTAAACCCAGGTTAAAACATTTATTATATTTTTTATTAGCCACTGAATATTAGATTTCAGTTTTATGTTATATTGAATGGCTCATGTAACTCTACTGGTTTCCTTTACTTTGTTCAATTAATATTTTCTGAGGGACAGGTATGTGCCCAGCCTTATAATACCAAGAAGGGGAGGCATATTTCCATTGAAATATATCTATCCCACAACATAATTAAGCAAAAGTTTTATATAAAGACTGTTTAAATATACCAATTTTACAAAATTTATCTCAATTTTATTAAATCTTATACCTTTAATTTTTATATTTATTAGGTTTAATCAATAATTCTTATTTCTAGAAGGAGTGCCAGAAGCATTGTTTTTTTGTGCATTGTATCTAATTTTATAGAACAGTCTCTAGGATGCCCAAGTTTCAGCCAAAGAGCTTAGGCCCTTCTCAATTTTTAATTTGGTTAATTGGTCTGTTGTCCCAATCATTGATCAAGTATGTCAGTCTATATATACATATATTTTAAACTGTGGTAAATAAAACGGACTTGTTTAAACTTTAATGTTGGGGGGCAGTAGTTGATCTCTTTGTCCCTTTTTTTTTTAGCTTTAAATAGTGTAGTATCAAAACTTTGTATCTAAATCCAAAAATATGCAATTTATTTACCTCATTCAAAGTAACCATATAAAAATATTTATCCATTTGGGATAAGCCCTGTTCTTTTTTTTTTTCAAAATTTTTACGATCCTTTTTCCAGTTATTCAAACTAATTAACATTAATTATTCTAAGTTTTTATTAGCATCTCTAGAACCATTTATCGGAAAGGAAAAACATAAATGTAGCTTTTCAAACCAGGTTTATTTTTTTAACTAAGTTCTTAGGTTAACCATTAGATATAATTTTCTACCTTTAAACTTGATTTAATAGGTACCAATAAAACAGCTGTTTATAATGAGATCTCATTTCAACTTTCACAAATTGAAAAGTTTTTCCAAATTAAAGGATCATCATATGGCCATCAATTTATATATATATAATATATATATAAATATTTTTATATATATATATTTTTTTCTATATATATAGAATATATATATGTAGTGATTGTTTTAAAATCAGTTGAAGAGGCCCTTCCACATGAGAGTGGGGTGTTGCCTAAATAAATTTCAAAGGTTTACTCTCCAAAAGCTAAAGGCCTTTGTGGTCCAGGCTGATGCAACAAAGTTTAAGATGGTAAAATATCTGAATATTGGTACAAAGAATTGCTTAGAATCCAATTTATTTGCGTGGCCACCATATGTACAATATACTTCTACGTTTTGTATGGCAGAGTCCAAGGTTTCCTTTAATAAAAAAGTACACATATATACACATACATACACACACTTAAAACACCCAGAGAAAGATACAACATTTACATTTCAAGGACACAGGAAGAGAAATCCAAGTTCCCCCTAAAGGGGATTTTGTTTTTATAAGTTCAGAATTGCGAAAAATGTTTTTATCGGGCCTGGTTAGGTACATTCAGAGTGAGTTTTTATTTTTTCTAATTCCCAATTAATGTTGTAAGTTTTGTACGTATATAAACCTGGCTGGGGTAACAGTTGGAGCCTGGCAATCTGTCATTTCTTTTAATTACTTTTCTGTTCTTCTTTTTTTTTTCTTTTTGAATGTTCTATTCCCCATTGTAAGGTCGGGTTCTCAGAATAAATTTGCTAGTAAGATTTCCCACAGGGACAACTCTAATGGCATGAAGTCTTTGCATATACCACTCCTGCAAGGTTCTCTGTCACCCGAGAAAGCTGTTACCAGCCAGGAGGAGGGCCTCATTTTTGGAGTTGAAATGTTCCTCATAAGAGTTTTATTTTTATCCTGAAAAATTCAATGGATGTAACCAAATTGAGGAAAATATTAGACCAGGCTCTTACCTGACCACTCAGTCCTGAACCCAGTGTCTTTCAACTTGGACCCACTCGGGATGTCTCCACTTGGTGAGTATTTTCCTCATAAGTTTCCAAAACCCCACTTCGGACGTCTCCTCAAGGTGGGTTTTTCCCGTTATTGTACAACCAGGGCCCACCCAGTATGTCTCCACTGGGTGGGTAATTCACCCCAGTTTCTTTCAACTGGAGGGCCATGTACCTGGATACACCGCCAGATGAAACTCAGGATCATCAGCCAGTATGTGAGATCTGAGAAACAGGAGAGACTCACCCAAATTCATCTGGACTCCCCGAGGAGGCTGATGGGCACAAAGGGCCACTGCTGGTACCAAGGCTTCAGTTACTCGGAGAGTCCAGGTGGAGAGAAGTCTGCCGTGGGTCCCTTCATGGTGTCCAAAACTGTTGACTGAAATACATGTGCAGCCTAAAAGTTAAGAGTTATGTTTTATTTGGTGGGAGGACTCGAGACGGGATGACAGCCTGTCAGATCTCTCTGAGGGACTACTCCAAATGGGTTGCGGAGGAGCTAGTATATATAGGGGCTTTACAACAAAGACCAGGTTGTTGGAACAATAAAAGATTGCTTGTTATCTAAAGAAAGCCAGGTATCTCAAGTTCAGGACTTTAGTGCTTTTCTATGTATGGGAGGAAGCAAATATTTTGGACTCACTGAATTCATACTTTAGACGAGCACCTAGCTATCTAGGGCAAGTATCCTGTCCTTTCTTATTCTGAGTCTGCCCAGAGGGCACCATTGTGAGTGGCTGAGAGGCTGGGCTGCAGGCCTGTCCTCGTTGGGGGTGGTGGCAGCCGCTAATGACTTGGTTTCATCATTCTTTGTTTACTGACATGGTTGCAGTATTTTCATTCACATTGTGGTATTTTCGTTCACAGGCTGATTATGGATAATCTGCAAACTTGGAAAGCAACCGAGATGGAATTACTGCAGGTACCTTCTACTTTAGTAAGCCGTGTGCATACATAAACATGGAGGAAGCATACAAAAGGATTTAGTGGTGTAGGGAAGGGTTTCTGCACATTACAGGAGAACGCAATGCAGAATTCCTTAAGTCCACCTTTCTTTTCTGTAGTGGTTTCTGAGAACAGTTTATGGTAATTAACCAACATTGAGAAACGTTGGCACACATTGCATTTAAGAGCTGGCCGGCTGCAAACTTGTGTGTTGGACAGGTGGAATTCATAGGCAAGTGGTCAGGTGGATGGGAGAGAGTTGGAGCCAAGGCCTGGGCCCAGATTCCGGTTTAAATCGCCATTTCACCAACATAGGGCCTTGGACTAGAATGTAACCTCTCTTAACCTGTTGGTGAATATGTGAAATGGGCGTGATAATATTCGTTTCTTCCTGGGATTGTTGTAAATTCTAACGAGTATTATAGCACACATGAAGCACTTAACAAACTGGCACTTAGCAGTGTTTACTGTGTGCGGCCGCCACGCTTGGCGTGTGTCAGAGCCGAAAGGCAGCATTTGTCTTTTGAGGACGCACTGGCAGCCCCTTGGCTAGGTTGTGAATTTGGTGATTTCCTTTAATCCTTGAAACTCTACGTGCCATGGGCAGTTATTTTCATGGACTGATGAGGAATCTCAGGGTAAAAACACTGTAGTATTTGTCCAAAGTCAGACCATAATTTGGGGTGCAGGGGCCTCAGTTCAGCATGGGTCCCTGGGCCTTCTGCCCTCTCCGTTCAGCACCAGAGCCAGATGTGGGTTCAGCTGTCTCCCAGCCCAGAATATCCGGCAGGTCACAAGAAACACCTTGCCCTGCGCTGTTTGAGCAAAAACTCCGGAGGAGAGGCAGTTAGAAAAGGGATTAACATAAAAACAGACGACTGCAAACTGTGATCAACTCTGAGAAGGAAAGAAACAGGCCTTGCCGTGCAGAGCTGGGGGTTTTCCCGTCAGGGCTGCTCTGGGGGCGTTCATCTCAGCTAAACAAGTTCTGCTGCTGCACCAAGGCAGGAAGGCATGGCGCATGTGGCCAGGTAGACAGGGCCTTGTTAATCATAATCACTCCCCATTCAGCTGCAGCTGTCACGGGCAATTACCTAGTAAACACATGTCGGCCATAATCATCACGCACTTTGCTTGGTAGTTTTATTGGCCCCACTTTTGAGATGAGGTAATTGAAAATGGGGAGTTTGCTGCATGCCCGTGATTTCCTTGGAAATACCCCACTGGTCTTTCCACCTAGACTGGTGTGGCTGTCATATCCCAGCCATGTGAATGGCATCGTGTAGCTTCTCCGAAGCGGCCCAAATGACTGACATTGATATTCTTAATTCGTAGGAAATGGTATGTGACAATAAGAGAAAAAGGTAGTAAGAAATTGTTTTGAAAGCTAGAAAAAAATCCAATTCTTCCCCAGCTGGGGGAGCTTACCCTGTGTCCCTCACCCCACTCACTTCCTGGCATCTCCTCCCTGCCAACTCTGCGTTCAGAAACCACTCTGAGCGTTTGAAGAACATTTTGCCTCATGACACTGTTGACAACGACCTGCGACCTCTCTGTTCCTGGTTAACTCTCTCTTCAAAGCCATTTTAATTTTATGCAGGCTCCTCCGCTCAGATGTAAGACTAGCCTCTTTAAACTTCTTCATGCAGCTCCTTAATGAAGATCTTGGGAAGGAAACCCAGCCAAAACCTGGGAGGTATTTACAAAGTGTCTGCAACCTCAGTATTTTGTGAAAGTCAAATCAGAGGAGTGGGTGACTCAGGAAAGGCTTTTTTAAGGTAGAAAGGGGAAAGTGAAAGGACACAGGGTGTGTGAGAATGAAGCATCTCGGGTCCAGCTAGCAAGGCACCTGCGTTCAGGATGGTGTTTGGAGAGTGCAGAATTCTCACAAAGAAAGAAGTGGTGTGATGGGAGGGAGGACAGTTGGGTACTTTACTGGGGAGGGAAAAAGTGGGTTGAACATTTCCTGGTTGAAAAAAAGGATTGTGACATGATATGCTTGTATTTTGGAGAAAAGGGTTTTGTGAGGACAGGCCTAGGAGAACGCTCTCTGGCTGGGGTGTCATCACAACAAACACAGAGAACCGGGCCGACCCCCAAGTCCCCTGCTGGGGGAGAGGCTTCCCGCCAATTGGAGCCCTGTTGGCTGCTTCTGTCCCTTAGCTGGGGCCTGAGAGCTCCCTTCACAACCCAGTCCTTTTGATACAAGAAAAAAAAGTAGGGCATGAGAAGGGCTGTGTTCCAGGCTTTGATTGAGCCCCTGGGATGTGCCCAACCAGATTTTGTTCCTTGGCTTCATGCAGTTAAGTATTCAAGAGCAAGCCAGTGTTGAGTAAAGGTAGATTTATTCAGAGAGATACATTGAAATGCAAGAGAAACGTCACGACGTGTGGGGGTTTGATGCTCAGATTAAAAGTGTGTACACACTCCACAGACTGAGTGTGGGCCTTCTCCGAAGAGGGAGAGAGATGGGTGCCCGCGAGGTGGCGCTGTGTTGCTCATTTTCTTGGGCTTGGTGGCTTCATATGCTAATAAGTAGAAGGACCAGCCTTAGGGCAAGGGGCCGGGATTCCCAGTGAGTAAGCCATTTCCCACCCTGTGACCTTTTGTGGCTAGCCTTGCAATTGCCCTGGTGCCTGGGGCCGGGTTATTCACAATGTTACTATTACAATGGGTGTTTAATGAAGCTCAAGCTCTGCTAGAAGTTAAATCTCTTCATCCTGAGCCTCAAGGCCTATTGGGGGGTTGAATCCTTCACCATTTTGTTGTTAATTGCTGTGGCCTTCCTTGAATGGCTGTTCTCTGCCCCCTTCCATCCTGTCTCACTGTGATGACACAGAGAGAGCAAAGTCCGGGCCCTGCCTGTTCTCCTGCATTTAACAGTTGGAGGTGTGGGGTTGGCTTATGATGACTCTGAGTGGTGAGAAGGATGTTTCAGATTTTCCCACGTGAGACATGGGGACCTGCCAGCAGCCACCGCAGATTTATGTCACGGGCATTATCGCTTGTGTTGTTGTGGAAAAAACAGACCAGCCAAGACACAAGCACCACTCGGAGGGTTGGAGTACTGAGATTTACAACGCCAGCGGGCTCAGAGCGGCTTCTGTTCTGAAGGTCTGAGCACCTCCAAGACCTGCACATGAGGTTTTATAGGCTTAATTACAAGTATGGGGCTCTTAGCCAATAAGGCTCAAACAAGAATAAGCAAGGAATCAGTGCACTGAAGCTTATCAATTTGGAACAGATCACGTTACTGACAATTGTTGACCTTGGATTTATGAGTTAGCCCAGCAAAACTTAGGTCAGTAAACCGACACTTATCACACTTGGATATGTGACTTAGCTTGTTAGCCCAGCTGGGCTTTTCCTTCACTGTGTCACTTATCTTTCCTATTTTTCTTCTTTAAGTATTTAATCCAAATTTAATATCAAGGTTTTTTGGAAAAGAATTTCTCTTTCTTTTCTTTGGGGCTCTTTTGGGGTGGTAGGTAATTAGGTGTATTTATCTGTTAGTGGAGGCCCTGGGGCTTAAACCCAGGACCCCGTGCACGCTAAGCACATGCTCTACCACCAGCCCTATCATCTTTTTCTTTTTTCTTTAGCTGCCAAGAATTTTACAGGTGAATTTCTAGTCGGCCTATAACACTTGCCCTGACTTCATGGAATCCATTTTTATGACTTTATCTCCCCCTGGTATCATTAAAGCATTGAATCTCCATTTTCTCTTCACTCAGTTTTGCCTTTTTGTTGTTATGGTTGTTAAGCTGTGTTGAAAATATTTGATTAATTTCTCTTTTAGCAGGAGGCTCTAAGTAAATAATATGTAAACAAACAGCACACTTAAATGGTTTTATACATTCTAAGCTGTTTAGTAGTTATTTAAAAACCGAATTGGCTATTACAGTGATAAAATTTTTAAAATAGTTTTTAATTATTTATAATTATATAGCTGATTTAATATATGATATATGTTTCAGCTGTACAATAGATGCTACATTTACAGTTACTGAAAAATATTGGCTGTATTCCCTGTGTTGTATGATACATCCCTCTAGCGTGTTTACATTTCATGTTGCAGTTTGTATAAGAAATTTGGGTAACGCAGAGTCTGGGACGTGGATGTGTCTGACCCAGTTTCACGCAAACCCTGCCTGTCAGAGCTCAAGCCCTCACAACTGTCTGCAGGGGAGCGAGTGGAGGCAGCTCTCATCAGCGCTGGCACCACCCTCTGAGTGGCAGTGACAATACTGACTGTCTGAGGACGTGCAAAATGTTGTTCCAAAGCTTTACATGCATTTCTGCATTTAACAATTAAAGCCCTCCTGTGAGGAAGTGTTTTATGTTTTTAATGAATAATACATTTTATTTTGATATTGATAGAATCCAAACCTACGGAAAATTTACAGGAGTAGTACAATAAACACTTAGATACTGTTCACCTTAAAGGGCACTATTTGGCCTTTTGTGTCTGGCTTATTTTAGTATAAAGTTTCAAGGTTCATCCATATTGCAGCCTGAATCAGTACTTTATTCTTTTTGTTTGATAATATCCTTTTTCTTTTTTTTCGTTTTTGGTCTATTTAAAAATGTTTTCATTGAAGTCTAGCCAGTTTATAATGTGTCAGTTTCTTCTGTACAGCATAACACTTCAGTTAAATAGGAATATTCGTGTATTCATTTTCATATTCTTTTTGAACATAAGTTACTACAAGATATTAAATATATTCTCCTGTGCTATACAGTGTAAACTTGCTGTTTATTGTATACATACTCAGCATCTGCAAATCTTGAACTCCCAATTTATTCCTTCCCACACCCTCTCCCCTCTGGTAACCATAGTTTGGTTCCTGTGTCTCTGTGTCTGTTTCTGTCCTGTAGATAAGTTTATCTTATTGTTTCTTTGGTTTTTTTGTTTTGTTTTGTTTTGTTTTGTTTTGTTTTGTTTTGTTTTAGATTCCACATGTGAGCGATCTCATATGGTAATTTTCTTTCTCTTTCTGGCTTACTTCACTTAGAATGACATTCTCTAGGTCCATTCTTGTTGCTGCAAATGGCATTATTTTATTATTATTTTATCGGTGAATAGTAGTCTATTGGACAAATATACTGCAACCTCTTTATCCAGTCATCTGTCACTGGACATTTAGGTTGTTTCCATGTCTTGCTATTGTAAACAGTGCTGCTATGAACATTGGGGTGAAGGTGTCTTTTTGAATTACAGATCCTTTTGGATATATGCCCAGGAGTGGGATTGCTGGGTTATATGGGAGGTCAATTTTTTGTCTTTTGAGGATCCTCTATACAGTTTTCCACAATGGCTCCACCAAACTGCATTCCCACCACAGTGTAGGAGGGTTCCCAATTCTCCACAGCCTCTCCAGTATTTATTCTCTGTGAACTTCGGAATGATGGCTATTCTGACTGGTGAGAGTTGGTACTTGATTGCACTTTTGTTTTGCATTTCGCTGATAATGATATTGAACATTTTTTCATGTACCTATTGGCCATATGTATGTCTCATTGGAGAAATGTTTCTTTAGGACTTCTGCCCATTTTTGAATTGAATTGTTTGTTTTTCTTTCTTATTAAGTATAAAAGCTATTTACATATTCTGGAAATTAAGCCCTTGTCAGTTTCATTTATTGCAAATATTTTCTCCCATTCCATAGGTTGTCTTTTAGTTTTGCTTACTGTTTCCTTAGCTGTGCAAAAGCTTGTATGTTTAATTAGATCCCACTTGTATATTTTTGCTTGTATTTCTATTGCTTGAGTAGACTGCTCTAGGAAAACATTGCTGAGATATATGTCACATGTTTGCCTATGTTTTCTTCTAAAAGTTTTATAGTCTCTTGTCTACATGTTTAAGTCTTTATCCATTTTGAATTCATATTTGTGTATGCTGTGAGGGAGTAGTCTAACTTCATTGATTAACATGCAGCTGTTCAGTTTTCCCTACACCATTTGCTGAAGAGACTGCCTTTACTCCATTGTATGTTCTCACCTCCTTTGGCAAAGATTCAATGACCAAAAGTTTGTGGGCCTATTCTTGGTAATTTTGTTTATCCGTTCATTGATGGATGGATATTGTTAGTAACTTTTGGCTACTCTGAATGATACTGCTATGAATATTGATGTGAAAGATTTTGCGAGAATATGTTTTCATTCTGTTGGCTGTACAGTTGGCCCGCCACTTCTGTAGTTTCCTCTTCATGGATCCAGATGGCTGATTGTAAAGGGACTCGAACATCCTTGGATTATGGTATCCAGGGTGGGGTGTTCCTGAAAGCAACCCCCCGAGGATACTGAGGGATGACTCTATATGTAGGAGTGGAATTGCTGAGCCATATAACTCTAATCTTTTGAGGAAACACCAGGCTTTTCCAAAGAAGCTGCACCATTGCCGCTTTCCAACGGCTGTGTATTGAGGGTTCCCATTTCTCTGCCTCCTGACCGACACTTGTTATTGTCCAAGATTTGATTATAACCATCCTAGTGTGTGTAAAATGAGATCTCATTTTGATTTAGATTTCGCTATTGATGCTGAGCATCTTTTCATATGCTTATTGGCCAATTGTGTATCTATTTAAATCCTTGGCAAATTTAAAAATTGGGTCGATTTTCTTTGTATTGCTCAGTTGTAAGCATTTGTTTTATATCCCGGATACTAGCCTATTATTAGATATATGCTTTGCAAAATTTTTCTCCTATTCTGCAGACTGTCGTTTCACTGTAATTTTTTTAAACATTAAAACAATTTCTTTATAGGGGAGGTAATTAGATTTTTTCTTTGTTCTTATTTTTGTCTAGAACGCACTCTATCACTTGAGCTACCCCCTTCCTCTTTCATTTCACTTTCTTGATTATGTCCTTTGTAACAAATGGTTTTAATTTTGATGAAGTCAATTTTATCTGCTTTTTTTTTTAATTACTTGTGCCCTTGGTATTGTATCCAGGAAGCCATAGCCTATACTACGACCACAAAAATTTATACTATGTCTTCTTTTAGAAAATTTATACATTTAGTTTTTACGTTTCTGTCTGTGATCCATTTTGAATTAATATTTATTTGTTATATAAAATACAGGGGTCCAGATTCCAGATTCATTATTTTGCCTGCAGATACCCAGGTGTATCTGCACCATTTGTTGAATAGACTATTCTTTCAATGGAGTGTTGTTGGCAAATTTGTGGAAAACTGACTGTAAATGTAAGTTTTCCCCCTGGATTTTTTATTGAGTCTCATTGATTTATGCATCCAAACTTATGCCAGTACCATAATGACTTGAGTACTATAGATTTGTAGTAACCTTTGAGTGAGTCCTCCAACTTTGCTCTTCTTTTTCAAGATAGTTTTGGCTGACCTGGGCGCCTTGCATTTCCATATGAATTTTGGGATCAATTTTTCAATTTTTAGAAAGAAGTCAGCTGGAATTTTGATAGAGATTCCATTAAATTTGTAGATCACTTTGGGGAGTCTTAACATTTTTGACAATATTGTCTACCATTCCATGAACATGGGATGCCTTCCATTTATGTAGATCTTTTAAATATTTTTTGGTGATACTTCAAAATTTTCAATGTACAAATCTTGTAAAATTTTGTTAAATGTATCTCTCATTTTATTTTTAATGCTGATGTAAATGGAAAGGCTGAGCTTCCTAAGGGTGGGACTATATATCAATTTATTTATTTCTAGGATTCCTACACAGAAAATACCCTTGGTGTGTATTTGCTACATAAATCTATCCACAATTCTTCCTATCCCTGTGTTATAAGAAACCAAGACCTAGGTTAAGCTGCCTGAACACCTATGTGGAAGTGAGAAATGAGACCCTTGGGTGGGGCTTTGTGCAGATGATACTGAGATTATTCAGGATGGTTCATCTTAATTACTTTTAATTAATCCTTTCAGTGTATTTAGTCAGATACATTTAGAACATGCCCTTTTGATGTGCAGAGGATCTAAGAGTAAAATTTTCAAATAATTTCTAGTGTGTGTGTTGTACTTGAAACCTAATTTGCATCAATCTTTGAAGATTTATGTTTCAGGAGCTTTGACTAAATAATACCTGTCTTTATTCAATAGCTACAACTAAATGCTCAAGCAACATGTAAGAGTTTGAGCAAACTGCCCCCGCCCCGTATTGCTGGTTGGCTGCAGCTGTAAATGGAGTCAGCGTTTACCTCTCCCAGTACGCTTATGCTGATCTGCTCAAAGCGGTTCGCCCAACAGTTTGTTGGTGGTCTTATGGACAGAGCCATAAAGCATTGATTGAAGGTTGCTAGAATGGAATCTATTTTTATTAATATTAAGAAAGCACATATTGAGTGCTTACTGTATGTTGGGAATTGTCCCACAGCCTCACATGAAAATTATTTCTCTTAAAACCTCTCATAGTTCCTTGTTATTTGCACTTTACAGATAAGGAGACTGAGGATTAAGTCTTCTCTCTTTTGTGGGGAGCTCATTATCAATGATGGAAAGTTGTAAAGAAAAAGATATTGATTCATCCTGAGAAAACATTTTTCTGAGAGTCAGCATTGAAGAGGGTGACCACTGAAGAGGGTGATCATTGTTTGAGTGAGACGAGCCCCGGGTTGAACGGAATCAGCATCCCTGTCTGCACACGGCACATGTAGAACTACGTGGTGGGTGAGGTGGCGTGGCTGAGCAGGGAACGCGGATGCCGGGCCGTTGGGCTATGCTCAGGCCCAGTGGGGCATTCTCCTAAGGGCAGTGGACCGTCATTGACAGATTTTATGTAGGGGAGTGGGGTGCTCTCGTAGGTCACTTTTGTCTTGTAGAATGCTTAGAAACATTTAGAAGGCTCGGCAGGAGATGATGTTATGAGTCAGAGTACGGTGGCTGCGAGGTGTAGCAGTGTTCAGTTTTCAAGTGATTTTCAGTCCCAGGTTTGTAGCTCAGTAACCGTGACACTTTGGATGACTCACTCAAGGAAGTGAAACAATTTACCTAATCAATTGAAGCAATGATGTACCGACTTCCCAGGACTGCTGTGGAAATCCAGTGAGATAACGTGTGCACAGTGTGCAGTGTGGTCCGCAGCACAGAGTCAGTGCTGAGTGAGTGGCAGTGAGTACCTGGTAGGTCAGGTGTGGGTGGTGGGACTTGGTGACTGAGGATATATGGGCCCTGAAAGAGGGGTCCAGTCACATCTGTGAGTGATGGGCCTAAGCTGGGAGAGGCAGGGAGATCTTGCCCCCAGACCAGGGGCCCTGGGCAGGACGGCTATTGGAGGAGAACCGTGAAGTCAGTTCTTTACAGGTGGAGTTGGAGGTACCCTTGAGATATGTAAGTGCAGTGTCACGAGCTCACAGAGGAGGTCTGGGCCCGGGCTGTGCATTTTCCTATAATCTCAATCCCTGAGGACGCCCAGGTATTGATCACTGAGCATGAAGTCATACTTGACAGGACAAGTGAATAGTAGTGTCATCTCTGTCATCAAAGCTCACGTCTCTTTATTCATCACTCACTTTGCTAATTGGGAACTTACAGAGCTCACTTCACCGCCCTTCCCTGGGCTCAGGCTCCACAGAAAAGAGCTGGTGATTCTCCCTCTTTTCCAGAAGAGGACACATTTAGCTGGTAGACTTCTATACCTCGCCAGACTTAGAATTTTAGTTTGTTGGCTTAATTCTATTTTCTGTTGGCCATCTCCTGACAGGAGAGACGTTTTACCTCATGGTCAGGTTTCAAATAGCTGTTACTGAGAATTGCTGATCTGATCCATAGTGTATGTATTCTATTTGTAGATTACTTATCATTTTTCTGTCTTTGCCCTTTAATTTTGTTTGCCCCTTCAATTTTCTATCCTACTTGCGGCCTTAATTTATTTTTTAATTAAAAAATGTCTGTTAGCAGTTAAGAAAACAAAAGCAAAGAAAAGATGCACATGATAGATAAATTTAGAAAATATCTAGTATGTTTTCTGTCTCGGCGATGGAGGGTTCTAAAAACTCGTGAAAACCTTCATTACATAAGTTCCTTAAAATGCAGATTAAGAAATAAAACCTTCCTTCTTCATCTTTCAAGCTGCAATGCTAATTGTCAAGAAAATGAGGGGAAATCCTCAGAAGCCAAGACAAACCAGAAAGTAGGGATTCTGGGAGATATGTGTGCCTTAGAAGCCCTGGGGTGCAGGTTGGCTCCTGAACTGAGATTCAGTTGCCCTGGCAGGAGGGCAGGAGGTGAGCCCGAGGCCTCTCACACTGGGTGTTGGATGGCTGTTCTTATGTAAGGCCAAGTACATCCTGAGAATCCTGCTTTACAAAAGGGTGAATTTGAAATAAAAGAAAAAATACATTCCTCAAGGCAAGGAAATAAGGAAAGTCAATTTTTTTCGAAGAGGGAAAAAATAACATATAAAAAGTAAGGATTTAGTTTAAAGCTGTTATGGCATGAGAGTGGCCACAAACTCCTGGTAGAAAATCTCAGCTCCTCCCGGAAAGAGAAGTTGTGTTTTGAAGATTCAGTGGACAGCCATTCCGAAAAAGGCCTCCAGAGTCTTCTATATCAAGATACTGGACCCAAATACCTCCCTTCCATAGTCTCACTTAAATAACCAGAAAGGTTTTAAAGGAAAGAAGCAATAATCATAGTTCTATTTATTGACATTATTATATGCTAGGAATTCAGAGGTGACTTTGGAGTTGTCTCCTCTTTTATGGACCTTACTTTCTATTTGACATAGTTGGGGAACTTGGTGGAGGGTGTTGTTGGTCTATTGCAATTAGCCAGGAGAGGAGATTATGAAAGCAGTGAAGTGTGGGTGATATTTTTAGCTGAGGACAGTCCTGTTCAGTTGGCTTGTAATTGCAGGCTCGTTGAGCTGTCACTGGAGGGAATTGATCTTATGGAAGATGGACTTAACTCAGGCCTCTTCAGAATGGACAAGTGAACCTGGAGAAAGACAGTCAAATCTGTGCAGACATTAAATTCCACGTGAACGTGCTGTATCCCTGAGCCAAAGATAGGACAAGTAGGCAGCACTTCTTGAGGACAGAGGAGTGGCTTTTAAGGTTCTCCAAGAATGAATCCCAGGGAACCGTGATGGCCAGTTGTCAAACTGTGACTTTGCTCTTTGGACGGTGTACCAACCAAGGGTATTGGCCTTTTATATGTTTTCATTTCTCTTTAATACATGTCAGGTGATGAGGACGTGGGCATAAACATTTGATATCTTGTCGAGGTGAGTCTTGGTACCTGCCTAGAAGCACGGGCACAGCTACTGGTGCATCATACATCTTGCCGCCCATCCCTCTCCCAGGCTCCGTGATCACGGCAGAGTGGTTCCTTATTAAGCTGTCCGTCTCCTCTGTGACATCGTAACCAAACAAAAGATTGGAGAGTATTAGCTTGGCTTTGCTCTTTTCCATCCTTCTCTTCGAATGATGATGACTGGTAGTGGACTCAGTTACGTTTGCAGATGACTTACAAGTAGGGCTGTCAGTACAAACCTTGTAATCCCCACTGTGTGATCTAGAGAAGAAAGTTACATTCTTTCCAAATTGTTTTGATGCACTTATGTGGGAAAATGATGTACGTTTGAATGTGTATTTCCTCTCTGAATCATCATGGCTAGAGATGAATATTTGTAGACATGGATTGAGTTTTCAGTATTTGAACTGTATGGTCCCCTAAATTCTCCCCTGCTTTTTAAAGTCATCATTGGAGTGTTACCTCCAGAGTGCCCCAAATCATCCACCACTGCCTGCTCTTCGGACACTGTGAGTTTCCAAGTTGGAGAAGGCTGCTGGCTGGTAAGGCATTCTCTGGCACATCTCTGGTTGGGTGATGTGAGCTTAGAACACAAGACTTGGCAGACAGTAACTAACCACGATCACGTCCATTTCTGGAACACTCATGGAGGATTTTACACCTATGCTAGTGGAATACGTTATTTCATTTAGTTTTCCCAACAGTCATAATTAGACTTTATCACCTGTATTAAAAAGGAAACTGTCAAAGCGAGTGACGTGCAGACTTTGGACTGGAACACGGGTCTTTCTGATCCCTGTCTCTGTTCCCTCCCCGGCCTATCCTTCCAAATGGCCTGGAGACTCTTCCTCAGTCTTGAGTTTCCCGCTGATGTTAACACTCTCTTTGTTTCTGGAGAGGAAAGCAAGTCTAAACTTCCTTTCCAGTTGGAAATGGAATGAAGAGTTAGCGTTGGAAGCCGGGAGAGTCTGTCCTGTGAAGAAGCGCTCTCCGAGCCACTTCCACTGGGACGCCATGTCCCTGTCTGGGCCCCTTGCTCAGCCTGTGCACAGGTGACAGCACAGATGTGCTGAGCAGTCCTCTCGGACAGAGCAGTGGGTTGGAAATGAGTTTGGGGATTTGGTTTCATTAGATAGCTTCCTGAGGGTCTTGGCCTGGCACTTCGATTGGGAGCATTCCCTGTCCCACAGCCTCGTGCTCTGGGCCCGTGTAGACCTGACGTGGCCTCAGCCTGGGGCTCAGGGCCCGTGGTGATGAGTAGCATTTTAGTCCATGGTCTGCCAGAGGCTCTGACAATTCTGGGCTGTGGGACATTGTCCAGGATGATAATAATTCCTCCCTGAGTTTCAGATTCCTTGCCTGTGAGCCGGGGTAGTAATAGTTTCTGAGATGATTATAATGATTCAGTAACGGGCGCAGCGTGTGCTGGCAGGTAGCTGGTGCTTAAGGAGAAGAAGTCGCAGTCACACTGTCAGCTTCTCACTGTGCGCTCTGTGCTTTGAGAGGTTGTGTGTTTGGTGAAAGTCCCGCCCAAACCCTAGGGTCTAGATGAACTGTTGTTCCTTTTCTTTTCTTTCCTTTTCCTCTTTCCCTTCTCAGTGTCCCATGTTTAGGTAGCAGATTCCTCTATTTCAGGGAATACGGGCCTTTCTAGTAAAAGGACAGGCGGAACGCGGAGAGGTGGGACACGGAGGGGGTCTGGAGTGTCTGCACAGTGCTGCTTCCCTGCTTTTCTGCATCCGGTCCCGTCAGTGCACTGAGTCAGCCTTCCTCTTCCTTCCTGTGTCATCGGGTCTCTGTTTTAAGGGAAAGCCATTTTTACGGGTGTTTTTTCACTTACGTGTTTCGTTCAGATGCTTGTTGCTTTTCTCCCTGTGCTTCAGCGTTCCGAGGAGGGAATTCAGCAGTGCAGTCTCCTCTCCGAGCTCTATGAGTTGATCGGCTTCCACTGCAAGTCCGCCTCCTTCAAGCGGGTGGCCCCCGTGCGGCACGCGGCCCCCGGCATCCCAGAGCCTGGCGGGAAGGCCTGCTACCGACTACTTCTGCAGACGCTTCCTGGCTACAGTCTGTCGCTGGACTTGCAGGACTTCAGCAAATGTGTTGGAACTAAAACATTGCTTCAGTTCCATTAACCATGCCTGGTTTGGGCCCTGCTGTCCTGTCTCATCAGGGTGAATTTTGATTTGTTTAGAACAGGGCTCAGCAGACTTTTTCTGTCAAGGGCTTGGGAGTAAATATTTCAGGGTCTGAAAACCTCCTGATCTCTGGTGCAGCTGCTCAGCTCTGCTGTTCAGACGCCAGAGCAGCCGGACAGTCCACACACCCACAGAGCTTTATTAACAGCAGTGGCTGGGGCTGGATAGGGTGTATGAACTGTAGTTTGTCCCCACAGCCTCCTCACTATTGACACCTGCAACAGAGCGTGCATTTGTGACAATGGTTGAACCTACACTGACAAGTCATCATCACCCAGAGCCCATACTTGATACTCGGATTTACACTTGGTGGTGCGCACTCTGTGGGTTTGGACAGATGTGCAATGACATGTATCCACCATCACAGCATCATACAGAGTCGTCTGTCTTAGTGACCTTAAAATGCTCCGTGCTGCACCTCATTCATTGCTCCTTCCCCTCTAGCCTCTGACAGCCACTGATCTTTTAGTCTCTGTGGTTTTCCCTTTCCCAGAACACCATACAGTTGCAATCAGACATTTGCAGTACCTTCCCAGATTGGCTTCTTTCAATTAGTAATATGCATATAAGGTTCCTCCGTGTCTTTCCATGCCTTGATAACTCATTTCATTTTAGCACCCAAAAATAGTCCATTTTCTGCATGGACCACAGTTTATCCATTCACCTACTGAAGAACAGCTTAGTTGCTTCTGAGTTCTGGTGATTATGAATAAAGCTGCTATTGACATCTGTATGCAGATTTGTGTGTGGACATAAGTTTCCATTTCGTCGAGTAAACACCAAGGAGCACAGTTGCCGGATCATATGTTAGGAGTACGTTTAATTTTGTAAAATATTGCCAGACCGTCTTCCAAAGTATCTGGGATATTTTACATTCTCACCAACAATGTATGAGAATTCCTGTTGCTCCACAGCCTCACCAGCATTTGGTGCTGTCAGTGTTCTGCGTTTTGGCAGTTCTGACAGGTGTGCAGTGATACCTCGCTGTTTCAGTCTGCATCCCCTTGATGACAGATGCTGTGGAGCATCTTTCCATAGACTTCTTTGGCACCTAGATTTCTTTGATGAGGTGTGTGTTCAGGCATTTTGGTCATTTTTTAATCAGGTTATTCATCCTTCTTGTTGAGTTTAAAGAAATTTTGTATATTCTGGATGTCAGCCCTTTATCAGTGTGTCCCTGCCCTTCACCTGTAGCACCAGAGTTGTCCTTTGGGTCTCAGTGAAGAGTCAGCTCTTCATAGGTTCCCTGTCTTCCCTCAGCCTATATACTGTCCTTTTCACTTTCATTGACTCATTTTGTTCTTTTTAAATAGCATTTCCCATAATTTGTAAGTATATTAAAAAAAGGGCAATGATTGAACACCGCCTCCCCCACCAGGCTGTGTGCCCTGTGAGAGCAGAGGCCCTGTCCCCACTCACCGTTTCCCATGAAAGCACAAGGCACATGTCCATGTAAAAGTGTGTAACGTGGGGCCAAACCTGATGAGCAGCTATAACGACATGTGTTGGCTGCCATTTATTGAGTAGACTTTGTTTCTGATTTTAATTATTAAATCACATGAATGAAACTTGTTTGTTTTGAAAAATAAAACACCAAAGCTCACCTCCATGTGATTGCTACTTTCTACTTCGCCTTCTGAACCAGGAGGGGATGTTCACCATCATTTTGTGGAGGAGGTTGGGGAGGTAAAGTAAGAGAGTGAGATCAAATAAAGTAAAAATGATAACTATCAGTTGGCTTTATTTTCACTAAAACATAAAAGTTACTTTAAACCCTATCTCAGCTGTTGTTCTGTTGTTTTATACATTTCTCATAGAATTAAATGAAAGCCCATTAAACCCTGAAATGAAAATTGTGTGCTCAGGTCCTGAAAAGTGCTTATGTCTATTTCTTTAAGTGGAAATTTTCCCTGCTGGTTACAGAAAGTCGAGGCGGGAACACAGCAGTGCACTGTGTGTGTCTGCCAGCTTCTCGGGCTGCTCGCTGTCATTTTCATTTTCTTGTGTTGCAGTTTATGACGGTTTTCCATGAGATATATTGCTCAGCCTTTTCCTGAATGAAGGATTGAATTTTCCACAGAAAATCTTATGAAAGAGAGTGACAAGGCACATGGGTTTCCCAAAAAGGAATAGTTGATGTAATACACTCTCACTATGGTGAACTTTTTTATTACAAGCCAGTTGAAAATTTTATCACTAGGTAATATGCCACAAATCTGTCTTAAGAATAAAAAGATTCAAATTTTATAGAAGAAGCAGTTTGAATCAAGTAGAAATTATGATTTGTACACTATTTGTTGGTAGAATTTATACTCAGTCTTATTATAATTGCCTGTGGTAGGAACTGGATCATTATTTATTTATTAAAAATAAAATCCACTAGGTGCTATTTGCTCCATTCTTGATGCGGCAGTGCTGAGATTAGTGAAGTTCGGCCATTTAGGATTCTTAGCTAGGTTTTCCGGACATTGATTTTAGCCTCTTTATCTTTTCTGCAATCTCTTCTTTTGTGTCGGCCTTTGGTCTTTTGACAATGTGGAAATACTGCACGGATCTGCCTTTCCCTTTTTTCCTGTCTTTGTGGGAAAAGATTTCTGTAAGACAGACTACTTCGATATTAAGGATTTTGTGTGGGGTAAGTTTGGTCAGTTCCAAGGATTTCAATTAATAAGTATTAATACTTGCTATTCTGCTAATGACAGTAAAATTATAAACTAACTTAAGTATACATCAGTAAGTATAGTAGAGTAAGCCCATCACCCAGATTAAGGAATTCACAAACTTTTCCATATTTCCTTTATTCAGACCTTTGTTCTTTTATTTGTCCTTTGTTGAGGTATTTGACAGCAAATCCAAGAAGACATGTCATTTTACCCTATGTACTCAGGTAGGCATGTCTGAAAAATGAGGGCCTTTTCTTTAATCAGGTTTTTCCATTTGACCGATGTGCTCGTTAAGTACCAGCTGTATCAGGCATCTCACTAGGCATTAGGGATCCTTGAGGCAATGAGACAGTCCTGGCTCCCAAGGAAGTTTAAGGGCTGATGGAAGACACTAACACAGGAGCTTGGGTGCCTCACTTAAGGTCCCTGCTGGATGACACCATTTGGACAAATTTGTGCACAATACAGTAGGATTCATAGAAGGGACTGGTCAGACTTGTAGGGCAGGCCATGAGAGAGGCAGTCAGCAGGGCTACAAGAGGTGGAATCATTTGATAAGAATCTGAAATCCTTACTGCCAACCTTTCTACCAAGCCCCCAGGGCCCATCACACACCACCCTGTGTTGTAACTGTTTTTGATTCCAGTTACCACATCTCTTTCAGGAAGGATTTTAAGGTAGAAAATATTTAAAATCCGTAATTGTTGCCAGAAGGGACATAGAACAAGGAACATGTAAACAACAGAAATGTCCATCAGCACATGACTGGATAAAGAGGAGCTGATACGTATATACAATGGAATACTACTCAGCCATAAAAGATGCCATTTGCAGCAACATGGATGGACCTGAAGACCATCATTCTAAGTGAACTGGGGTTGAAAGAGAAAGAAAAATGCCATATGACTTCATTTATGGGGAATCTAAAATTAATAGCAATAATAAGACCACAAATGAACTAAATATTTTGATTTCTTTATTATATGTAAGCACATCAGACTGTCCTTTGTGATTGGATTACCATATTCTGTTTATTATTCTTTTGTAAATATCCTTATTCCTCTGGTAACTGTAATTTTAAAAATCTAAATTTCTAATCTGTTCTTAGAAAGAGTAATTAGTACATATATGTAAACTAAAAAATGCAGTATACTCTATACATGTATTTACATGTAATATGTGTATGTGAAGTTGAACTGTAATAATTCTACCTAATAAAACTGAAAAAGGAAAAAAATAAAAAATTTATTTAAAAAATCACCCCTCTTTAGATATTAAACCTTACATTTCTGAGATTCTGTGAAAGACAGCATGGAAGTAGGTTTTTAAGATTTTTTCCTTGCTCCTCAGTGAGCAGCCTGGGCTGCACAGCTTGGCTGCCACAGTCACCCAGGACTTGCCTGCTTGCTCCTCACTTGTTAGGAAGAAGTTTAGCTGCTTCAGGAATATTTATGCTCTTAGAAGTTGCTGAAAACCCCACAGAGCTTCTGTTTACATGGAGAGTGTCTGTCAATATACCCCATTTTAGAAATTAGAACAGAAAATTTAAACCCGAGAACTGACAAGCATTCGCTGTCCCAGCACATGGTCAAAGCAGTGTTGCCACGGTGGCGTGTGTTGGTTCTAGGAAAAATGCACCGTACACTCAAGAATGAGGGTGAAACCACAGATCTCATCTCAGCAATGCTATGAAGAGGTGGGACCCAAAGAACCTAAAACAGTGCTGAAGTCCCCAGATGTCCCAGAACACACAGAGCCATGGGACCATGAATCCAGTGTCTCGTGGATCATCAGCCGTGGAGACCGCGTCCTGGGTCAGGAGGAGCAGAAGTAGGGATAGCAGGCACACAGTCCTATTACGGAAAGCTTTAAAGGTGTTGAATTGACTAAAAGAGTGGCAAAGATTTGCATTTAGAATACTACATTTCCTCTCCTGGAGACGTTAGAAGGATAACACTGATTAACAGAGGATGATTGTAATGGATTAACTATGTTACTGATGACATGAGCTGCTCACACTAACCCTGCACTCAGTGTAGACTAAGCCTTTTATGTACACACTTCATTAGGTCTGTACACCCCTGCAAGGTGACATTAAGCACTCATACAACCATGAAACCAGTGACTATAAAACAGTCACAAGGCTTCCTCTCCAGCATGAGGTAGCAAAACCACCAAGGATTTTCAATGACAAAAGCCAAAATCATATATATTTGGGAAAGAAAGCAAACAAAACACTGAAGAACAATAAACCAAAAGAGCAGATGGAATGGAAACTTTTATTGAAGAAAGCAATAATTGATTCAATTAAAACAGGTAATGTCCCTGGTATAATTGAACCATCAATCCAAATTTTTGGAAGAGTGGGTTGTGAAATTACTATCTCACTTAATATTGGAATTCCTAGTTGGACCAATTTGATATGCATCACTGGTGCGAAGTTAGCTATTTAGGTAAATAACAATATTCATATTTTGTAAGTTAACAGGAATCATAACACAGGACTCCAGATTTAGGGAGAGAATGCAAACAACTACTATCATACTCCATCCAGTAAGGACACATGTCCCTGTGTCCCCAAAGCAATGAGAATTTGCACACAGAAAACAGTTCTCCAGTTGTGACAAGTACGAGACCGTGAGCCATGAATTACGAGAACAAGCAACTGTTTAAATGCCATGGGCAAATTTTTTATCATCTTGAAAACATCACTGATGCACTAAGTAAGAAAAAGAATTGTTTTACTAACAAATCTAACTGACACAGAGGTTTTTCCAAGTGAGAAGGTAA
Source organism: Vicugna pacos (assembly GCF_048564905.1). Classification (NCBI taxonomy): domain Eukaryota; kingdom Metazoa; phylum Chordata; class Mammalia; order Artiodactyla; family Camelidae; genus Vicugna; species Vicugna pacos. The sequence goes on along the minus strand of NW_027328741.1, from coordinate 40,757,960 downwards.
TTCCAAAAAGTGCAGTAAAATGAGTTAACATGATCTGTGCAGTGACGGAGCTGATATTAGACTGACCAGCATCACGATTTCTGGTTTTGCACTTGCTCTCTGCTCATCACCTCTGACACAAGAATGATTCATATGATTTTTTTCTTTAGGGAAAAAACAGATAAATAAAATCTAACTAGAAGATGTGGTATTGGAAAGCAGTAATGAAGTTGTCTAACCTAATAATGCATCCAGTGTAATGTAGCACTAATTCGGGCACTAGAATTTTTTAAATCATGATTTATTTTATATCTTATTTCTATTTTAAAGGAGGCACTTAAATTTTCCTACTTTATTCAACATATCTTGTGGGGGTTGTGATATACACTGGTATGGCAGTTTTCAGAGACTTAAAATCGCCTCTGTGGTTGTGGTCAGGAAAGGCAAGGCTCCCTCAGAGCTGCGACGGAGAAGGAATCCCCGGAATCGGCCTCTGGGCAGCTTCCGAACTGCATGTGCTTGCACTTGGCACAGGACACCATCAGCAAGTGTAACTGTGACAAGGAGATTTCCCCGAGGATCTGGGAGGTGCTCTAACATTGTGAAGCCACTTGTTTCCCAGTTAGGTAAGGCTTGGAAAAATAGTTTATTAGAAGTGACTCTCTTTGTATGTGCCTTTTGTCCTGAGAGGTCACTAATTAGCATAAATATAAAATACCCCATAATATAAGAATTGAGGTACCGCATCTTTCCATCTACCTGTCTATTTGTTTATCATATTTATACTTAGGTTACACTTTGTATGATGTTCAATTCCGGGCACCAAAAAAGAAAGGTTACAAAATATTTCTTATAAAAAGCGGGAATGGGTCTAAGGGTTAAACACCACTACTGCTAACAATAAAAGCCAGATAATACTTTTAATCTCAAATGCATCAGACCTTCCCGAATTCCTCCCTTAAGTTCACTGTTACAACAGTAATGGAATCTCTGTCCTTCCAAGACTCAGGCCTGATCACCACCCACCCAGATATCTGTCTGTGGTTCCCTACTTGTCCTCGAGGCCCCCAAACACACCTTATGGGTTGAAATTTCTTCAGTGTTCCTACTGTAGGGGAAACCTTGAAGTCCCAGGCACTGTCCAGGAGTCACACCTACCTGCAAAAATCAAAGTCATGTTACTGAAACGAGACAACCCAGGTTGTGTGATAGGGCTGAAAGCTCACCATAAACAGGTTTGGGGGCCTAACCCAAACCTTCCGGCTCGTCTCATGAAGAAGGACAGGGAGGCCCAATTAGCCACGAGACTGGGGGGCTTCATTACTCCATGAATAAAGGATTTGTGCCAGTGCCACCTTTAGACAGGGAACCCCAGAACCGAGACTTGGAAGCATCCTGTCCCCTCCCCCCTGAACAAATATCCTCTCAAGACACATAGTGAGAGTTGGGAGCCCCGGTGAACTCTGGAATAAGATGCAATCTGAAAGACTGCTGGTAACAAATGGTGTGGGGCTCGGACAGCCCCCAGGGCCACCAGCCCTTGTGGTATCACTGATGCCCACATTTCCATCAACAACAGTTTCTTCAGGACATTTATGCACATATAACCATCACACAAAAATGATTGCTTAGACATATTATAAGAGAAATAACATTATGAGAATGCCAGATTCATGACAAGTCTGAGTCAAGACCCCAGAGTGTTTACTGGATGAGATCTCACGTGTGTGCCACAGTGAGCTTTAAACCCTTAGGACACAGTCTTGAAACAGTAGGCATTTTCTTTCTTTCCTCCAAGTTGGCTTTGCTGGAGAACTCTGTAGACACAGGAAGACTCTGGATCCCACCTCTACTACTTACACAAAGGGCTCATCACGTGGAGAGGGATCAGCGCTGTTGCGACCGGCTCCAATGTGAGCACTCCCGTGCCCAGCTGCCCGAGGAGCAGAGCTCCCACCACAGGAGCAGACACCCCCAGGAGCAAATCTCCCCCCACGGGCACTGCAGTGCCTGCAAGAATCAGCTGTCTGATGAGTGAGCCTGGGGCAGGCAAGACAGGAAGCAAGCACCGCTCCCTCAAGCTCTGCAGGTGATCTCTGTGTCATCTTGAATAAATACAGTCAGCATTAAAGATGTTTGACAAGAGGGTAAAGGGTAAGGCCTCCCCAAATCTCCACGCATTCTTTTAGTGGGAGTCCTGTTAGAACACATGGTGACAAGAGACGCTGGCTTTACATGCGCACGTTGCCCTCAGGGCTGCAGGGGAGGCCACGGTGCTGCCTCTGCACCACTTCCTGCCCTCGTCCCCCAGACCTCACAGGGGCCGCTGACTCGTTTCTCTGACTTTCTCTCCATGGTTGTGCTGCTCTTCCAGCATTTAAGAGCTCATAAAATCCTCACCAGAAAAGCTTTAATAATGAACCCAAGTCAAACGAAATCAACCAAAGAGACACACTGCCTTCTTCATTACTTTATATTTTAGGAAGTTATTCTTGAAGACGACTCCCTGACATGAAGGGGTGGATTGAGGGGAAAAGAAAAGAAGACAACCATTTGGGCCCATAAAAAATGAGAGGAAACCAGATGGTGTCTAGTCTTCATTGCACCTCTCTGCCTGCCCCAATTTCACATGCCCCTCCCAACTGAACTCATCAGAACTCGACTGAAGGAGACGGCTGTGCAAATTTATTGGAAACCAAATCAATCACTACGGAAACAGTCTCCCAAACCCAGCGAGAACACAGTAAGCTGACCAGTGCCAGGATCTGAATACGTGCAGATCCAAATTCCGCCCCCCTCCCTGGTGGGTGTACTTACAGTGGGGGTGTCGCCGTGCAGTTTGTCTGCATCCAACATATAAAAATGAAAGGGACTCCAGTTTTCAACATCACAGTCCCTCTGAAACAACTGGTGGTCAATTAGCGTTTGTCGCCAGCAAAACTCGATTTTCTCCCCTGCACGTGGAGGTCAACACACAGAAGTGACTGATGATCCCCGCTGCGAGTGTAGCTAAGCGTTTCTAAGCAAACTGGCTCCATCACCCTCCTGATGATCAGGGGAGTGTGTTAGCCACCGGGCTCTGCACACTAACGGCCAGGCAAGGAGGGCTCTTCCTTACATTGGGGAGAAAAAGGCGGGAGCAGCACTCGCTGGAAATAAATTCTAATTAAACCTTCAGGTGTGGTTCCTGCAGCAGAAGTCACGCCAATAGATGAGGCTCCCTCCGTGCTGTCCAGTCATGTGAGTCAGGCTCATTTATATACCTGTGTGTTTGGTTTAGCAAATGAATAATGTCTGTTTTCTGGAAATTGCATGAGGGTGGAAAACCTTCCAAACATGTTCATTTATTTGCTGTGGAATTTGTTTAATCCTCTTAAGAGCATTTAGAATGACAAACTTCTTAAATTAGCATGTTTGCCTGAGAGACCTTTCCAGGCACATGGGCCGAAATCTAGGAAAACCCTGAAACAAATTCAAAACCGTTTCAGCTGCACAGCACCGCAGAATGTGTCCAGTTTGAGAATCAAGAATTTTTTCTCCACACACTTTTCCTCCTCTGCCCAAATTAATCAGCCTCTGCTGCTCTTGTATAATGAGTATCGTATGACTCATCTTCTCTGCATGTAAAATGGAAATGGGAAATACTTCTGCCCAATAAAATGTCATAGAACTAACCCAAAAAATTATATATATTAAAAAAAAGGGCTTTACGCTGTCCAGGGATATGAATAATTAATTTAATGTATCAATTGTTATTAGAATAAACTTTTTAGAATGTAACCCCTCCTCAGAAAACTTCAACTAGTATTCAATAAAAATATCACAGGAAATTTCTGAAAAGAATTTAAAGGAAAATCATATTTAACTGAATCATATTCTAGGCACACTGAATAAATTCTCTTTAGAGAACTTCTACTTATTTTTTTAATAAATGACCTATAAGAATACACCCAGCATTAATCAGTATATCTTCATTCCTTTTTTTAAAATTCTGAAGGCATGCTATTTTTCTTAAACCAAATGAGGAGGTATTCACAAGCCAATGGACAAAGGAATTACCTAAGAAGACATTATAAAGCAGCAAGAGCAACTAGCACTATGTCAAACATTCTGCCTGTGAGTCACTCGTACAATCTCATTTTGACCTGACGGCTTGGAAGTGAGCTCCATCAGCCCATTCAACACATGAAGAAACTGAGGCTATGGGTGGTCATGTTTCCGGTACTTGGTGGAGCTAGGATCCAAACCCAGATCTTTTGTCTATAGAGCCTGTGCCTTTACCAGATCACACTACATTTCTCACTCTTCAAATGCACTCAGTCCCAAAGGTAACACACCTTCCATGTGTTTCTAGGAGTTTTAGGAATTACTGAATTACAAGGACTAATCAGACATTTGTGTGGGCTAATTTTATATTTTCTGGTTTTACTGAATATGTTCAGGCCAAATTCATTCTACTTATGAGAAGTCTGGAGGCAGAGGAGAGAGGGGAACATAAGCCAGACATAAACAATTTCAAGGGATCCACTTCATGAAGGAAGGAAAGTATTAAGTAAACCACTTCAGCAACATGCTTGTCAATAAACCTTGGTGTCTCTGTCTCAGCCTGAAGGAGGGTAAGCCCTCCAGCCCATCTGCCTTCCTGCCACATACCCTGGATGTTCTTGGTTCCCTCACCTGTGACACGTGTGTTCTCCTAGGACTCTGTAGAGATTAAATGATAAAACTATATGCAAATGGGCTACCTCATTGCCAGACAGTAGGCACTGAACAAATAATAAAATTATTTTGTTTCATGAAAATGGAAGACAAGTCTCCCAATTAAACATTCCTGATAGAATCCCAACAAGCACTTTAACTTATCTGCCAGAAATTGTAAAATAGCATTACTTTTTTGAAGGCTGTATCCATTCTCCCTACTTTTTACCAATCCTGGCTGTTATCCTGAAAATCTATTCCCAGAACTTGGCATCCATCTCCCATATTTAAATCCTTTAAGTTTGAAATTATGATGAAGCATGGGCACATAAAGTTTCACACCATTATTCACAGATTAAACAAAGACCACAGGATCAGGGCCACCTCCAGACCCCATGTGCTCAGGACAGGCTCCAAACTTCACAAAATCAGAAGCATGCTGTTTGAAGAGAAAGGAAATTGAATGTGATCAAGGAGGCTGACATAGAGCACCGGCCGGCTCACGAGACGACTCCGTCGCCCCCTCGTCTGACCTAACACAGTAATTCGTTGATCTCTAACTAAAACTAGAACACGGGTAGGACTGGAAAGTAATATTTTTTCCTACAATATATACATATTGTCAACTAAAAATTGGCACTTGTCATCTGCCTCTGATTTGGTTAAGTCATGAGCCACTGCATTGCTGGCCTCCAACACCCTCTGAACATCAGGAATGGGGCGCTCTGTGCTCTGGGAAAATGGGCAGAAAAGTCTTCAGATAGTTAGACATTTTCAGGAAATTTTATGAGCCCAAATTCTTGCATCTCCTCCTATCTAGAAAAGCACTAAAATCATTAACAGAGACACCTGCTCCTTGACTAGCAGCAGCCTCTGCCTAAACGTGTACTGGACCGCACGTCCCTCTTCACTGAAATCTTATATAATTCTGAGCTCCCCCTCATCTTCAGAGCAGTTTCTCCGAGCTCTCTGAGATACTGTCACCTGGACTCTGGTCCTCATTTTGCCCCAGATAAACTTTAACCAACATCTCTCAAATTTTGTAGTTTAACGACAGTACCACAGAAATCAAGTTTACATACTTGAACTCATAATAAACATCCAGTATCAAACATTTCTTGATTTAAATTCCTATTTAAATGTAAATAATTATTCCATTTCTTAAATATAACATTTTTAAATATAAATTAACAGATATTTGTGAAACTTTGAAAAATATAGTCTAGAAAAATTTTAGCAACTAAAAAAGCTATTGTGTGGAGCTTTAGAATTTCAAAAGTGGAAGAGAATAGTATTGTAACTCAAGTTCTTGTTTTAAATGCAGGGATCCTGAGACCTCAAAAGACATATCAATTTGCCTGATTTTATACACTGTCCTATAACAGAAAACCTAGAACTAATTTCCTGGTCTTTGAGAAACCAAGGCTTCCTCTGCTGGTGCAGGGCTGAACTATATGAAAATGAGTCGTGAGAAAGAATCAGAATATGGGGACCTGGGTGAGGCAGCGGAAGAAAGGAGGGTCTCACCTGGTCGTGGGTGAGAAATAGGCTCCTGCAGTGCTGGTGTGATGGGCATCGCTCAAGTGCCTGGAAACTAGTATTTAGCACACCTGCCACCAAAACGTACACAAGCTGTTTAGCTAGAAGGCTGACAAGGAGGCTTTATCAGTGAGACAATGAGCTATTTTCACATTAATTCTACAACTACAGGAAGAGAAAGAATAGAAAGCTGATATTAATTTTTAAAAATTTACATCAAGAACCAAGGAAATTCCAGGAGAAATATAAAGAATTGTTGGACATTTCATTATGGGAACTTACTGCCAATTCATTTGTCTTAAAAGCTGTGCTATAAAATATATTGTCCTTTGCTGTTCCAAATCACATTTGAAAGAAATAATATTTCTTAAGTGTGTTCCTGGAAATTTCTTCTATTTCCTAACACCAAATCTCAGACCCTTAATTAAATGGGGGGTTGGCATTTTGTCCACTGTTCTCTTGGCAATTTGCTGTTCCTTCAAAGAACAAGGGGGGAGTCACACAGAAAAGCATTTGAGCATCAGGCTGCTTACATTTCCTCCAGAAGTCTTGGAAAATAATGTGGAAATGAACAGCAGGACAGAAACCTGGCGGGAGGGTCCCTGGCTAGAAGGTGAGAACAAATGTGTTCTCCAACGTGCTCTGGTAGCAACTAGTTTAAATGAACCGAGCAATTGTTCCAGCATACAAGCAGCTCTACATGAAAATCTCAATCGTTACCAGCCGCTCAGTGCAGCCCGAAGCAATGGACGGACTGCGGAGGCCCCTGGCGGCTCATCGTGGTGCCTTACACCACGTGCAGGATGAGAGGTGCCTCCCCGCCCCCTCCCTCCCCTCCCCTCGAGGGAGATGGCTGGTCCTCAGCTGAGCTTACCTCATAGCAAGCTGTCTCTCAGCCCTCTGTCTAAAGCAAGATAAAAGCAGGAAAGCTACCTGGGACTTTACAGAACCATCCCAAAAGGGAAATGTAGCACCTTTCTTCCCTCCTCTCAGCTGCCTGGAATTTGGACTTGATGGTTGACCCTCAGGCAGCCACTTTGGGCCATCAAGTTGACGGGCTGAAAATAACAGGCATCTGGTTCTCTGACCCTGGGGCCTTCATGCAAACCAGCCCTGCGGTACCGATTGCTTGACTTCTTTATGTAAGAGGGAAATACAAGTTTAGCATGTGTAAGCCACTGCTGTTATCTGGGGAAGTAGCTGTTGTACATTGCCATGGTAAGTCCTAATAATAAAGTTAAAGTTTCACCAAAAACTATTTACCAAATAGTTAATAAATGATAAAGAGTTCCTGATTTTTGTTTTAATGCTATGAAATGTAAGTCAAGTTTCTGCATATGCTAGTAAAATAAGACACTGTGGAGGAAAAGCAAAACAGAGATTGTAGAACAGAGACCCAAAGCATCCTCTTCTCCAAGGCACAGGAGGACAGCCGTGACTCTACGTGACAAGGCTGGAGTCACATGGGCTCCCTGTTTTCCTTGTCTTGGGTTGTGTTTTGTTCCCAGCCATGGGAAAAATGGATAAGGCTGCTGGTCAAATTATTTCAGGAACAGCTTCCATCGTGTAGAACCCCTGTCTCTTCCTTTCCTCTGCCTCTTGGGATGTTCTGACACAATTAATCAGTCCAGCCTTCTAAATTGAGCAAATGGATCTCAATCAATCTGCTTTTAGACACAGTTAAGAAATAGACATTAAAAAGCATAACTAGGAAATCTTATCTTCCAGAGGTCATCGCACAGATGAAAAAGGAGAATAGCTGTGAATCACTCTGTAAACCCTAAGTGCAATACAAACAATATTAGTACTGGTTCTATGTCACATTCATCAAAAAAGGAAAACAGAACAGTTTTCTACCAGAAGGAGAAGGTGCTTTGCAATTTTCTGTCACTTTAATTCTTCAAAAGTTTCTATAAAATTGATATCTTTAAAAAAATCAATGCATATTAGGGACTAATTTTAATTCCTTCATCTCCCCCGGTTTAACACATATCAAGAATGATACAATTTCTAGACATTTTATCTAGGAATGTTTTCGGTATACATGAGGCACAGAGCATGACAAATTGTCAGTATCACTCAGGATAGGAAACCCATGTTTGATACCCGAACTTGAAGACATGAAGAAGATGTCTGACTTGTCCCACTGACCTTTCAAGCTATTATTTTTGAAACATTTGTTTCTTCTTGGTCCAGAACAGACACGCATTTGTTGATGTGAGACATTTTTAGTGGAAATGTCAACCCATCATTACCACTTTAGAGACTGAAACCTTACCCTCCTCATCCACGTGGACATAGCATCCTTACTGATTCCTAATATGAAAAATGACGACGGATGACATCTCAGGATGCTCCAATGCAGAGGTTCTCTGCTGCAGTGAGGAGGAAAGAGTCGTGTGCTTCAAGACGCACTTACTGTCTGTAGCTCACTTTGCAAGACACAGCAACTTGTCTAAGCTAAAGTTTAAAAGTGGAAAATAGAGACAACATCCATGGCAGAGGGCATTCGGAGGCTTATTCCTTGGCCCCACTTCATCACTTCTCAAGAGCCATGGGCAATACCTTGAGAAAGGCAGCAATATGTTACCCAACTCATCAAAAAGCTGCGCCTCCTACTAATTCACAGTAAGTGTCATCTGGCTCAAGAGATCTCCCTGTGTCTCTACAGTGTACGTCTAATTTTTCTTTATTTTCTCGGTTGGGGGACACTCTTTTTGAAAATCCCCCTCCCTGCAGTAGAAGTTCTTAGTTTCCCAATCAGAATGCAGGCTTGAAGGGGGGCAACAGAGCTGAGAAAACATAAATCAGTATTTATTCCTTGATATATTTTTTGCACATGGACTAAAACTCATTGGGTCAGTTGGACATCAATATCATATCTAATTTACACAATTGTCAACTGTCATTTTACTACCAGCTCCTGAAACAGTCATGTGGTCACTAGGTTTTTATTCTTCCCTTGAACCATGGATTCGATGATTTCTAACCAGACACAATAGCTTTTTGAAAAGAAGTCTGTTTCACCTTTTGCTTTTAAACTAAACTTGTGTGATTGACCCTGACTTCATTCTAACATTCACAAAAAGGTATCCAAGGACAACCACATTTGACATCATCACTAGATGTGTTGAATACAATGGTGAGCTGATTCTTCCAGATCATTAAAATATAAATGCACATTATCCTGTGGTCATCTTCAATTTGTGGTGTTTTCAGTAATCGTTACCTCTTTGGATACTTTATCACACATTTAACATTTCTTTATGCAATTCAGTTACATTAGTATATAAGATTTCAAAAAACTGCTTTCTAAAATGATGACATTTAACATCTATGGTCTTTTTTAAATCAAGTAATTCAATATGGTTGTCAAGGACAGCAGTGAAGGTTGTGTGTGGTGATTGCTGCTTCAGAGTCTCCAGTCCTGCCCCATGATCTTACAGGTGTTTATGCATCTTTGTCTGTGTTATCACATCAGTCTATTAGGAGCTGATATTAAACTACCTGGATGCTAATTTTTCTTTTTAAAAACAATAAACTCAATTTCCCCTTCTAATTCTTTATTGTTTCTCATACTGAGGCTCACCACTTTTCCTAATATATATATTTGGTGGGGAGGGGGGCACAGCCCTGAAAGCCTGCAGACAGCACCAACTCTATAAGATTAACCAGAGGTGGCCGTGGATATTATGTGACTTCAGCCACTGAGCACGAGCACCTGCTGTCCCTCCAACTGTTCTACCTCCATTGTTGACAGCCCTGAAGGTCACTGCACCTTGTAAAATTCTACAACATTACAGTTCATATATTTTTGAAAGTTATATATTTGTGAAAGTCGTCTGCTGTTTGTGTAAAAAGAGGGGTGCTTCCCTTTGCTCATTTCATGCTAAACTAAGTCCAGAAAGACACACACACACACACACACAGTTCTGAGTGCCCCCAAGAAAAAGTTTGAAAGGCTTTGGGAGAGTGGTGGCACTCAAACCTTTGGAAATTTGAGCTCTACGAGAGCATCACTTATTCAGAAATTAAGCTTTATAATCCTTAATGAAGAGATTCATAATCACCCACAAGATACTTACCAGAATTTTTTAAAAGAAGTTATCTTCCCTAAAATCCAATGATAATTCAAATATCCATGGAAAGAAAGTAGATCAGTAATATCAAGCAATAATTTCTACACTATTGCTGATTAGCCTTCAGCCCCAATCAAAGGACATACAAATAAGATACCTGGAGATAAAGAGATGGAAAAGAGGTATTAAAAAGCAAGAATATAAAAGAATTAGTGGCCTTATGGAAACCTGTTCATTTTCTTTGAAATAATTTCTTGGTTACAGGAACTCACTCTTGAGGATCTGGAAATGCATCAAGAGGAAATCTAGCAGGGAAAAGAAGCAGAAGTAAGTCTCATTTATCTCCGAGGCTGATCCTAAATGAAAAAAATTTCCTTGGCTTCCAGAATAGACAACCTGCATGGTTCCCTTAGCAGAAGAGTGAGGAGGAGAGAAAACTGAATTTGTGTGCAAACCATCCTTCACCAACCCTGTTGGAACACAGAATTTTGGTGTTAGGGGCACTGCCTGACCTATAAATATAAGAGAAGGAACAAGCTCTAATAAGGTTTTTGAGCGAAAAATGCTTTTAACTTTAAACCTACTCTAGGAAACATGCTGAGAAATCATGGTATGTGCTTGAGGTGTAGCCTTGCTGTTTACGTTACATAAAGGAATGAGTCCCCACATGTACCATTTTGGGAACGGAATCTGTGTTGCAGCCTCCTTCACTTAGGTTTTTGGAAACCCTGAGTTTCTGGCCACGGGGAATTAGGCTTGTTGCATATCTAAGGGGCAGCAAAAACTCCAGGAATCTTTTCCAAAACAAACCACTTCTACTTGAGACCGGCTTTAAGAATCATGCTGAGAAATCAGAGTAAGTGTTTCTACATGTCACTCTACATTTTATGCTGGATGAAAGAACGTCTCTCCACATGGTCACCTCTGACATCAGTATGTGTGTTGGAGACTTCCTTCACATAACTTCTTGGAAAGCCAGAGTTTCTGGTCTAGAGGAACTAAGCAACTTACATATCTAAGGGGAAGCAATCGTAGCAATTGTATTTTCCAGAGCAAACAATTTTTACATTGAAACCGGCCCTTGAAAACATACAGAGAAATCAGAGGATGTCTTATTACAATTCACTCTACCTTTTATGCTGGAAAAAAGAACGCCTCAACACATACTGAATTCTAAGGGTTGAATGTGTGTGAATACCGCCAAAAACATAGCTTGTTGGGAAGACACAGTTTCTTTTGGGTGGGTAACTAGAACACATACATATACAAGGGGAGGTATTAATTGCAACTCAGTTTTACAGTGAAAATTATATGAACTTTGTACAGGCACTAAGAATCCATACAAGAATGCAGAGTAAGACATTCTACTGCAATCCATTTCTATTATGCTAGATTAACGAACGTTTCTCCACAGCTAATTACTGAGAGTTGAATGTGTGTGAAAGCAAACAATTCACTATTTTGTCAGGAAAACACAGCCTCTTTTGTGTGGGGAATCAAAACACACATATATATAAGGGGAGGATTAGATACAATTCGGTTTTACAGCGAAAATTACATAAATTTCAAAAAGGACAAGGAAACATACTGAGAAATTAGATTGTTTCCACTGGTCCCCACTCGTTTAATGCAAGATGAACGAACGGCTCTCCACATGAATAATTCTGAGAGCTGAATCAGCGTAAAGACGACAATAATTTGGATTGTTGGGAACATAAGTTAACTTTAGATTGGGGAAACACACTACATAAATGTATAGGGGGAGGCACTCGTTAAAATAATGTTTTACAGAGAAAACAGAACGAAATTGAAACAGGCACTAGGAAACATACTGAAAATTCAGAGCGTTAAAATTGCTCCACATTACACTAATGCTTCATGACCAATAGTCTCTGAACATGTTAAAATCTGAGAGATGAATATATATGAAAGAATACAATAACTACAATAACAAAGCTTCTTAGGAACACACAGTGGATTTTGATCTACAAATATATATAAGGGGAGGTACAAGCTTCAAATCAGTTTAAAAACAAATGGAATAAATTTCTAACGGGCACTAAGAAACATACTGAGAAATCAAAATAAGTGTTAATATTGCAACACATTCATTTATTTCAGATGAATGTAAGTCAATTCATGAGAAAAATTCTGAGAGTTAACTGTGTGTGAAAGCAGTTAATCACAGAGCTTATGAGAAATACAGAGATTCTATTCAGTGGGAAACAACAGGACATAAATATATACAGGGAAGTACTAGCTCCAAATCGGTTTAACACGGAAAAATGCATGAACTTCAAGCCGAAACTAGAAAACACTGAGAAACCAGAGAAAGTGTTCCTCCTGCAACCCGTTCCCTTTGTGCTGGATGAACAAACGTCTCTCCACATGTTCAGTTCTGAGACATAAGTGCGTGAGAAAGCCGTCCTTGACTTAGCTTGTCGGGAAACAAAGATTCTTTTCAATAGCAAACCCCACAACATACATATATATGGGGAGGTACAAGCTTCAACTCGGGTTTACAGCGAAAAGTGCAGGAACTTCCAACAGGAATAAGGAAAAAGACTAAGAAAGGAGAGTAAGTGTTTCTCCTGCAACCCGTTCCCTTTGGGCTAGATCAACGAACGATTCTCCACATGCTCATTTCTAAGAGTTAAGTGAGTGTGAAAGCCATTCTACACTTAGCTTGTTGGGAACACAAAGTTCCCTTTCAGTTCCAAACTTCAATACATAAATATAAATGGGGAGTTACAAGCTAAAATTCTGTTTTACAGTGAAAACTGCAGGAGCTTCAAACGGGCACTTGGAAACAGACTGAGAAACCAGAGTAAGAGTTTCACATGTAAGGCGTTCCAATTGTGCTAGATGAATGAACGTCACTCTACATACTTATTTCAAAGAGTTAACTGGATGTGAAGGCCGTCCTTCACCTAGGTTACTTAGAACACAAAGTTTCTTTTCAGTATCAAACCACCGTACATACATATGTATGTGGACTTACAAGCTCCAAATCGTTTTACAGTGAAAATTGCAGGAACATCATACTTGCACTATGAAACAGACTGAGAAACCAGAGTAAGTGTTCCTCAGCAACCAGTTTCCTTTGTGCTAGATGAACGAACGTCTCTCCACATGCTCATTTCTGAGAGAAAACTGTGTGTGAAAGCCGCCCTTCACCTAGCTTGAAGGGAACACAAAGTTTCCTTTCAGATGCAAACCCTACTACATACAATTATATAAGGAGTAACAAGTTCCAACGCGGTGTTACATTGAAAAATGCAGGAACATTAAAAAGGCACTAGGAAACGGAATTAGCAACCAGAGTATTGTTTCTCCTGCAACCCGTTTCCTTTGTGATAGATGAACTAACGACTATCCACATTCTCAGTTATGAGATTTAAGTGTGTGTGGGAGCAGCACTTCACATAAGTTTTTGGGAACACAAAGTTTCTCTTCAATTACAAACCACAATACATACATATATATGAGGAGGAACAAGTTCCAACTCGGTTTTACAGTGAAGACGGCGGGAACTTCAAACTGGCACTAGGAAACAGACTGAGAAACCAGAGTAAGTGTCTCTCCTGCAAACCGTTCTCTTTGTGCTTGATGAATGAACGTCTCTCCACATGCTCTGTTCTGAGAGATAAATGTGTGTGACAGCCGTCCTTCACTTAGCTTGAAGGGAACACAATGATTCTTCTCAGTTCCAAACTCCACTACATACATATATATGGGGAGGTACAAGCTCCAAGTCGTTATTACAATATAGACATCAGGAACTTCAACCGGCACTAGGAAACAGACTGAGAAACCAGAGTGTTTCTCCTGCATCACGTTCCATTTGTGCTGGATGAACCAATGTCTCTCCACATGCTCAGTTTTGAGAGATAAGTGTGTGTGAAAGCCGTCCTTCACCTAGCTTGAAGGGAACACAAAGTTCCTTTTCAGTTGCCAATTACACTACATACATATATATGGGGAGGTACAAGCACCAACTCGGTTTTACAGTGAAGATGGAAGAAACTTCAAACCGGCACTAGGAAACAGACTGAGAAACCAGAGTCAGTGTTTCTCCTGCAACCCGTTCCCTTTGTGCTGGATGAACGAACACCTCTCCACATGCTCAGTTCTGAGAGATAATTGTGTGTGAAACACGTCCTTAACCCAGCTTGATGGAAACACAAAGTTTCTCTTCAGTTGCAAACTCCACTACATACATATATATGGGGAGGTCAAAGCTTCAAATCGGTTTTATTTTGAAAATGGCAGGAAATTCACACCGGCACTAGGAAAGAGAATGAGAACCCAGAGTAAGTGTTTCTCCTGCAACCCGTTCCCTTTGTGCTGCATGAACGAACGTCTCTCCACATGCTCAGATCTGACGGTGAAGTGTGTGTGAAATACGTCTTTCACCTAGCTTGAAGGGGACACAAAGTTTCTTATCAGTTGCAAACTCCACTACATACATATATATTCGGAGGTAGAATCTCCATCACGGTTTTACAGTGAAGACTGCAGTAACTTCAAACCGACACTAGGAAACAGACTGAGAACCCAGAGTAAGTGTTTCACCTGCAACCCGTTCACTTTGTGCTGGATAAACGAACATTTCTCCACATGCTCACTTCTGAGAGATAAGTGTGTGTGAAAGCCGTCCTTCAACTAGCTTGAATGGAACAAAAGTTTCTATTCAGCTGCAACCTCCACTACATACATATATATGGGGAGGTACAAGCTCCAACTCAGGTTTTTACTGAAGACGGCAGGAAATTCAAACCGGCACTAGGAAACAGCCTGAGAATCCAGAGTAAGTGTTTCTCCTGCAACCCGTTCCCTTTGTGCTGGAGGAACAAAAGTCAATCCACATGCTCAGTTCTGAGGGATATGTGTGTGTGAAAGCCGTCCTTCACCAGCTTGAATGGAACACAAAGTTCTTTTTCAGTTGCAAACACAGGGACATACATATATATGCCGAGGTACAATTTCCAACTCGGTTTTAAAGGGAAAACGGCAGGTACTTCAAACCGGTACTGGGAAACAGACTGAGAATCCCGAGTAAGTGTGTCTCCTGCATTCAGGTCCTTTTGTGCTGGATGAAAGAACGTCTCTCCACATGCCCAGTTCTGAGAGATATGTGTGTGTGAAAGCCGTCCTTCACCTATCTTGAAGGGAACACAAAGTTTCTTATCAGTTACAAACTGCACTACATAGATGTATATTCGGAGGTAGAGTCCCCAACTCGGTTTTACAGTTAAGAAGGCAGGAAATTGAAACCGGCACTAGGAAACAGACTGAAAATCCAGAGTAAGTGTTTCTCCTGCAACCTGTCCCTTTGTGCTGGATGAACGAACGTCTCTCCAGTTGCTCAGTTTTGAGAGATTAGTGTGTGGAAAGCCATCTTTCAACTAGGTTAAAGGGAACACAAAGTTTATTTTCAGTTGCAATCTCCAATATTTACGTATATATGGGGAGGTACAAGCTCCAACTCGGTTTTACAGTTAAGATGGCAGGAATTTCAAACCGGCACTAGGAAACAGACTGTGAATCCAGAGTATGTGTTTCTCCTGCAAACCGTTCCCTTTTTGCTGCATGAACGAACGTCTCTCCATATGCTCAGTTCTAAGAGTTAAGTGTGTGTGAAAGCCGTCCTTCACCTAGCTTGAAGGGAACAAAAAGTTTGTTTTCAGTTGCAAACTCCACTACATACATGTATATGGGGAGATTCAACATCCAACTCGGTTTTACAGTGAAAACGGCAGGAACTTCCAACCGGCTCTAGGAAACAGACCGAGAAACCAGATTAAGTGTTTCTCCTGCAACCCGTTCCCTTTGTGCTGGATGAGCGAACGTCTCTCCACATGCTCATGTCGGAGATATAAGTGTGTGTGTAAGCCGTACTTCACCTAGCTTGAAGGGAACACAATCTTTCTTTTCATTTGCAAACTCCAATACATACATATATATGGGTAGGTACAAGCTCCAACACGGTTTTACAGAGAAAACAGCAGGAACTTTAACCCGGCTCTAGGAGCAACACTGAGAAACCAGAGTATGTGTTTCTCCTGCAACCCATTCCCTTTGTGCTGGATGAATGAACGTCCAATACTCATGCTCAGTTCTGAGATATAAGTGTGTCTGAAAGCCTTCCTTCACCACTTGAAGGGAACACAAAGTTCCTTTTCAGTTGCAAACACAGGTACATACATATATATGGCGAGGTACAATTTCCTACTCGGTTTTACGGGGAAAATTTCAGGAACTTCAAAGCGGCACTAGGAAACAGACTGAGAACCCACAGTAAGTGTTTCCCCTGCAACCCGTTCCCTTTTTCCTGGATGAAAGAATGTCTCTCCACATGCTCAGTTCTAAGAAATAAGTGTTTGTGGAAGCCTTCCTTCACCTAGCTTGATGGTAACACAAAATTTCTTTTGAGTTGCAAACTCCACTACATTCATATATAGGGGGATGTCCAAGCTCCAACTCGGTTTTACTTTGAAAACGGCAGGAACATCAAACCGGCACTAGGAAACAGACTGAGAAGCAGAGTAATTATTTCTCCTGCTACACGTTCCCTTTGTGCTGGATTAACGAACATCTCTCCTCATGCTGAGTTCTGAAAGAGAAGTGTGTGTGAAAGGCACCCTTCACCTAGCTAGAAGGGAACACAAATATTCTTGCAGTTGCAAACTCCACTACATTCATATATATGGGGAGGTACAAGCTCCAACTCGGTTTAACAGTGAAGACTTCAGGAACTTCAAACCGGCACTAGGAAACACACTGGGAAACCAGAGTATGTGTTTCTCCTGCAAACCGTTCCCTTTGTGCTGCATGAACGAACGTCTCTCCACATGCTCAGTTTTGAGAGATAAGTGTTTGTTAAAGCCTTCCTTCATCTAGCTTGTTTGGAACACAAATTTTCTTATCAGATGATACTCCAATGCATACTTTTATATGGGGAGTTTCAAGCTCTAACTCTGTTTTACAGTGAAACCTTCAGCAAGTTCAAACTGGCACTGGAAACATACTGGGAAACCAGAGTAATTCTTTTTCCTGTAACCCGTTCCCTTTGTGCTAGATGAACGAACTTCTCTCCACATACTCAATTCTGAGAAATAAGTGTGTGTGAAACTCCTCCTTCATCTAGCTTGTTGGGAACACAGGGTTTCTTTTCACTATCAAACTCCACTGCATACATATATATGTCTAGGTACAATCTCTAACCCTTTTTTCCACTGAATATTGCAGGAACTTATAAACGGCAGTAGGAAACTGACTGAGAAACCTGAGTAATTGTTTCTCCTGCAACCCTTTCCCTTGGTGCTTGATGATTAAACGTCTATCCACGTGCTCATTTCTGAGAGATAATGTGTGTAAGCGGTCCTTCACCTAGCTTGTTGGGAACGCAATGTTCATTTTCAGTTGCAAACTCCACTACATATATATTTATGGGGAAGTACATGTTCCAACTCTGGTTTACAGTGTAATCGTCAGGTATTTCTAACCGGCACTAGGAAACAGACTAAGAAACCAGAGTAAGTGTTTCTCCTAACCGATTTCCTTTGTTTTTGGAGAGGAAACGTCTCTCCACATGCTCAGTTCTGAGAGATAATTGTGTGTCAAAGCCGTCCTTCAACTAGCTTTTTGGGAACACCAACTTTCTTTTCAGTTTAAAGCTTCACATTTGGAGAGACTTTTTTTCATCTAGCACAATTGAAACTTGTTTCTGGTAGAACCCTCACCCTGGTTTCTCAGTCTGTTTCCTATTTCCAATTTTAATTTCCTGCGATTTTGAATATAAACAGAGTTGGAGCATATACCTCCCCATATATATGTTTGTAGTGTGGTTTCCAAATGAAAAGAATCTTTGTTTTCCCAAAATGCTTGGTGATTGTTGGTTTTCACACATACTTCTCTGTCATATTTGGGTATGTGTAGTGTCGTTATTCTATCTATCATTAAGTGAATGGTTGTCAGTTATAACACTTACTCTTGTTTCTCATTATGTTTCCTAGTGCTGCTTTGACGTTCATGCAGTTTTCACTGTTAAATCGAGTTCGAGCTATTACCTCCCCATATATATGTATATAGTTTTTTTCCAGTAGAAAAAACTATGTGTTCACAACAAGCTAGGTGATTCACGGATTGCACACAAACTTTATTGTCAGAGTTCAGTATGTGAACAGTCATCCTTTCATCTAACCGAAAGTGAATGGATTGCAGTAGATTCACTTACTCTGGTTTCTCAGTATGTTTTTTAGTGTCAACTTGCAATTTTCACTGTAAAACCGAGTTGAGCTATTACCCCCCTATTTATGTATGTAGATTGTTTTCCCACTGAATGAGTCTGTGTTCCCTTTAAGCTATTTTTTGATGGCTTCCACACAGTCTGAACTCTCAGTACTGAGCAAGTGGAGAGACATTTGTTCATATAGCATCAAAAGAGTTGGTGCCACTAGAAACTCATACTCTGGTTTCGCAGTATTTTTAATATTTTCGGTTTGAACTTCATGATATTTTCACTGTAAAACCTAGTTGGAAAATGTACCTGCCCATGTATATTTATGTAGTGTGTTCCTCACTGTAAACAAACTATGTGATCCCGATAAGATTTTTGATTTTCAGCTTTCACACACATTCAATTTTTGAAACTGACTATATGAGGAGGGATTCATTCATCTACACTAAACAGAATGGATTGCTGTATATACACTTACTGTGGGGTCTGAGTATGTTTCCTAATTCTGGTTTGAAATTGATGCATTTTTCACTGTAAAACCGAGTTGGAGCTAGTATCATCCCATATATATATATATACATATATATGTATATATATGTATATATATATATACAGTGTAGTTTCCCACTCAATAAAACTTTGTTTTCCCAAAAAGCTAGGTAATTGATGACTTTTACACTGACCTAAATCTCAGAATTTAGCATGGGGAGAGAGTTTAGTTCATCTAACCTAAAGGGAATGGTTTGTAGTAGAAACGCTAACTTGGTTTCTCAGTATGTTTCCTAGTGCCGGTTTGAATTTCATGCAGTTTTCACTGTAAAGTCGACTTGGAAATATTACCTCCCATATATATGTATATATTGTTTTTCCCCACTCAAAAGAATCTGTGTGTTCCCTACAAGCTAACTGATAGATGGATTTTGAACACATTCATCTCTCAGAACTGAGCATGGAGAGAGGCTTTCATTCGTCTAGGATGAGGGCAATGGGTTGCAGTAGAAACACTTATTCTGGTTTCTCATTATTTTTCCTAGGTCTGGTTAGAATTTCATGCAATTTCCACTGTAAAACCAGGTTGGTGCTAGTATCTCATCATATAGGTATCGTGTAGTTTCCAATAGAAAAGAAACTGTGTTTTCCCAGCAAGCTAGTTGTTTGATGGCTTTCACACACATTCAACTCTCAGAATTGAACATGTGTAGAGGCGTTCGTTCATGTAGCATAAATGGATTTTGTAACTTTAGAAACACTTACTGCGATTTGTAAGTATGTTTTCTAGTGCCGGTTTGAAGTTCATGCAGTTTTCAATATAAAATCGTGTTGGAGCTACTACCTATCCATATATATATATATGTAATTTAGTTCCACACTCTAAAGAAACTGTGTGTTCACAACAAGGTAGGTCATTGACCGATTACACGCACATTCAACTCTCAGAATTGAGCATGTGGAGACGCGTTCGTTAATGTAGCATAAAGGGATTGAGGAGCCATAGAAACACTTAATGTGATTTCTCAGTATGCTTCTTAGTGTCAGTTTCAAGTTCATGCACTTTTCTCTGTTAAACCGAGTTGGAGCTAGTACCTCCCCATATATATTTATGTCGTGTGTTTTCCCACTGAAAAGAAACTGTGTGTTCCCAACTAGCTAGGTGATTGACGGCTTTCACACACACTCAGCTGTCAGAATTGAGCATGTGGA